>NW_028254317.1:0-383466 GCF_964263255.1 Lissotriton vulgaris | reverse complement strand
GCTGCTATTTCGGGGAGGTGGGAGGGGAAGGTGCTCTCAATCGTCAGTGTTTACGTCCCCCCGGGTCTTCAGGCTACTACCTCTGCCGACCTCGGACGGACTTTGCTAGGGCTCCCAGATGGTCTCCTTGTCCTTGGAGGGGATTTTAACTCTGTGGTCTCTGGCGACTTTGACCAATACCCCCCCAGAGTCTTGCCGACTTCCCAGTTGTGGCTCTCTGAATTGCTGGAGACCTTTGGATTGGTTGATGTTTGGAGGCTGCTGCACCCTTCGCACTTGCAGTATACGTTCCATTCTGGAGCACACTGCAGCCTTTCTAGAATCGACTATTTCCTAATGCTGTCTGCCCACTCTCCTTCGGTGCGGGAGATCCGCCATATCCCTAGGGGCGTTTCTGATCACTCTCCCTTGTTGCTCAGGGTCTCGGTGGGTTTATGTAGCGAGGGCAGAGTCACCCCTATTAATCCTTGGCACTTGCGAAATCCCAAGACGCGCTCTGAGCTTAACAAGGCCATTGATTGCTATTTTGATGAAAATGTGGGGTCTGTTTTCTCTTCTGTTTCCTTGTGGGAGGCTTTTAAAACTGTTATACGGGGTTCTGCATTGTCGTTGATTGCTGCTAATAAGAAGACTAATTAGGAGGACTTATTGCGCCTCGAGGATGAAATAACTCTACTTTAAAGTGAATTGGGTGGTAATGATACTCCTGCTATTTTACATTCCCTGACTTTGAAGCAGGCAGACTATAGAGCCCTGTTTACTGATGCGGCCAAAGTTATGAATCGAAACCAGCTGGGCAGACTCTATGATGTGGGTGATAAGGCGAGCAAGCTCATTGCGTGGCTAGACAAGTCTGAGAGAGCGAATAGAGTTGTACCGGTGATTGAAATGTTGAATGGTGATTGCGTGTCTGACCCAATTGGGATTGTAGATTGCTTTGTGGATCACTTTCAGACGGTTTATCGATCAGTGAGTGATAGGGATGAGTGCGATTCCCGTTTGCTCCTGCGTGATATTGCGCTACCCTGCCTCTCTGATGAGGACAGGTCCCTTATGGATACGCCTATAACGGTGGACGAGGTCGCTGGTGCTATTCGTGCCCTCCGATCCGGTAAGGCTATGGGGCCCAACGGTTTGCCCATCGAACTTTACAAGTTGCGGCCTGACAAGATGGTGGCATATTTGCAAAATATGTTCACTGAGGCCTTTGAAACCGGCCTCCTCCCTCTTGATCAGCGCTTGGCCACTATCGTTGTCATCCACAAGGAAGGTAAACCTCATGACCGATGTGCTTCCTATCGACCCATTTCTTTGCTTAACGCTGAACCCAAGATACTTGCTAAAGTGCTTGCCACTCGCCTGCTTACGGTCATCGGCGACCTGATCCATCCGGATCAATCCGGTTTCATTCCGCATCGGAACACTGCACTTAACCTTCGGAGGCTTAATGGAGTTCTCGCGAGAGCTGGGACTCTGACTGAACCTGCCATTTTGGCTTCCCTTGACGCCACTATGGATTTTGATACCATCGAATGGCCTTATCTCTGGGCAGCTCTCTCGAAGTTCGGTTTCGGCTCTAATTTTATTGCCTGGGTCAAACTCCTTTACGCACAACCACTGGCCCAGGTGGTGGTAAATGGCAGGGTCTCTGGTTCGTTTGCACTTGGGCGTGGCACCCAACAGGGTTGTCCGCTGTCTCCATTGCTTTTTGCCCTAGCGCTAGAGCCGTTGGCAGAGTGGCTTCGTTGGGAGCCCTCGATCAGGGGCATCCAGTGGGCCCCAGATTTTGAGGATCGTGTCTCGCTGTACGCTGATGACATTCTCCTTTACCTCACCTCACCCCGGAAGTCTCTCATGTGCTTTTTGATGTCCTCACCTCCTTCGGAAAGAACTCGGGTCTCGTTATTAACTGGACCAAATCCTGCGTTTATGTTCTGGCCGGGGATCTCCCTCCGTTGCCTCGTAGATTCCCGATTCAGGTGGTCGAGACTGGTTTCAAGTACCTGGGGATTCATGTCTCCTTGGATTCCACCGTCCGTTATGAATGTAATTTGCATGCTCCTCTCCGGCGTCTTAAACTTGATGTCCAGCGGTGGCGTCGCTTGCCCCTATCCCCATTGGGGCAGGCGACTCTTTTTAAGATGATGTCGCTCCCTAGGTTCTTGTATGCACTTCAAAAATTTTTCGATCCTATACCCTCCGGATACGTCCGGGAGGTCGAGAGCCTTCAGAGACAACTGATTTGGGACGGGCGAGCTCGTATCTCCTTACCCAAACTCACTCTGCCGTGGTACGATGGTGGCATTGCACTCCCCGATATCAGGCGCTACTACTGGGCCTCGCAGCTGAGCGCGGTTAATCATGTAACCTACTCCCCTGGTCGTGCTCCTGCTTTTGCGATGGACAAACTTCTTCTGCCGGGTGGGAATTTTAATAGGGCACTGTATTCTAAGGAGCCATTCCGCGCCCTGACTGGTCCCACGAAAAGTGCTGTACGAGTGTGGCGTGATGCAAGTGCTGCTATGGGATGGAGTGACAGGTTGACACGAATGACGCCGTTGTATGACTCTGATAGACTGGGTAATTTGTGGAGAACGAAAGGATTCGATAAATGGGATATGATTGGTATTAGCAAGGTGGAGGATCTCTGGTCCAAAGGCACTGTTAAGTCTTTTGAGGCTCTTAAAGTGGAATATGAACTTGGTGACAGGGAGCACTTTAGGTACCTTCAGGTGCGGCACGCCTTGACCTCCGTTTTCCCCCAGGGGACAGAGATTCCCCAGTCCTCGCCGCTAGAGGATCGTATTCTTGATGGCCACGTGCCGGACAGTACAATATACCTGATCTATAAAAAACTCATTAACAACAGGATTGATCTTCTTGTGCGATTCAGGGCCTCGTGGACCTCTGACGGCTTGGAACTCGATGACGAGGATTGCCAAATGGCCGTCTCCTCCCCTAAGGAGGTGGCCATACCAGCTCGCCTCTGTTTTGTGCAGTTGAAGATCCTCCACCGAGTTTATATGACTGGTACACGTCTGGTGCGAATGGGTTACTCCCTTGATGGGTTATGTAAGCGTGGCTGTGGTATGAGTGGCACCTTTTTGCATATCATTTGGGAGTGTCCTGAGGTGTCTGCCTTCTGGTCTAGAGTGCATGCGACTATGGAAAGGGTCACCGGGGTCTCTCTTTTGCCTGAGGCCCGACGATGCCTTCTTAACGTCTGGGAACCTACGGATTATACCATGGCTCAGACTTTTTGGGCTACTCTTGGTAACATGGTTGCCAAGAGGGATATTGCTCAACTCTGGGGTTCCCATAGGCCACCCACGATAACTGCTTGGAAGGAGAACATGGACTGGTGTATGTTCAGAGAAAATACGGTCTATGTGGCCCGGGGCCGACCTAAGAAATGGGGCAGGATTTGGTCCCAATAGAATGCTTACCGTGGGAATATTTGCATGCCCCCATTGGACTATACCATTGATGTTTCACTGTCCCCGTAGTTGACGTTCCAGACGTTCGTCTGTCATAATTTGTATATATCGAGCTGCTCGCCACCCTCCGACACCAACGACATATGTCTCATTATTCTATGGAAATTGGTTTCCTTGCCCTCTCCTCTAGAGTCCCTGCAATTGCCCCTTGCCATGTGTTTGTGTGATTTGTTTGTTGTACGTTTCTTCATCAAAATTTTAAAATGAAACCTATTCTGTCCTTTTTCTGATACTGCATTATGCGCCTGATACGCTGAGAAGTGGTTGATCTTCATGCAAGATGGAAGCTCTGATGTACACTGTTATATTACTGACTATCATAGCGGCCGGCCCGATGGGTTGTAGGCAGACGCTGTGTATTGCGCATAACAGAAATAAAGGTTTTTCAAAAAAAAAAAAATTAAGCCCATTGCATTGTTAAGGTAGTTGGTCATAGGAGCACTCAATTTGGCAGTTTTGTTTTTACTCCTGGTGGCATCACCCGCACGTTTATGTTTCCCCATGTCTTGTGATGTGATATTAGGTATTACAAGATGACACCACCTTTCCACTGCATAAAATGGGGGTATATTGAACAAGTAAGGATTTAAAGTCTCAGTCTCTTACCTCAGTTATCAGTGTTTACAGCAGATTTCAGGAATGTGGCCCAGCCCAGCCTCTTCCGGCCTTGACCTGGGCACGCCTGCGTGCGTGCCGCGCTGCAGGAGTGCAGGCGCGCCTTTACGGCGTTAGCTGAATGTGGCCCGCACCTTTCCAGGAGGTGCGTTGTGCTAGGTGATGGTGGCGTTGTTTGGCAAGCAGGAGATTTAGCCCACAATCGTTGGCAGCACCAAAGGTGGTGCTGCAGCCTGCCCCAACTCAGCTCCACAGAAGAGTGTCTCGCACTGTGGGAGTGCAGGCGCACCTTTACTGCGCTAGATGAATGTGACCTGCCCCTTTCCAGGAGGCGTGTCGTGCTAGGGGGCCGAGTCCCACCCCAGCGATGGCGGCATTGTTTGGCTTTGTTTGGCGGGCTGGAGATTTAGCCAAGGATCATTGACAGATCCAGAGGTGAGTGCTGCAGTCTGCCCCAACTCAGATACACAGAAGAGCGTCCCCCATCTGAGTCTTTATTATGATATAACAACTGTACTTGTGATTTGCGTGGAAAAAGAATGCCACACCTTTTTTCCTCCCCTTAGCTGGTGATGAAACAATATTATCAATCAATCTCTTGTACAAATTCTGCAAATTGTCATAATTTATATGAGTTTCTTGAAGAAAACATATACAAGCATCTGGCTTTGTTTAGGTATTCCATTATTTTACGCATCTAGACTGGATGTCCAGGACCTTTTACATTTAGAGAGACAACATTTAGCTTTTGTTGGGTGGCCATAAAAAAAAATAGAGGAGTAGAAAAAAATACGTAGAAGAAAAAACATAAAGTAGCCCATAAACAAGATGAAAATGACAAACAAAACAGAGAACCGTCAAACAAGAAGACCTCATATTAAATGTAACAGTTGAGATGAAGGTCCGAAACAAGATAGCACACACTGCATATACCTGCTATAGTGAACAAAGAAATACAATGCAGTGTGAGGAGACTTATATTAACCAGCCACAGCTGTGGGTTGCAATTCCATAATAATGGGATTGTGTTGATCAAGATATTTGGCTAATTCTGCACAATGAGAAAATGATTTTGAGACCTATTTCTTCCAAATACATATTGTAGATGGATCAAAAAGACAGTTTTATAACCTGCATCCTTTAGGTTTAAGTTCCAAGAGTTGGCGACACATTTTCACAGTCTCTTTTGCAAAATCATGATGAATAAACACCCTGTTTCCTCCAATAAGGAGTTTGGAAATTGCTCTCACCGCCTTTCTGATAAGGAGGAGTGGTGCTGACGTAGAACTTTAAATATGATTTATCATGGCTTGGTTTGATGTGGGTCACGATGAGAAGGAATACTGCGAGCTTTGTCAATTTCTTATGCCCTAAGGGTATAAGAATAGCCCAGTGTTGTTCTCAGCTAGAGTTTCAGAGTTACTTCAAAATTTTGATGAAGATGCATTGTCCTATGTAGATGACAATTATCTGATGGACGATGAATTATTCGATCATTTGAACAGGGTGAACAATATAATTCTGGGATTCGCCTCCGAGGGCTACAAAGTTAACTTAAAAAAATTAAAAATTGCCCACCTCAATGTCCTATTTTTGGGACACAAGCTCTCAAATGAAGGGAAAAGCCTTGCAGCTAAGTTTTTAGAAATATTTGCACTGCTCCAACCTCCAAAGACTCTGAAAAACTCACAATCCATTTTAGGATTCCTACATTTTGGCAGAACATACATTTTGAATTACGCAGAAAAGGTGAACCTGAGTCGCCTCAGGTTCTGTTTACAGCAACGAAAAAATATATAAAATCTACCATTGGCTGAAAAAGACTTACTTGGTTCCTCCCTGGCTACAGCTCTGGATGCCAATTGGTCTACTGTTCCTAGTTCTCTGGATAGGTATAGTGGCTGTCTTTTTCCTGCTCCTGAATGAACATTATCTCCCAGAAAGCTACAGTACAACATGTGAACTTGGTCCTGAAACCACATACGTCACCTCATCGTGAAGGAAGAGATCTGTAATTTGTGAACATTACAGCAGTTCCGATTCCTGAAGGAATAGTATGAGATAGGGTTTCATATGATATATTTGGTCCCACTGAACTTTTAAAAATACCACGTATTTAACATTTCTCTGAATGATATCATCACCTCTAGTACATTCTCTGATGATTAGGACTTTGAAACTGTGAATAGTATGTTGCTTTATTTGGTACAATCTGCTACATTTTGGAAAAAGAAATTGTTTGATGATACATCTGATTTTGATACCATGTATTGCTAACAACATTATGGTCATCATTTCTTTCACAAAGCAGGTATCCCACGTAATGTTTTTACGTACCATCAATGGGAACATTGCCCTACACCACCGAAAGTGAGTTCACAAATGGTTTCACCAAAGTCTGTTTATTTTTCTGGGTTTAACACTTCAGACCCGACCTCAGAATATAATAAGGTTGCACCTACACCTGCAAAGAAAAATATGCTCATCAACACGAAAAAGATATACTCTGCTTCCTTTATTTCCCAGCTGTCTCTATAAGGTTTCGACTTTTGGAGGAACACCATAGGCACAAAATCTGTCGAGGGGACTAAAGATTGGCAAGTTCAGGGAACAGAGGTATTATTTAGAGCATGTCTCATACCACAACAGATTATCTTCCTAAACAAAACCATGCAACAGACTTCTTGTCTTGGCCTAGCTAAGATCAAGGACTTGAACACACCTTGGATTCCCTCGCTTTCACACTTTGAGGGATGGCAAAACGATACAGAACATAGTGAGGGTACACTTAATGACATTATGCATGATGTTTCATATAATTCATCAGACCCCAATTGGAAGGGATGGTTAATTTGGCCTATCAACACAAATAGGTGTCAATCAAGATTCAAGGGTATTAACGAAGGGTTTAGTATCCATAGGCCTGACCAACGTATGTACAAAGAGAATATCCGGGCGTGGTGACATCCTACAGTGTTCGGAAGTTATGCCTAGAATGGCTAAGTACCTCATCACTGTCCCAGGTGAAACAATACTTGTCCTTACTTTCAGATGACATGGATATAAGGAATTCTTTGTTAGGTCCCCGAAAAACACACATAAATGCTTCTTATACACTATTTACAATGTAGTATGAAAAATCTCTCAACAGGAAGCTGCGGAGAGATTGCATGAAATTGATAGGATTAATATAGAAAAGGCTTTGGCAGAGGTCGTCAATGGCATGGCTACGCTAACAATCCAGGATTTATTCACTGGGCAACATTCTGTCTTCTGCAATTAATATAATAGAGCAGGGCCTGTCCATTTTTTAACATGGGCAATCGCAGTTACGATCCATCCTGTTATTGAGCTGGACGCTACAATCATTGCACCCTGGTCATTTGCCTGGGCAGTACATCAACAGTACGTCTCTGTTCTCTGCTTATAATTTAACGGCAAAACAGACAACAATGGCACAAAGAGATGCAAAATATACACTGCTGCACATTGAAAAATTAGACCAATTACCTTTCACCGTGACTGAGTCACCTGCCACAGAAGGGTTAATCCATGGCCATATAACATTGCCAGTGACCACATTCCAATTTCAATATTGTTTGCAGTATCACCAAGTAGGCAGATATGAATCATTGGGTAGGGAATACATCCATGAATCTTGGGAATTACCATACAGATTTAGATGGCGAAATAGGGGCACTGAAGTCCTTCTCAGCGGTTAAGACTGTGAGAATTCTCAATCCTTGGAGGAGCCTAGCTCGACATCGTGATGGCCGCACGGTAGTCCGGCTCCGCCGGCCTCCCTGCCCAAACTAATCTATCCTGTCGCCCATCCTGCCCAGAAAAGACAACACTTTACAGATGAAGGTCTGCTGACACTTACCACCCATCCTGGTGGCTCCGGAGATCAGTGGGCCCGCAGCGGCGTCCTCCCAGGAAGTGCGGCCTTTATGGAGTGGAGACCGGGGCCTTGCCTTCAGCGAGTAGCCGGCGGAGACGAGTCGGAGGCGGCCTCGGGTGGAGGACGGATGCCGACCGGAGGAGGCCGTTGTGCGAAAAAGCCGAAGGCAACTGAACTCGCCTGGGTCTACCTTCCGGTGGTCCAGAGGTGAGGTGCGGCAAGTTGTGTGTTGGGGGAGCCGTGCTGGTGGCTCCCCCCCATTGTTGCCTCGCTCGGCCATCCTGACTTCCATCGCTCGGTGGTGGAGAGTGGCTCCGGCGAAGCGTTGGCGCCGGCGGGTCCCTCTTTTTTGGTGGCCCTCATCTTTGCACCGTGGCCGCTGTGTGGACGATTGAGGGGGATCCCGCGCGGGCCCCGCTTGTGAGCCCACCCCAGGAGTCGGTCACGAAACGACTGCGTAGTAATCGCAAAATGGCGGATGATGCTGTAAGCTGTGGGACGCCCTGGGATGTTGGTGCTGTACCTCTGTGCCGTGATGGGACCTGCACCGTGGAGTGTGAACCCATGATTGGCGATGTCCTGCGGGCACTAAGGATTTGGCAGGCGACCCTGGTCCGGGATTTTTGTGTGCAGGTCGACGTGGGGATCGCCATTGCTTCCGAGCCGTCCCCCAGGGATGCGGATGGGCCTGAGGTGGTTACTTTTTGTTTCCCGTACTTTGGCAGGGGCGGCAACGGCTTGGACCGCATGCGGGAAGAACTGCTGGCGATCAGTGCAACTGATTTACACGACTGCCGTGAACAGCTCTTGCATTGCCTTGGGCGGTGGAGATCCAGTGGGAGGCTTCCATTGACCGTCCAGCGGTGGCTCCATGACCTCTTCTCGCTGCTTTGTTTTGTGATTGCTACCTTTCCATACATCGCGGCGATGGCTAAGAAAGGACTGGGGTGAACCCGGGGGTTTTTCACCCGGAGGACTGCTGTTCGATGCACGGATTTATGGACTGCCACAAATTGTGATACCTTGTCGAACCCTTAATATGTATGGCTACTTGAAACCATGCCAGTTTCGTTTTGGGCTACACTAGAATGTCTGTATGGGCGGGGGTGGGGGCCGTGCGCCTTGCTACATGGTATCCTCCCCCCTTGACTTTCCTTTTTTCCCTTTAATCTGTTTTCTTCTCCTTTCCCTACTTTGTCTCATTCTATATTTCGGGTTCACGCTTAGGGTGACAGGCACGCTGCTGGGAGGGATAGGCCATAGCCTTCTGCAGGGGTGCAGGGTGGGGCGGGTGGATGGGGGTCTATTAGATAGTTCTTTGTTTCTATGGCTCTTATCTGTCCTTTTCTTGGGTCTCCATTGCTGTGCGTGATCCCCGCGGGATGAGTGCCCGGGGGGGGGGGAGGTTTGGGTATTCCCATATGGTATGGTACTTTCAGGGGGTTTTTGCTTCTCCTGACTTAGCCTCCCCGCCCCTAAGAATGTTTACTGTCTGGATTGTGGATCGCCATTATCGCCGCGGGGCGGGTACAGTAACGTGGATTCCCCCTTTCCTTTCCCTTTTTTCTAATATTTTTGTTTTCTTTTACTCTCCGGGTTGGGTTGTATAGTGATTGCACCTTTTTCCGTCTCATTGATGATTTGATTGTCATGAGAGTGATGTTTTGCTTGTTTTTGGGCACATGAGGTTGCGGGTGGACACTGACTGAAGAAGAATAGCAAGGGCGTCGATGGCTTGACCGCTTTGGAATATTCTGATAACTGACTTACAGACTCCCTATTATAATGATGTTGATTCTGTTCCCCGGCATGTGTACCAAGACGCTTATTATACGGCCGATCCTTTACTTTTATATATATAAAATTAACCTTCGGTGATCCTTTACCCGGGGCTACGCTTAGCTAGCATTATAGACTCGCAGCATTGGGTAGTATTGCGTGACCATTCAGTACTTTTTATTGTTATTGGTGTCTTCCAGTTTGTTCCGTGGCCGGCCTCTGGGTTGTAGGCCCGTATTTGTATGTCACCATCTACACAAATAAAGGTTTTCAAAAATTAAAAAAAAAAAAAAAAAGACTGTGAGAATTTGTTAAGTGGGTCTCTAATTTGTCAGGATATTATTATTATTATGCTTCATGGAGCTTGCAACACTTTGGTTGCAAACCTATCTTGTCACTTGAAAGGATCCCCACCTGTGGTGATTCATCCGGTGTTCAAACTACTCTCGAACTGGAGTTATTTTATGTTCAATGATCAAGGTTGTTGTGGGATATTGCCAGGCATCACATATCTGGTCACAGTAAGTTCCAGGGTTAGTTGTTGTATGCAAGTATTGCTTAAACTGACCCATATAGTCAGGTATGTTCCGCTGTGGCCTTCATTGAATATTTCCCATATACGGGTTGATTTTCTGAGCAGATTGGAAGCCATACTTTTACAGAAGGAGGTAGCCTTAACCTCAGCTCAAAAGACTGTTGATCTCCAGGTTGCAAGGTCTTGAGCTGAGATACAGGCTCTAGTCCAAACTAACTCCAGTTCCATTTCGGGGAATTGATACATTGTATCTTTAGCATGTCTGATTCGAGTGGGATAGTACACCTATTTAAGAACATAGGTTCTGGGCTATTAAACACCTTTAAGACTGTTTTGGGAGTTATTCCAGTATTTATACACTCCCTATGGGTAAGCTTTTTAGGAGGGCTTTCCCTGGTCCTGCTACTAGTACTGGGTATCCTGGTTTTAATTTTTCTGCTACGCAATGGACATCCCCAATTCCAAGGAGAAGGAAAAATCGCTCTTGGAGCGTTGTTGCCATGAACGCATGGTACTGCGCACCTCGACTTTGGGAGCTAAGTAAGCATTGGTTTCTATCATTCAGATTAGTCTGGGTAGACTGTGTCTTGCTTGTACTCCGCTGCTTATTTTGTGGACAAGAATATGTGTTGGACATCTGTCTAACACTTCCATCGGTTGCGCCTTCGGATGTGGATATACTGCTGGACCCTTAAAGGCCCATGTGGTGGAGGCGCTATTACGAATGGAAATTCTGGAGTGGCTACAGCACCAGTAAATGTGAGCCCATTATGCGCTGGGAGCAACCCTGTGACTATGAATCAAAACCTGATAGGAGGAAGTTCTGGGATTTGTGCCACTGGTTCCTCCACAGCTCTTTATTATTATTATTATTACATTTGTATAGCGCATAAATCACCCGAAGGTCTCAGAGCGCTTGCAGAGAAACTCCTAGCAGAAACCCAGGCAGGGCAGATCTAGAAGAGCCATGTTTTTAGCCATCTGCGGAATCTCAGGTAGTCTGGTTCTGTCCTAATCTGGAGGGGCAGGGAGTTCTAGGCTTCAGGGGCTGTTTTGCTGAAGGCCCTGTCACCGTTTCTGGCCGTACTTCCCCTGTGGACACTTAGAAGAGACTTGGTGGATGATCTGAGTGTTCTCACCGAGTGATAGACTTTGAGCTTTTGTTCTAGGTATGCCGGGCCATGCCCATTGATGGATTTATGGGCAAGGCAACATAGTTTGAATTTAATACATTTTTGTATTGGGAGCCGGTGCAAGGTTTTTAAGCAAGGTAGTGATGGGGTGCGGGAGGGAAGGTCAAGCACCAGCCTTGCGGCGGTATTCTGTAGAACCTGTAGGCGGGCCAGTGGGGTGGTATTTGTTGAGGACAAGAGTGCATTCCCATAATCAATCCTACTGACGATGAGTCCCTGTACTAATGGCATTCGAGCTGAGAGGGGAAGCCACTTAAAGATTTTCCTCAGACTACGCATGAGGCTATAGCTGGTAACCTACAACTTTGCTGATATGATCAGACATGGACAGTTTATTGTTGATTATTACCCAGAGATTCCTCACTGAGGATTTAGGTGAGGGGCATGGGCCAAGGGAGGCCGGCCACCAGTCATCGGACCAGATTTTATCTGCCTTTCCGAACAGCAGTACCTCCGTCTTTCCTGCGTTCATCATTAGAAAGTTCCTGGTCATCCAGTCATGAATGTCTAGCATGCAGTTTTTGAATCTCAGTTTAGTTACGTCCGGGTTTTGATTAATTGTGATCAATATTTGGGTGTCGTCCACGTAGGACACGGTCCCAAAACCGTGTGCTCGAATGACCTTTGCGAGAGGGGACACAAAGATTGAAGAGCGTAGGGCTCAGTATGGACCCCTGTGGGACGCCCTTATCGTTGTCATAGAAGTTGGAGGAGTGGGCACCAACTTGAACCTTAGACCGTCTGTTAGTCAGATAGCTTTTTATCCAGCATAGTGCGGAGCCCTCGACACCAATCTCAGCAAGACGTTCTAGTAGAATGAGATGCAAGATGCGAGCTCTTAATGTTCCAAATGCTCTCACTGTCCCATTACCATTCGCCCTGTGGTTCCCATATAAAAACCTAGTTCTACAGGAAATGTAACACACAATTTGGCTATCACTGCCAAGCTATACGCCCCAGAGAATGCCTCTACAAGTTGGAATGTGGGAGTAATAATCCCCCTAGTTCCAATTAAAATGAGTTCCCCTTGTGGTACGAGTGCAGATCCAATGATAAATCAGAAAATAGAACAAGGAAAGCAACCCTGCCTAGTAATACAATGGTCCTAACAATAGGATCCAAACAATATATATGGGGTGATTAGTCTAGGAGTTAGCATTGCACATAACAAAAATTGGGTCAATCCAAATATACTCAAGAGAAAATATTTAGAATATATAGATATATTTTTATTTTTTTATACTCTTTGAATTGAGGTAGAAAAAACGTACAAAAATAGATTGCATTTTAAATCCACATAATATTTTTTAGAACATCAAAAGACATACATTGGTGAGGGGAGGGGTAAAAAGAAGGGAAATTCATCCTACTTTAGGACCTACCCAGTAACAAACCACACTTCAATCATACTCTCATACTCACTGATTTCAAAATTAATCTA
Source organism: Lissotriton vulgaris (assembly GCF_964263255.1). NCBI lineage: Eukaryota > Metazoa > Chordata > Amphibia > Caudata > Salamandridae > Lissotriton > Lissotriton vulgaris. The sequence continues at coordinate 370,505 of NW_028254317.1, read as the reverse complement.
CCTAATATTCTACCATTCAACTTTCATTCTTCCATTCATTCCTATGGTCCTGGCGTGTGCAACACAGAGATGGTAAATTTGTTGCATAAATCAGGGTGTTATTCCAGGCAGATGACATTAATACGGGTCCTGATGAATATAGGACAATGTGCCGTATTCCTGGAAACACAAGCCGACGTGCGTTTCGGTGACAGGCCAGAGGGGCCACACCTTCGTCACGGCTGGGAGTTGTTAACTATATTAGAATTCTAGTCATAAAGACACAGATACTCGAGACCAGATGTCCTACGCAAGGAGGAGAATGCTTTCTACTTCCAATCACACTGGATACTGCAGGTAGTGGTCCTGAGGGGTTCTTGGGAAAACTCTCCGGCGGTAGTGGGAAATTAATTAAACTCCAGGGAACGAAAATATGTGGTTCCTGAATGGATTAGCTATCATGAAGCGCTATACAATGAGACTGGTTCCGTGAACGATAGGCCAGAAGTCGTGGGTTAGGTGTAAACCCGCCGTATTACCAGTTATTTTGAAGAGCAGGTAGCTATCAGTAGAAGTCCCGTAAAGAGATGGAGCATAACGCCGCCGTATTTTCTGCTATGAGGGAGAGCGAGTAGCTGTTGATGGAGCTGCCTTAAAGAATTGGTAAATCGTCCTTAGATGGGGTTCCGTCGACTCAACGAGTCGACCTACCGCAATGGGAGACAGGAGAGTCCTGTCTCCCGTTGCGGTAGGTCGACCCAGTCTCATTGTATAGCGCTTCATGATAGCTAATCCATTCAGGAACCACATATTTTCGTTCCCTGGAGTTTAATTAATTTCCCACTACCGCCGGAGAGTTTTCCCAAGAACCCCTCAGGACCACTACCTGCAGTATCCAGTGTGATTGGAAGTAGAAAGCATTCTCCTCCTTACGTAGGACATCTGGTCTCGAGTATCTGTGTCTTTATGACTAGAATTCTAATATAGTTAACAACTCCCAGCCCTGACGAAGGTGTGGCCCCTCTGGCCTGTCACCGAAACGCGCGTCGGCTTGTGTTTCCAGGAATACGGCACATTGTCCTATATTCATCAGGACCCGTATTAATGTCATTTGCCTGGAATAACACCCTGATTTATGCAACAAATTTACCATCTCTGTGTTGCACATGCCAGGACCATAGGAATGAATGGAAGAATGAAAGTTGAATGGTAGAATATTAGGTAGATTAATTTTGAAATCAGTGAGTATGAGAGTATGATTGAAGTGTGGTTTGTTACTGGGTAGGTCCTAAAGTAGGATGAATTTCCCTTCTTTTTACCCCTCCCCTCACCAATGTATGTCTTTTGATGTTCTAAAAAATATTATGTGGATTTAAAATGCAATCTATTTTTGTACGTTTTTTCTACCTCAATTCAAAGAGTATAAAAAAATAAAAAAATATATATATATTCTAAATATTTTCTCTTGAGTATATTTGGATTGACCCAATTTTTGTTATGTGCAATGCTAACTCCTAGACTAATCACCCCATATATATTGTTTGAATCCTATTGTTAGGACCATTGTATTACTAGGCAGGGTTGCTTTCCTTGTTCTATTTTCAGTTTTCTCCCCCCTACGGCCTGCCTACATCCTTAAAAGCCCATCGGGGAACCCCCTTCTTTCACCAATGATAAATCAGACCAGATTTGGACATATAAGGTCGTTCCGGGATTGTCACAGATGGGTGCGCTTACCTGGGAGCCACCCCGTAATATATACAGTAGCACACCCAAAGAGAGACGAGTACCTAAAGCCCTTGGAGTGCAGCATAGCCTTAACACTCAGGAAATAGACAAATGGTTGAAGGTTCTCAAAACCCCTTCGAATTAAAGTAGAAGTACAGAATTAATTCAAGAAATGATCCAGTCATCAATGAGGGTAAACTTGGTATATGTAGGTAAATTAAAACTAGGATTAGATGGAATGATAAGTGGAAGTCTTGAATTAGCCCAATTTTATACTTATCAAGAAAACTAACTTTTATTTATGAGTAAGGACATTACCAGGCAAGTGAGGCAAGTCTATGATAAATTATCTGAAACAGCTCAGAAATATTGAGTAGATCTGGATAGGACTAAAGCCTTACAGAAAACCCACTGACTGTTTTATTGATAAGGACATAGAGGTCATGAGTATTTCAGGAATTACATTTCAAGTTCTAGAATTGATTCAAAACATTCAGACTTGGAGTGCACTAGATAACTGGGGTTAAGGGCCAATCCCAAAACTAAGAGAGAAGCCTATAGAATGGTACAAACAAGTTGAAAGGCTAGTGAAAATGTCGAAGATTTTGTGTACTGATTTGAATACCTTGTTTGATATTGTAGTACCAAGTGATTTGTGGACAGCATGCATAATAGCCACAGAGTAGTCCTAGAGAGAGCCAGTAAGAGATCCATTGAATAACGGTCCGTCACCAACAGTTATGAGAAAGTATAATCAGGTGATGATGATGTGGTTGAAATCTAAGGTATTGTACCAAGACATCAATTGGGTCAAGATTGACAGGACAACCCAAGAACCCAAAGAAAGGATTCATGCATATCATGAGAGAGTGTTGTAGGCATTTGAGCAGTGGATGGGATGGAGAGATTGGAGCCCAATGATATGGGGTATTTTGTGTACAGGTTTGTGACAGGATTGAGGTCTCAGATTAACATAATGATTCAGCAGTACTTGATTTGTTGGCAGAATAAGTTTGTTGATGAGATTTTGAGATATACAAAGTACTGTAATGATGAAATAGAAATGAGGCAGAAAAAAATGAAAGAGAAATTGAGGGTGGCACAAATGAAGGCTCCTCAGAGAATAGGCCAGAGTCAGCCTTTCGTAGGAAATGTTCCTCCTATACAAGTAGTTGATCAACCGGGAGCTCCTGTGATGCAAGGTGGAGGTGGATTTCAGCCACAAGGTAGAGGTCATGGTATCCCAATTGACCAGAGTACTGTCATTGATGTAGCTACCTTGAAGAAGTTCAACCCCTGTCACTATTGCAATAGGTTGGAGCATTGGAAGAAGTGAGAATGTTGTCTTAATCCTGCTAATCAGGGTCGGAATTCTGGGTTTTCCACAGCATCAGAATAATAACCCAGCACAGTCACAAAATGTGCAGAGACCAAGGTCTTAAAATTTCAAAGTGTCTCAAGCCACAGTAATGCAAGTTTCTCAACCAGATGCCATAGCAAGCTACTAATAGTCCTAGGTTCACTTCCAACCAAGTTACAAATATGAATCAGAATGCTTTCCAGAATAACAGTTCTTTCCAGCAGCATCCCATGTTCGATACGGTTGACAATTGTTACTCCGATCAGTCTGCATGATGGTGCCTGAGAGGAGGAGTAAGACTGCGTGCTCGGTGCAGTCTAGGAGGTAGACCAGAGTGGTCCATTTATAAATGGTGAGGTAAAAAGGCCACCCCATATCATTTCTGGTTGATACTGGTGCTACCAGCTCTACTGTTAGAACATTGGGGTTCCAAACCGACCCCTCTCTGGAAAGAGAATCTAAGTTGTAGGGATGGCAAATAAATAAATGGCACACAACATAACCAAGGATGTACCTGTAAAAATAGGGAATTTCGAGGAGAATCATCAATTTGTAGTATGTGATTCGAGTCCTGGGCATCTGTTGAGATGGTATTTGTTGTGCAAGCTGAATTGTACCAATTATTGAATGCCAAAGGGTGTGGAGTATCAATCTCATGTTGAAGATGTTGCTTTCAAATTAGCTAATCATACCCCAGAAGTTGAGCTGTTCCCCATGATGACAAGTGAAGAGTTACCCCTGGATCTCTGAGACACAGTGAGGTCAGAGTTTTCAGGAAAGGACATTGGACACATTAAAGTAGTTGAGCCTGTCCGTATACAGATAAAGCGTAATATTGAGTACCTAAGAACTTCGCAAAATAAACTGAACCTGAAACGATTGCTGCAATTACTCCGGTAATTGAGACCATGATCCAACAAGGTATTTTGAAGGAGATTATGGGGAGTCCATGTAATTCACCAATTATGGGCTTACAGCAGCCCAGCGGTAAGTATCGCACAGTTCAGGAACTCCAAACGATAAACAATATTGTGGTTCCTTGTTGTCCCATTGTACCAAATCGAACTGTGATTTTGTTTCAGATTCTATGAGTGGTTTACTGTAATTATTCTTTGTCTGGCTTTTTTTCTCCATACTCATGCAAGAGGACAGTCAGTTCCTCTTTGTATTTCGGTTCGGCAGTCACTTTTTGGCTTGGTGTGGAGTCCCACAAGGGTATATGGAGAGTCTGTCCATTTTCAACCAGTTTCTTTAAAAAACCTGGAGTCTGTGGTTATGCCCTGTAATTCTGTCCTGGTGCAGTATATTGATGACCTCTTGGCTGCATAAAATACTCAAGAAGCTTGTAAGACTGATACTCTTGCTCTGTTGAGCCACTTGGCTAAGAGTAGACATAAGGGGCAGATTTACAAGCCACGTGCGCCCCTGGTGCATCACTTTGCGTGACGCACCGATGGCGCAGCCTGCTAAGGGATGCTTACAAGCACATGTAAAGTCAACATGCGTGACTTAACCTGTGCTTGTAAATATCACCCCTGTTCACACAACACTTCGCGTGTTAGGGGTGGGACATGGGTGTTGCTGTGGGTGTTCCCACGCAACACCCATTTCCACTGATGCATTTCCAGATTTACAACAAATCATAAACCTGGAAATGCGCCAGTTTGCTACGTCACACTATGGGTGGCGTAGCCAAGCGAAACGAGGAGAAATGTTTTAATTTCTCCTCGTTTTTTCCTCTTTCAATGCTTGCTGCATTCTACAGCACACATTGAAAGAGGAAAATGCCTGCAGTGATTGCTTTTCTGCAGATAGGGGCACCTTCCTGCACAAAAGCAATCTCCCCATTGCGCAGGCATCCTTGAACCATGGTGCAAGGGTGCCTGTGCCGGCGCATGGCAGTTGTTTCTGCCCAGCGCAGGGGAGAGTACAGGAATGCGACCCACCATTGTAGATATGTCGCAATCCTGTGCTCTGAAAGTGCAGCAGCGTGGCGCAGCCAAATGGCTTGCGGTGCTGCACTGCGGCACTTTCTTGTAGATCTGCTCCTGGGTGATCCCAATATGTTGCCATACTGTTTGAGAGAAGTTTTGTATCTCAGACATCATATTGAGAAAGGAGTCAGGAAGGTGTCACAGGAAAGAATCTAAGCGATTCTGCAAATAAAGCAGCCAACAACACAGAAAGAAGTCAGGATGTTCTTGGGAATGGTGGGCTACTGTTACCACTGGATACCCAACTTTTCCCTAGTGGCCAAGCCTTTACAGAAGTTGACAAACATAGATGTGTTGAATCTGGTATCCTAGGATAACAATTGTTTGGTCACCTTACTAGAGTTGAGAGAAAGTCCCTGTCATGCCCCAGCACTGATAATGCCTGATTACAACAAAGTGATTTTGCTTTTCGGTAGTGAGAGGGATGGCTGAGCTCTCTCAGTGCTTACACAAGCACATAGAAGTGCTCGTAGACCTGTCATATATATCTCTGCTACCCTTGATCCAGTAGCTGCAGTGTTGCTCGGTGTTTCAAATTTGTGGCTGCTGTCAGTGTCAGCATTGAGAGATGTGAAGGCATTTCTATTGGTCATCCTCTAACTATGTATGTGTCCCATTTGGTGGAGAACCTGTTGGCACGTACTCTCACTCAACAATTGACAAACAGCTGCTTGACCCAGTATGAGCAGATCATACTTGCCGCTGAGAATGTCACATTGAAGATGTGTGCTGTTTTACACTCTGCAACCTTGTTGCCTCTGCCTGAAAGTGACAGTGGTGATGTTGAAGTGGAGCATGACTGTCTCAATGTTACTGAACTGTGTACCAAGCCATGACCAGATATACAAGATGAGCCACTGCATGAATCTGATTTTGCATTGTTTGTGGATGGCTCGTGTTTGTGAGACTATGGAATACATCTAAGAGTTGCCTATGCAGTCTGTACAGTTTCAGAAGTAGTTGAAGCTTCATGGCTCCAATGAGTATTGTTGGAAATGGCCCTTTTTGCAGAGTTATCCCCAAACGCTTTGCTTTTTCCTCCTATTTTTCCCTGACCTGTGTGTGTTGATTTTAGGACTCTGGGCACTTTACCACTGCTAATCAGTGCTAAAGTGCATATGCTCTCTGTGTAAATTATGTTATGGATTGGTGTTTCCATGATTGGTTATTTGATTTACCTGTTAGCCGCAAGTAAAGTGCACTGCCTGTGCCAAGGCCCATGAATCAAATGCTACCCGGGGGCCTGCAGCACTAGTTGTGAAGCCCCTGTGAGTAGCCCTGAAAACGCAGACCTGCCATTGTAGAGTCTGCGCGCAGTTTGTAACTGTCATGTCGACTAGGCCAGTGCCTGGTCCCAAACCTTCCCTTTTCTTCCATGTCAAACATCCCTCAGGTAGGCCCAAGGTACCCATGTGGGCAAGGTGCAATGTATGTGAAAGGTAGGACGTGCCCTGGTGTGTATGGCATGCCCTAATAGTGAATTACAGCCAATTTCGTTTTCCACTATTGCAAAGCTACCATATTCCCATAGTATAGAATGGGAGGTTTGTTTATAACATCTTATAACCATAACTGGCCCAGGGAATTCGGTAAGAAAATAAAATGTAATATGTCTGAACTCAGAAGCTAAAGATGCATCTTTTAGTGAAGGTGATTTTTACATTCTGCATTTGAAAATACCACTTTTAGAAAGTGGGTATTTTCTTGCTCAGTCATCTGGTGTACCTCTGCTGGAATGTGGATTGCCTGTCTGGGTTTTGGATGACAGCAGGATGCTTGCAAGCAATGGTTTGAAGATTGTCCTGGTTGTTCTGTGTATCTTTTCATGCTGGGTTGAGGCATACCTGACCAGGAGGAATGACAGTCTCACAATAGTTAAGTTGCTTTTGAGTTGGCTTCATGACTTCTTTGGAATCGGACCGGGGAACACACTCAACAATGAAATCTTGAGAATGTTGTGTGCAGCGCTAGAAGTTGACCAGAGAATGCATTGTAGCTGTAGACCTGAGGATTCAGGTCTAGTGGAACAGGTCACTGGAACATTGAAATACAGGCTTGCAAAAGTGTGTGCTTCTACGTCTTTGAAGTGTCCTGATGCTTTGTCTCTTGTGTTGATGAGCCTTCACAGCATACCTGATCGGAGGACAGGATTATCCCCCTTGAGTTCATCAAGGGCAGAGCTATGAGACTGCCACCTCTACCTGCAAATGCACTTGTGAACATCACTGATGACATGATACTTGATTACTGCAAAGGACTGGCTGATGTGGTGCATTCTGTTGAAATTGAAGGAATGGAAATTCAAGTATGTTCGCCACTTGTATTGTTTGGTAATTATTTAACGAACTCATAAATGATGCCGCGCTGAATTTTGTTTGGACTGTGATTTGAACTTGCTTTGCCACCAAAAAGACTGAGACGTTTAATTCTGGAAGAGACTGTCAGTGACTTTGAGGTGTGCATTTATTAGAATCATTTATATAGATTGGTAAGAGTAGAAAGAAGAGTACTGAGGCCCGAGGCAGCTGAAAGAGAGTATGGTTCTCCTTTAGAATAACATGGAGTAGGGCTAAGGAATCTTATTGCATATCATTTGGACTTTGGTTTTGCCATTTGCACAGGTGGAACTCTACAGAGAAAAGTCTGCTGCTAAGTTGCATCCAACAGTTCAGTTTCAGAGAAAATAATGGATACCAATCCTATTATTAGTAGACATAGGTATATAATAGCATCTAATATATAAAGACTAAGGTGCTGATCTAGATCTTGGGAAAACTACTGTTGTCTCACCACCGCAGCGGTTCCAAGTACTCCGTCAAGCTGGCGAAAGACCGCCTGTCGTATTCAGATGTTGTGGCAATAGCCAGTTTCCCATGGCAGTCTTCTCAGTTGGCTAACAGTACTCCATCGCTGTTGGGCTGGCGGGATTGCAGCAAGCTCATTTAGATGCTCCCATTGTGATGGCAGTGTCCAGGCAGCGAAGTTCGGATGGAGTGAGGCCATAGCGGTGTGGAGACAGGTAAGTACTAATGATCATCTTACTACGCATATATTTTGTGAATCTATCAATATGTATATGTAGGTAATGTGTAATGCCATTAGTACATATTGTATTGCACACCAACAACATACACACACTATTGTATGCACACCCACAGTCCCCACATTACCCACACCCCCACCACCCCAAAACATTATTTTTATGTGTTAATACAAGTGTGTACATTTAACCACAATAATTTATACGATGAACACTTATGCATGACACTTAAAAAAGTACATGTAAGAGCAATGTTATAATACACGAGGCGAAAGCAGATGTTAACACATGATCCATAGTGAGACAGGTGATGGAGATGCCTACCTTAGATTTTGGCGACAACGGGGTTGCCGAGCATTGTGGTCAAGTAGCAGCAACACAGGAAGGACCTGGACAATGGGGACCCGGAAAAAGTTTCTTTCTTTGTTTTAGCTAACCCGAGCTTGGAGGTTTTCCCACTACATTTGCCTCAACTGAAAGGCACATCGTAATCGGCTCAGAGGTATTCTTAGCGGGACTCCCTCTAACAGCCACTAATGCCTATAATGCCATCGATACAGGAGCAAGATTCTGGCAGAGCTGGTGGGACTCAGACGGTCTTACCCCCGGAAACCTGCCAACATCTAAATACAGCATGTAGACTGCCAATTCGACAGGTGGGAAAACCATCAAAAAAGCATCAGCCGGCCCAGATCCGCCAACATCTAAATTAGGCCCTAATTCTACCATCATTCCCAAATCCTTACACCCTAGAGGTAATAGTTTGTATTCATTAGAGGAGATAGAGTTACACATAGATCCATCTAGAGGTGGTTATTTAGCAAATCATTATTTTTAACTGCTTTTTGAGTTTATTGACACTATGGATGCCAGGGATTGCTACGTTTGTATGCAATTGCCTGCAACAGCTGCAGGGGGTATCACCTATCAGCATATTTCTTTGATTTTTGATGTTACCGGTTGTATTTTGATGCGATTTATGTGTGGTAGGGAACATTTTCAATACTATTTTTCCGATCAGGATTTACTTTTTTCAGAGGTGCCCATACTTGAACACTTAAGTCATCACATTGACCCCAATGCTAAGTTTCCTGGAAATAATGAAAGCTTCTTTAAACACTTCATGACCATAGACACTGCCTATGCTCATGTACACAGCTTGACTTCCCTTCTAACAGTGGTTGAGAAGAAATGTATACATTTAGTTGAAGACAGCAGGAGAAATATGGAATCTAGGTCAAAAACAGACAAAATATAAAAAATGAACACAAGTGGACTAAGGAGGAAATGCATGGTACATGCAGTCCATGATTTTCTCTCCCCTCAGTGTTGACTGTGGTGTTACACTAAAGTTTGGTGCAACACTGCAGTTAACAATGAGTGTGGTGTAACTACAGTCAACACTGAGGGTAGCACAAATTGTTGACTGCATGTACCACAATGCAAACGAGCAAACTTTTCTGGGATATTATGCAGTGTCTGGCAATACACTTTTCTCTGCCCAAAATGATTTTCATGACCTCCTCTACCATATATCTCACGTTCCTAATGTTCCTGTTCCTAAAAATTGCGTTCCGGCCTATTGATTACAGTTTATCCAGCCCAAGCCAGAGATTTTAACCCAAGCCGAAGAGTACTGCTTGAGCCGGAGATTCGGCCCGACTGAGGACGTAAAGTTACGACTCGTACATGACCTCTGTGAATACCAAAAGTCCTAAAGTTAGACTTTTGTCTCAGATTGCCTTTGTTAATTGGGCCAAGAGTATCTGGTGGCAGGAAATCTAGCAACATTGACACTAGAGTGGAAACATAAAAGGAAATTATGTATATTTGTGGAGAGATCTTCACTTGGCAATCATTTTGTAGGAAAGAGTGAGGGCAACCATATATTTAAAGTTATGGGAGCTTGGAATTTATTTTTGATGGGTGATGATCCTGTTATTCCTGGACTTTACTATATTTGTGGAGGACATGCTACATGTTAGGTGTAGTTTTTCCAAAGATTTATCATGTCAGTGAACCTGTGTGGTTCTAGTGTTAACCTGGGCTGCTATGTGAATTCACAAGGGCATATTATCAAGCCCATTATCGCTGTTTTAGCGGCAGTTTCCTACTGCTAAAACGGCGATAATTTTATCGCCTTTCTCGATAATAGGCCTTAGAATTCCCGGCCTAAGCGAGGTTTTAGTGCTGGAAAAGTAGTGGGAGATATTTTTGGTGCAATGATGGTGTGATTTAAAATTGTATCAGGATTAGAACGTTGTCCACAATAGTGGATAAGTTGACTACTAGTACAGCAGGAACTTTTTTAGTTGTAGACATTGAAATGGTGGCTATCAGGTCCTTGGTTTTGCAAAAGATCCTGCTTGCAAAAGAGTTGGAATCTGTCAGATGTTAAAGGTCCAGCAATGCTGCACCTGCATTGCTGACAAGCGTACAGATTTGAAGAAGTTTATCAAGAATATTTCTGACTTGCACAAGGATTTGCAGGTACTGGAAGCAACAGGTGATTGGGAAGCTATTTGGAGTGGAGTTTCTGCGGTCGGCTGGGAAGTGGAATTTTAGGTACAATCTTGAAACTTCTTGTGATAATTGGCCTTTGTGTTATATTCCTAGTTGTACTCTTTAGGGGATATAAGTGCATGATCATGAAGCTGGGAGTAAAGAGGAAGAGAGAGGATATAGAGCTAGAGGAGAGTCAGAATAAATACTATGATAACATGAAACATCTGAAAGAATCTAGGTGGAAAATGCTAAAAACCAAAAGGTTTTAGATGGTTCATCTGATGAGAACTTGTGATGGCTTGATTCGCCATCAGTGGGGGGACTGGAGCAGCATTATTTTGGCTCCACCCATTCTCATCCTGACTATGCCATATATACAATACATGCATGTAGTACCCTATATTTGTGTGTTTAATATCATTAACACAAAGTGGTGCACTTGACCAAAAACCAAAAAACTGAAGGAGCATTTCCTGTGAAATCCAGACATTTACACGAGTGTGCAGACTAAGGTTTTCCTTAAAATGGTACCAAATTGCAGTTCTCATATATGTCAGCATTTGTGCAGTTTGAGTAATTTTATTAACTGTTAAATATTCATGCATTCATTTGAATAGTATCCTGCATTTATTTTATATCTGTATATATATTCAAAACCATGCATTTAAATGTGTATTGAAGTGTTTGCTATGTTAGCTTGACCAAAGGCCTTAAGCATTTGGACTCTAATGTTTAACCTTCAACGTGAAAGTTTCCCCGGGTTGCAATGTTTTCATCTTCATTGCAGGTGCGTTCAAATGATCTCATAGTTACAGAAAGGCACATTGTATGTGAGAGATAGTGAGGCTCCGGAGGAAACTTTATTGCAAGGACAAGAGGCACTAATGAACAAAGGGAGAACCCTTATACATGCCTATCTAGATATGGGAGAAATTCAAGGACATTCTAATGTGCGAACCAGGAGAAGGGAGTAATAAATAAGGTGAATAAGGTTGCCAAGTTATGCTGTGAGAAGGTACAAAAGTACTGGGACACATGATGTGGGGTTCTTGAATGTTCTCTGGAGTTTAATTGGAGTTGTAGGCAGACCTCTTGCCATATTTCTGTTTGTGGCTGTTTCTATCCAATACTCTTGATCATAGAGAACTTCTACTGAAGTTCTACAATGCTGACACCTTCCAGCTTTACTGAATCTAACTAGGGTATCCCAAATAATTCTACTTAGTTGAGGTTTAGTGTAAGGAATTGAGATTTACATGTGTATAGGCAAAAGGACCCAAAATCACATAGTGACCGCCAGATTTTGGGCCACATGCATCAAAGTAAGGAATTGCGATTCCTAAATTGCGATTTTTAAGGAATCGCAATTTAAGAATCGCAATTACTTATGCATGTAGGAATCGTAAAAAAGATTGCGATTCCTACACATTCCTTAAATGCAACTCGCAAATTGCGAATTGCAATTAAGAAATAGCTTCCCATTCATTCCTATGGCCCATAGGAATGAATGGGAATTGCATGTGCAATTTGCGAGAACCAAATAGGTACTCGCAAATGGTGCATGCAATTTCAAGAGTGCCAAAAGGACACCCTGATGCACCCCTGAAGTTGCAAAGAGACCACATGTTGCGGACACACATGCCCTAAGGGAATATGTGTGTGTAACATGGAACTTTGAAAAATGCACTCTAGTGCATTTTTCAAAATATTCGCAAATTACCATTAACTTTAAATTGATGGTAATTTGCGATTACCTAATTGCCAAATCACAATTTAAAATTTAATCTTGCATGCCTTTAGGGAATCGCAATATGCGATTCTCTAAATGCATTGTCAATTTAAGTAATCACAAATTTTGCGATTACTTAAATTGCGAATTTGCATTTGGGTTGATGCATTGTAAATGCAAAAATACCAGTCGCAAAGGGGCAGATTCTGCGAATCTGCCCCTTTGCGACCGGTATTTAGAATGATACATGTGCCCCTTAGTTCCTTATCTTTTGCATTGTTATAACTGAATTCCTCGTATGTTTTATGATTTTGAGACTAAACTTTGTTAGACGATTTTGGACTGCCAGAAGTGATTGTGTATTTTTCCAATATATTCCTGAGACTTGTATACATCAGTTTGGCTTTGAATTTATAATAAACCAACATTTAATCCAATTCACCGACTTTTTAGTTCTCATTGTTTGGACAAATGGGTTACACTGTAAATTAAACTCTTGGATGAAGTTATAGCTCTAAATTTTTCAGGCATCTAAAAAGGTCAATCGCAGGGGAAATGTGGATATTCGGCTCAGTGCTTTGGCAGATGCAATGACTCTGCTGCTGGCGGCTGCATCAGTTTGTGTACCCGTCCATGACCATGCAAGTAATTTTTAACATTCAGCAATCTGAGATGGATTGGTAAATGTAAAAGAAAGGTGTAGCATGAAAGTGTTATTTCTTTTAATATAAGTTTTTGAAAAACAAGAATGCAGGGAGACGGGGAAGCTGATGAGTGGGTGCTGGGAGGGGAAAAGCAGCTCACGAAGGAGAGCAGCATTGGGAAGAAGCACACAAGTGAAAGAGAGCAGCACAGAGTGCAGGGAAGGGAGAGATGAGCATAGGCAAAGAGTGAGGGACATACAGAAGCACACAAGTAAGAGACAGCAAAATGGAGCGTGGGGGATAGAAGAGAAGCACATGGGACGAAAGCACATGGATAAGTGAGAACAACATGAAGCACAGGGGGAAGAGAAGCACGAAAAAATGACAACTGGAAAACACATACACTCCTATTGAGTATTTAAGTCAAAAGAAGAATATAGTTCCCTATTAGGGAGCCGTGGAAGGACACAAGCAAAGAGGTTATACTCCAGGCAGGGAAAAATAGATGATTGGCACAGCGAGCCATTGAATATGAAGCAAGCAAATTAGAGTGAAAATAAATCCATCCAATGGTATGCCGCTATAAGCTCATGGTAAACTGATAATAAATCTTTTTCAACAAGACATCTGTGCTGTCTTACAGTCTCAACCTAAAAACCACTGAAATTCCCTGGTTACAGTAACATGTACAAATCACAATTACACCCTTGCTGCTTGTGCCCCATATCCTCCCACATTAACAACATTGATAACATCCCAGAAATCATAATCAATGATATCACTGATGACAACTCAAATGGCATCACTCCTGATGACATCACTCATGAGATGGGTCTAGACACACTTTGTAGCAAGTCTCCAATGCCTTCCATTAAAGTTGGTTCTGCAGTCTGCAGTGGGTGTGTAGAGAAAAAGTGGAGATACAAAGACTAGTTGTCAGAGCAATGAAGAGTCTAAACAACACAGTGAGGAAATACATTATGGAAAACAAAGAGGCTTGGTGTCACAAAACAAGGAACAGGTACATCATTTAGGGCCAGATGTAGGTGAGGGACATTTACCGATTCTAAAATACCGAATTTTACCGATTCGGTATTTTAGAATTGGTAAATTCTATGTAGGGAAAAATTCGGTAAGTATTACCGAATCGTTAAGATTCGGTATTTACCGAATCGGTATTTACCGATTCGGTATTCCCCATTCATTCCTATGGGCCTAAAGGCCCATAGGAATGAATGGGAAAAAACATTGAAGGGAATAAAAGGGGGAAAACATTGAAGGGTAGCAGGTTGTCACTTTGACACCCTGTTGCACCCCTCAATTGTGTATGGGTGCACATGTGGCACACATACATGCACTAAAGGCATGTATGTCTGCCACATGGCACTGAAATAATTTGCATGAAATTGCTTTTTTGGGGGTTTTCGTTATTTACCACCAACTTGTAGTTGGTGGTAAATAACGAATCCTGACATGGGAAAAGCACTCATTTAAGTGCTCCCTTTATTAGGAATTCGGTAATTTACCGAATCGGTATTTAAGAATTCGGTAATTTACTGATTCCTTAAATTACCGATTTAGTAAATTACCGAATCCTTAGATTAGGCCCCTACATCAGAAAAGCCTAATACCGGTCGGTAACGGCCGAAATTCGGTAATTTCGACCGTTACCGTTAGGCTTCCTACATCTGGCCCTTTAGTGCTTAAAAAGGCTCAAAACATCGGCTGAGTGTTGAGGGCCTCCAGCTCCAGGTTAACAGGCAGTGGTGATTTCACCACCTTATCATCTGGTGGCTCTTGTGAGGCTTTTTGTGACTCGTACCCATTATCTCTCTGTAAGGGTTTGAAATCAACAACCCCTCCCCCACCCTTCATGGGAAAACAATCATGACATTGTGGTAGTAATTGGTATATTTTCACAGCCAGACTCACTATGTCCATGATCCCACTTATGCTGACTCTGACCTATCCACATAAGGCAAGTAGGCATGGTGGAGAGAAGTGGGTGGGAGCTTGTACTTCCTCTGCTTTGTGGAAACACACATGCTCAGACTCTTGACTAGCTTCTAAATGCCTCTTCAAGATAATTCTAATGATGATGCTGCAGAGATTTTTTTGAAAAAGGAAAATTTCTCTTATATACATTATGCAAGCATGTGGCTGTGGGAAAGGGTAAAAATTGGTACGAGTTTGATTCAAAGGTAGATTGGATTTGGCTGCTTTGCCTTGTGTCATGAATTTTGATGGAAAAGACAAAAATCGGAGGAAATAGCTTTAATTGATTTCCTGTTTTTCGATAGCCTTCGGTAGTAAGAAAATTGCAAAGGAACATTAAGCAAACGTACATCTTCTGTTCAGCAAAAAAAGTGTGAGAGAATAGATAATAGTTCCCTACCTTTTTAATAGCACAACACAGAGCACACTTGCTGTTTCTATGTGCTGTAAATAACTTGTGATACCATTAAACAATGTAATGGTTCTCAATGTGCTTACTAAGGACTGTGGAATGATGAAAAGCTGAGTAGGCTTTGCTGGGATACCAACTCAAAACCAACATCACCGCATATCTCAGCAGCGAGTGAATAACTCCCTGAGTCCAATGTATACAAGAAGTTAAGTGTTATTTAGCTACCTTGTGTGGAATGCCACACCAAATAGAACCCGACAGAATGCTACTTGAACAGGACTCTGCTAAATTCCATTACCGGCGACGAAATGCATGAATAGAACACTTTCCCTTGTTGAAAAGGCCCTACAGAGTTGTCCTACACTTGTGTAAGTTTCATGAAGTGAAATGGCATCCCACACATGCATCTTGACCACAATTTCTATTCCTATCACTGTGCAACGACCACAGCTCGTCTGCGTGTGGGAAAAGGGTGCTCCGTGATTTCCATCTCACAGCCCAGAATTGTAAAAAAAAACAAGAACAAAAAACTAGGGGGCACATTTAACAAACAATCACAATATGTGATAGGGAAAGGGCAGGAATACACCATATTTAACTGTATATGGCGCATTTCTGTTTGTTCCATTCGCTGGCGCACTTGTGCAAGGGTGCCTGCATTGTAAGCAGGATTGTTTCTCTGCAAAAAGGGAAACCTTCCTGCACACAAAAAAAATCCTCTGAGGCATTTTCCTCTTTCTATGCGTGGTGCAGAATGCAGCACACCTACAAAGAGGAAAAAACGAGGAGAAATAAAGATATTTCTCCTCACTACGCCTCACCTGGGGAGGCGTAGCATTTTGACGCATTATTAAGTTTACCAAAGTTGGTAAATTGGGGATTGCACTAAAATCCATTGATGGGTGAGTGAGAAAGCCCACACTCCACCTATGGAACACCTCCATGCGGCAGAGTAACACAATGCAATGATTAGCGCTGCGTTAATCTAGATTTATCAAGCCATGCTGGGGCCTGCAAAGTGAGCTTGTGTGGCTTGATAAATCTTACTGAGTAGTTTTGTCGCCCGTGCATCCCATTGCACAGCACATATGCAATGTAACTGCTTGATAACAAGGCCCCCAGATTTGGTTCAAGTAAAGGTTTGAAGTCACAATCATAATATAGCACTGATTGATAGAAGCCTGTTTCATGTTGCACTCAGTACCAGTTGTTCTGTGTCATAGGGCCAGATTTACTAAGTTCTCATGCAGCGCAGTTGCCATAAATGCTGCGCTGCATGAGAAAGAAAGAATAGGGGAACCCCAAATATATTGAAAAATGGCACTATCCTCCCCTCTCCCCAGCGCCAGCGCTGAAATCAACAGCTGTGCACCACGTAGAAACCTTTGCGCCATGGTGCAAGGTTATCTCCGTGAGTCTAGCATAGGTTTTCTACTGGAAGTGAACCCTTTCAGTACAAAATACCGTGCTTCGACTGATTTTAACCCTTTTCTGACTTTGTATGTGTGCTGCACAATGCAGCACACGTACAAAGTCGGAAAAGGAAGGAGAAATTAAATGATTTCTCCTTCCTTGCACCTACTTTACAAGGGAGCAGTTTTCTGATACTAAACCCTGTCTACTTTGTTTAGGAAATTGGGTTTAACGTCAGAAACCTTGGGTGGTTGCATGGGAACGCCCATGCATCACCCAAGGTACGCCCCCTTGGCGCTAAGTAATGCAAAGCAGCCCTATGCGCTGCTTCGCCCCACTTTCACGTTATTTCCATTACTAAACAAATTTAGCACTGGAAAGTAAATTGGAAAAAAAGATTTTGCTCCGATTTGCATCCCTTTTGTGACGCAAACACAGCATGAAATCTTAGTATATATTCCCCTTAGTGTCTAGTTTGGCATTGCATTTACTCTCAATTAATAGTAACTTTATTTTATAGAACTTGCTAACAAAGCTTGTTGTTTGGTAACACTATAAATAGCAGGTGCTATCGTGATATTATTCAGTGGTACTCAGTTTATCAGTCTTGGGTGGAGGAAGAACTCAGAAGTACCAGATTCAAATTTGTGTCCTGCAGGTTATATATAGGGATCAATAGCCAACATTAAACCAACGTGAACTATGTAGCTAAAACAGATATGAAATAATTCTAACCCCTCATTCATGTAAATCTTTTATCTAAATGCCTACTATACCCCATAACCTTCTTTTAGACCATACTATCCTAAACTGCCCAACTGTTCAGGGTCCAAAACTCCTCGAAGACCTCATGGTTCTGGCAGGTGGGTCTTATAGTCCCATCAGTTTCAGGCTTCGTATCTCCTCCCTACTAGATGTCATGATCCCTTCCTTAGTTCCATCCGGCCTGGAACTGATGCCATTGCCCAAACCACCAAATCCACTTAATTGATCCAAGTGCTTTACCGTTCTCTGACTATGCCCAAATGAGCCCTTCCCAAACTTCAATTGCCACATATCAAATTATTTGTAACACCTCATTACCCCCAGGTCCCTCCGTCCTCGACACCTTCATTCTAAACATGTGGAGATAACCATCTCCCGACAGAAAAAAACAACAAGAGGCATGCTGGGACACTAATACTGCCCCTCCCCCCGGGAGTACATAAGCAGTACTTACCCAGCAGACCTCCTGTTCTTTTTTTCTGTCTGTCGACAGATTGGATGGTGTGCTGTTGCTTCTCCTGCTAGGCTTGAGTGGCGGTGCTTCTCTTCTTCCCCCCCGCCCTGCTGCCGGGCTGTTTGGGCGCGGGGTCCCTGGACTGCCTCCTGGCCTGCCGGGCTTGCTGGGAGTCAGTCTGTCCTGGAGCTGGTGTTCTGCTTCGTGAGACGCCTACCGGTCCTTTGCGGCTGGGGCTGGAGTTCCCGGGAAGTTACTTCCGGGTCGCGGGCTCGTCTTCCCGAGCTTGGCCGGGGAGACGTGCCTCCCTCGATGGGCTCCTGCTGTTCCTGGCCGAGATGAAGGTGGGGTGGGGGCCTGGTTCCTGGGGTTGGCCCCCACTCTGGGTGAGTCCCGCTTGCGGGGTTTTCTTTCCTTCTGGCACGTTCTGTTTTGGTGCAGTGTTTGTGTCTCGGCGTTGGCGCTGGACGTGCTGTGTTTCGGGGCGGATCGGTTTCTCCCCATGCTTACATGTCCTTTTTGTTTTCAGTAGCGCTTTGTGCCACGGACAGCTCTTACGTTTGCCTTACTTCATGTGTTCTGAAGGCGACATGCTCAGTCTTTGGTGCTGACAGGCGAGGTTCGAGCCTCCTCCCATCCACTGTTTGCAGGTGTATTTTGTTTCCTTTTGGCTGCGATGGGATGAACCGGCATGCTGGAGCTTCGGTGTGCAGTTTGCCGGTTGTGGTTCGTGTCCGCGAGTTGCCACGTTGCGGATTACGTTCCTGTCCTCTGTCCTCTGAGGCCCCCGCCCTGCTCTCGGTCTGCCTAGGGATCAGGGCCGGCGCTGCCCCTTGGCGGCGGATGTGGCTGCATCTGCTGGGTGTCCTCTGGACTCCATTTGCCCCTCTATTTTTACACGCTCGGGGCTTTGGTTGGTTCGCCTCTGTGTTTGGGGGGTCCTGTTCTTGCTGGGGCTGCGGTTTTTGGGTTCGGTGGCTATGGATGTTTTTGGGTTCCTGCCTGTCCGTTCACCCTCTTATCCTTCTCGGTTCGTCTTGTACGGGCCGCTGAGTTGGGTTACGCTGCACTTCTGTTTTACAGCTCTCGGTTGCCCATCGTGATGTCCGTTTCCTTTGCTGTCTGTGCTGCTTCCGTGTGGTTGTGTTCCATGCGGTTCGTTTCCTGTGGCCCCTCCGCCCTTTTGGCTGGCCCTCTGCTCCTTCCTTCCTTCCTGGTGGCTGTGCTGGTGAGAGCTTTGGTGATGTTGCTTCTGGACACGCTCGTGGCGGGAGCCTGAGCTGTTCTTTTTTCGGGGGTCCCTGTGTGACTCGTCGTTTTGGACCTGGCCTTTCCGTGCTCGGCCGGTTGGGTTTCGAGGGGTTGGCGTCCCTGGGCTGCCTTTCTTTTTGCCCTTCGGGCTGGTGTTCTCGGACGCTGGGGTGCTGTGTTCCTTTCGCTGTCCCTCGCCTGTCGCTATTCTGGGGTATCTATGGCTGCTCGTGATTGGCTGTGGCTTCGCCTGTGTCCTTCTCTGGGTCTGTGCTGTGTTTTTCCAGTGCGGATGGCGGCCTTGTGCTGTTGGACCCCGCGCGGGATATTTCGCCCCCTTTTTCTTCTTCTATGTGTCTCGTGGGCTGGTCCTGGATTTAGGGGCTGGCTCTCCTTCTAGCCGGCGTCCTTGTCTCCTGGAGGTGCCGTGGTTTGTGCCGGGGCCTCCTGCTTGGGGGTCTTTCGTTTGGCGCTGTGCTTCTTCCCCTCTTCTTTTTGGGTTGTCCTACTGCTGCCTCCGGTGGCCGCGCAGTTTGCTTCCTGTGTATGTTCAGTGGCTGGTGCTTATGTGTGCTTGTGCTGCTCGTGAGATCTGGTGTTCTCTGGTGCTCTCTCCCTCCTCCTGCGGTGCTTGGGGGTCTGGGGGGTGCTGGTCGGTCGGGCCCTGTGGTTCCTGTGCTCCACTTTTTTGTCTGAGGGGTCCAGTTTCTGTTTTTTGCCTGCTGCCTTGCCGCCTGCCTTCCCCGGCTCGGATCTGTTCTCGGGGGCAGGCTTGTCGCGGGGCTTCTCGCTTTGGTGGTTCCCCTGCTCTTGGCCGCTGTGCGCTTGGGGAGTTTTCCTCTCCGTGGTTGGCGTGGGTTCCCGTCGCCTCTGTGGGGGCTGGTTCCTTTAGCTTGCGCTGCCTTTGCTTGCTCCTGGTGTTCCCTGTGTTGTTGGGGTTTTTTCCTGCGTGCTTGCTTGCGCCTTGCACTTCGGCGATGGCCTGTGGGGGGTGCGCTCTGTTCCCCCTCTTCTTCGGGCTGCCTGCCCCGCCTGGTGGTGGGGCGGTGTTCCTGCTCCTTGGGCCTTTGCGGGGGTGGGGTCCTGTGGGCTCCCCTGGTTCTGGTTGGCCTGCCCTGCTGTTCTCCCTCTGTGGCCTTGCCTCGGCTGCGGGCTGGTTGTTGTGCCTCTGCTCTGCTTGGGTGTCCTGGTTCTTCGCTTCCTGTCTTCTGTGCGGTGGGTCGCCTTGGGGGCTTCTGGTCCTTGTCCTGTTCCTCCCTTGGGCTGTGCCTGGTTCCGCTCATGGGTGTTTACCTGTGTCTTGCCGGGGGCTCCTTGGGGTGGTCTGTCCCCTCTGCCTGCGCTTGGGTGGCTTGTGCTGCCTTGTGTGCGAGTGTTCTGATTCGGACCTGCCTGCTCCTGTTCTCGTCTGTTCCCTGCTTGGTGCCTGTTGGTGGTTCCTGCCTGGGTCTTCCTGTTGGTGTGGGCTTCCCTTGCTCCCGCTTGGGGATTCGGATGTGGTCCGGGGTTTTTTCTGTGTGCTGGGCCTGGCTGCTTCTGCGCTAGCTCCTCCTGGTCTGACCTTTGGCTGTCTGCCCCTCCTGTTTCTTCCGGGGTACCTGCGTGGTTTGTTCCGGGCTGGGGCCTCTGGGCTGCTGCCGGTTCCTGTCTTACCTCCTGTTCTCCAGGTTGGTGGGCTGTCCCGGTGCTCCGCTGCTCTGTGTTGTGCTTGGTCGGGCCGGGGTTGGTCCCTGTCTGGCCTTCTGGGGCTGCTGGGGGCTGTTGGCTTCCGGGTTCGTCTCCTGTTTGGGGTGGTTTGCTCCCGGGTTGTTCTGGTCTCGTCTGGTTCCCTTGGTGGGTTCCTGTCTGGGGTTTCTGCTGCTGCCTCCCGCTCCTGATTGTGGTGCTCCTTTTGGGCTCTGCTTCCCTGCTGGTGTCCCTTGGGTATCTGGCGGGGTGTTCTGGGTTGCGGCCGATTCCTGACGGTTCCTTCTGGGCCTTCTCCTGCTGCTCTCATCCCGGGTTTGTCTTCCGGTGTTGTGGGCCTGTGTGGGGTTCTGTGGCTGCGGTTCTGGGTCTCCTTGCTGGTTGTGTATGGGACTTCGGGCGGTGCCTTCTGGGTTTTCGGGCTGTGCTGGTCCTTTTTGGTCTGCTCTGGGGGTTATTGCCGGCCTTTTCCGGGTTCTTCCTGGTTCTGTGGTCCTGGCTCGCCCCTTCCTCCCTTGCTTCCCGGTCTTTGTTCCCGGTGTGGGTCTGTTTGGTTTCCCCTCCGTCTGTGGTTGGGGTGCTGTTCTGTGGTGCTCGTGCATCTGCGTGTCCCTGCTTCTGGCTGCGGGTTGTCTGAGGCTTCTTGCTGCTTGGTCCTCTGCTCTTCTTCTGGGGTTGGCTTGGGCCTGCTGTTCCTCCTGCGTGGTCGGGTTGCTTGGCTCTGTCCTTGCTTCCCGGTTCTGTTGGGGTTTGTTGCTCTCTTTTTTTGCGGTTTGCTGGGCTCCTCTCCGGCTTTGCTGGGTTGGGGCCTTGTGGTTGTGGTCTGGGTGCTGTGCTCCCGTGGCTTCTTTTACCCGCTGCTTCTGCCCTTGCTGTTTGCATGGCCGGGGTGTGGGGTTCATGGCGTTCCTTTGTCTTTTGGGCGCCTTCTTGTGCTGCCCTCTGTGCCTCTTTGGGCGGCTGCTGGGGTTTCCCTGTTGCCCTGTGCTCTCCTCCTGCCTTGTGTCCCTTCCCTTTGGGGTTGGGGTTCTCTGGGCTTGTGGCCGTTTTCTCTGTTCCCGGCCTGGTTGTGTTTTGCTAGTTTCCGGTCTTGTTGGCCTCTCCTTGTTTGGTGGGCTTTCGGCTGGGTTCTGGGGTTTCTTCCCCGTCCCTGTCTGTGGGTCGGGTTCTCGGTCCTGTTGGGCTCCTGGGTGCTTGTTGCTTCCTGGGCCTCCTGGGTTGGGTTTCCTCCTCGGGTGTCTTGGGCTCCCGTCCTTTCTTTTTGGAGGGATTGGCCGTGTTTCTGGCCTATTCTTCTCTTTCTTTTGGGCTGGGTGCTTGTGCTTCCGCTCTGTTGGCCTTTTCTTCTTTGGCTTTCTTCTGGGTTGTCTCGTCTTCCTGGTGAGTCTGCCTGGCCCTGTGTGGTTTTGGCCTGGGGTTCTTCTCCGGTTCCAGTCCCGTTTGTCGGTTGCTCGGGTTGGCGGCCTCCTTTCTTGGGGCCTTGGGTTTTTCTTTCTCTCCGGCCATGGTCCCTGCTGTCCTGTTCTGGGTTGCGGGCCGGTTGTTTCCTGCGGTCTTCCTTTCCTCCTTATCGATGCTTCCTTGGGTGGCTGCTTTTTTTGTGGTTTCCTGGGTGTGCTTGTGCGTGCGGAAGGCCGGGTTTCTGCTTTGGTATTCTCCACATGTTTAGAATGAAGGTGTCGAGGACGGAGGGACCTGGGGGTAATGTCCTATTACATCTGGTAATCTTCATTACTCCGGGTCCCGTAGTCCTCGACACCTTCATGCACCCCTCCCTCCCTCCCGGGCGGCCGGCCTTCCTGTCTGGGCTTGTTAGTACAGGAGGTCTGCTGGGTAAGTACTGCTTATGTACTCCCAGGGGGAGGGGCAGTATTAGTGTCCCAGCATGCCTCTTGTTGTTTTTTTCTGTCGGGAGATGGTTATCTCCACATGTTTAGAATGAAGGTGTCGAGGACTACGGGACCCGGAGTAATGAAGATTACCAGATGTAATAGGACATCCCTCACAAACTGACTGAGCTTTAATACCCCCTGAAGAGTGGTGAAAGCGTCAATATTGACTTGGATACGAAAAGAGAGCAGGACCTTTGTCCACTGCTCCTGGTTAAATTTCTTGGTTAAAACAATATGTACATCTTTGCTGATTTTTATGCGGATTCCTTTACCCTGCATTCTTACAGTTCTTTTCCTTGCGCTATCTGAGAAATATTTTCTTTTAGGTTTGCTGTCCTAGATGCCTTCCTAGTTTACATCTACTTTAACAAGTAGCTTTTGGAAACTTTGCTGCTGTTGCACCTATTATTTCAACTAATAGTAGAGAATTTCTGAATGGCATATTTTCTGTCACTTTTATGCAAACAAAAAAGAGAAGCAGCACACAGTCATATCAACGGCAGAGAAGAGAAGGAGGAAGAAGAAAGAGAAAGGGACTGCAAATTAGAGTGGAGAAGCAGAGATAAACTAGATTACTGTGCTCTGGATTTAGCTATAGTTATGATTGATATTAGGAATTGATATTATCTTGGAATGGTCAACTGCCCCAGTCATATCAAATGCTGGATACACCAGAATTGCCAGTGACCGAAAGCCTCTAAAACTGAGCTCTTTCTATGGGGTACTGACATCTCAGCATCACTCCTGTTTGACAGGCTAACCTATTTCGGAGATATTCTTTATGGTTAAAA
This sequence comes from Lissotriton vulgaris, assembly GCF_964263255.1. Classification (NCBI taxonomy): domain Eukaryota; kingdom Metazoa; phylum Chordata; class Amphibia; order Caudata; family Salamandridae; genus Lissotriton; species Lissotriton vulgaris. Next base: position 346,867 of record NW_028254317.1, on the reverse strand, counting down.
CTGACGTGCATTTAAATGGTGAACCTTTACATGTCCTATTTTTAGAACTGATGGATTTCCAGTGACAACAACCCACACACAACACAAATCTGTTCCTGGCATCAATATATCAATGACATATTTGTGATTTGAAAAGGAACACAGGAGACTTTGGAAGGGTTTTAGCATGGTTGAATTGCAAATGAAGACAAAATAAAGCTCAATTTCCTGATATGTGGCTATGCAATGACAATTAGTATTTATCCACTAGCCTGTTTACCCAACCCACAGACAGAAATATATTATTACAATTCTCCTGCGCCCCACCATAGACTCTCATGGAAACATACTATGTGGTAAGTTCCTGTACATGCACAGAAATTGTACGCATAAAGAAGCACATTTTGAAAATTGCAGAGAAGCTATGTGAAAAGCTATTCAATAGACTGTACCCCAAAAACTTGTCAGGTGTTCAATGAAGAGAGCTTGATTCACTCCTCGAGAGTCTCTGCCTATGCCTAAACCTAAAAACACTACTACACCCCTGACATGTGCAATCACGTATCCCAGAGCAAGTGAAATGAAAACAAATCATCGAAAGGAACTGGAATATGTCAGAAAGTCTCTAATTACCTACACCGCTATTTGCCTTCATAAAAAGCCAGAATCTGAACCAACATCTATTCAGAGGAGCCATAGATACTAAGAAAAAAATATTCAGTCTATGTTGGGACTACCACAAATTCAAGGCCATTCAATGTACAGCCAACACAAAGCAATGCACGTCCTTTTAATAACAATACCAAAGAGATCTCCATTAACAGCAAGATCATTAAGAAATAGTTCTGTTTCTAATTACAATACCAAAAATTGTATATATTGATTTACATGTCTGTTTAATAAAAAATATATAGGACAGACCCCCACAGGAGTAACTGTTATACTTATTCCTGCTGCTCAGCATAGGATGTATGATATAAGAGCCTGTTAGAATGTTCTGTGTGGATGTCTGGCAGTTAGATGAGGGCTCAGTGGCAGGAGGCTGCTCCTGGGGAGGTTTCTCCTTATACTTGACTTACCATCTTACATGAATAAAGGAGCTTCAAGAAGCTACATGGAATCCGCAACGTTTTATAATTACAACATTTTTGGCGACGTTTGGAGAACCTACAGTCTACTGGAAACAACCAATAGGAAAAGAATCTACAGCGTGCAAGAAAGGAACCTACTGAAGTTAAGTCTGTGATTATAGTACCTATACGTGAAGGAATGAGTTTGGGTTTGTGAATAAAAGAACCTACAGCGTAAGGAAAAGAGAAAGAATTAAGGAAACTACACAAGAGAAGTGACTGTCTATGGGGGCGTGGCTAAGCACGCAGCGAGGCTGGAAGCGTCCTAAAAGTGCTCCGGCGTGAACCTCCACATCGGGGGTAATTTATCCGATCAATACTCTGAATAGCCGGCCACAAATCGGGGAATCGTGCTGCGGGAACATCGACCAGCATCGGACCAAGTTTCGAGCTTCTGCGAGCTCCGGGTCCGCACCGACACCACCGCGGAAGACTGAGCCGGGCGAAGAGCAGCCTCGCCGGCGGGACTCGCCACGCAAGACCGAGGACTGAGCCGGAAGTGCGGGCCGCGAGAGCTAGCAAAGAGCGCGAGCTACGCGGAGAGGTCGAGCCGGGGCACTACACACCATCGCCGACCCTTTGAAACCCTCAGGTGAGGCTGCAGTCGGACGATACCCATTATAGGGGTGAAGAGGAGGGGCGCCCACGACGGACTAGAGCCGGCGACTGTGAAGGGGAACAAGGCACGGGCACAGCTGCCGATAAAGAGAGGCCCCCCCCCCCCTGGCTGTGGAGTCGAACGCGGCCGAATTCGGGAGGGAATGAGAGCGCAACAGCGACAGTGAACGGCAGGCGGAAGCACGCCGTCTGGAAACCTGCACGCCCGCCCGCAGTCTTTGGCGCCGGAGACCCGAAGGGAAGCCCCGAGTAACAGGGACGCTCGGGATTAGGCCTGGGACCACGCACCGCACCGCCCGGACCAGTGGGCGCAGGTGGGTCGAGGCCACGAGCACCAACGGGCCCTTCCGTGTTGTCAGGAGGAGGCGCCCACACCGGCGAGGCGGCGTCCGTCCGGAAACCAGGCACTGAGGGCCCATAGCGCCACTACGGATTCGGAGCGGGGGAGGCACACCCAGGCCCGACACCCTTGGGGGACCCACTGCAAGCTTAAAACTGGTGATACCGGCGGTGGAACGCGCAAGTGTTCCCAGGGACAAATGCAAGACCTGCGCCCCACCACCATCGAGGCGTGCATAAGCCAGCCGAAGCAGGCCACCAGGACAGCACGCACGACGACGGCGCACCGGAGGAGACAAAGGCCACCGCAAGGGCGCATAGCAGGACAGTCCCCCGGCGGACCAGACGGGAAGTGACAACCCATGAGGATTTAACCAGGGTTGAGGAAGCAGGACTGCTTAGGGGGGCGCCGCCGGCCGGGAGCCCTGCAGTCAACAAGTGCTCTGAAGACCACGAGGCGCACTGAGGAGAGGTCGTGCGGCCTCAACTCTATCGCAGATTTGCATCAGCGAGGGGAACGCATCGCGGTAGAGCAGCGCAGGAAGCAGAGCAAACAACTTCTGGGGCTGGATACCACTGCCAAACACGCTTAGCCAGAGGATGCCGAGGAAGTGCAACACACACCAGAATAATAAAGCCTGCACCCTGGCCTGACCGAGTTCAGTACACTGGGCGCCTGCCTACAAAATCACCTCGCAAGCGCAGTGATGCTACGCCTGCACTGAATTATCACCCGGCAGAGTGAGGACTCACACGGCCCTACCAGGCCATCCTGCCCCGGGCTCCTGGCCGGTGAACTTTCCCTAATCTGTGGCCGCGAGACCCGGAACATTGCCGAGCAGCGACACCGGGAGTTACTCCTGCAACGACATAGGCGAGCAGGACCCTGCCCATGTCTGGAGGTGCGGGGAAGCGCGCGGGAGCTGGGGGCACACATCCGAAAGGCAAAATGGACAAGACACCAAAAACGGGTGAAGCAGACCCAGTGACGGCCAGATTGGCCTCAGTCCTGGCAGCCATGGAACGTCTAGAGAATTCCATACAATCCACCAGAACATCGCTGGAGGCGAAAATTGACGGAGTCGCCATAGACCTGACGCACCTGAGGGCGGATCACAAAAAACTCGCTGAACGCACTGCGACTCTGGAACACACCGTATCGGACCTGGAACCACGAGTTACGCAATCAGACAAGCAACTGAAGGACCTCCTCAACAGAGTCGAGTTCTTAGAAGACAGGGCAGAGGATGCAGAAGGACGGGCGAGACGCAACAACGTCCGAATAGTGGGATTGCCCGAAAAATGGGAAGGGAGAGACCCTACGACACATGTGGAGGACTGGCTCTGTGCCCTGCTGCCGGAAGGCGCCCTGTCGCCTCACTTCGTGGTCGAGCGGGCACACCGGGTCCCATTAAGACCACTCCCAACAGGCTCTAACCCGCGCCCACTGCTCATCCGCATCCTGAACTATAGAGACCGCGACTCCATCCTAAGGGAAACTCGCAAACTCGCCAACGTCCAGGTGGTCAACGCCAGTATTATGTTTTTCCCGGACTACACGATCCAAGTCCAGCGCCAGAGACACTCATTCCTGGCAGTGAAACGGCGACTGCGCCAGCTCGGACTCACGTACTCCCTTCTCTTCCCGGCAAGACTGCGAGTGGTAGCACATGAATAGACCCACTTCTTCAACACCTCAGAAGAGGTGGAAGCCTGGCTGGATAACGGGACGGACAAAAGTACCACAAGGACCAGCCCTGAGTGAGAAGGCGCAGAGGCTCTAAGCGGAGACGCAGAAACAGATCGCCTTCGGCAGCAGCGAGCGTAACACAACAAAACTCAAGCCCACCCGAGGAAGAAATGCGCCGGGAACAACAGGATGCACTATGAATGGCCACGGAACTCAACAACTCACCGCCCCAGCGCTCTTTGCCGGCCACCAGCCCCAGGGCATTATTGAGCGACGACGAGGCAATTTACTGAATACCGGACTCACAAGTTTCTGAAGATTTACCGGACATCACACCGCAGACAGCGCACCTGTTTGGATAACAAACTGGTGTGCCCCAGCGCCTCCTCCCCCTCGTTCCCCTATTCCTTCCATTCTCCCTGCTCACACTACCTGATCGAAGGGAGCGGAGTGCTGGAAGGAGGACAACATGAGACACTGAAGGGCTACATGAGGGGAGGCCGAAGGAACAGACCGTCTCTGCTGGCTCACACACCCGAGACACAGTGAGTAGATGCCGAGACTTACGGAGCGCTGGCAATCAGCAGGTGGGCAACCACAGGTAACTTCTCTTAACTGGGCTCACTGAACTGGGGCCCCACAGTCCGGCACTGCTCGGCGGGCTCGTGTCACTGCGGCACTCCGCAAACGGGCGCCTGCGGTGCCGCGCAGACTAATGGACGCACTGCAGTGTCTGTTACGAGGCCTACTAAGTGGCCGGCTGGGATAACAGACTCCCCCCCCCACGCGAAGCTAAACACGCACTCGTGCTTTGTTTAATGATAGCGACTCTCTCGCCCTGCGTGATGGACGGCGACCCCCGAGACTTGAAAGTTGACTATCTCAGTAGAGTGTTTGGACGACTGCACGTTCAGCAGCCGACCTTATGGTATTATCCCCAGTTTATGCTTCCCCCCCCCTTTTTTGAACTCTGCTGCATCCACAGGCTGATAACGATCTCATTATACTCACCTTTGCGCCCCACAGGTACACGTGGAAATGTTGTTGTGGTGGGTGATGGAGAGCTCTCTGGGGAGACCCACAAGGCTGGAGGGGAGGGAGGAGGAGCTCCACTGACGATCTGTGATGACTGCGGTTAAGATTTGCACTTGGAATGTGCGTGGCATACATACACCCTCGCGTAGGTACATGATCTACTGATACCTGAAAAGACATAAGGTCCAAATCGCACTCCTGCAGGAGACACATCTAACCACTTCCGAGGTACATACACTACGCAGACGGTGGCGCGGACAACTATACGCAACTGGGTTCTTCTCCTATGCACGGGGTGTGTTGATATGGATGAAACCGGGGACCCCGTTCGACATTGAGGACTCTTATATAGATGGAGAGGGGAGACTGGTAGCTGTGAAGGGGTGCCTGGATGGACGCCCGATAGTTTTGGCGTCGATTTATGCTCCTAACACAGATCCAACAGGGGTTTCTCACGAGAGTATCGGCGGCTCTATCGCACTGGCACGGGACCCCCTGGATACTGGGGGGGGACTACAACTGCTTGCTAGACACCACGCTGGACCGCTCCTTCCCACCATTACCCAATGCACCAGTAGTGGGCGCCATGAATGCCCTTACGGCCTGAGCCACCCACTGGAACCTACAAGATGTGTGGCGACACCGAAACCCGGGCACCCGGACATACTCATACTACTCAGGAGCCCATGACCTACACACACGACTAGACAGGTACATGCTCACTGAGGACCTACTCCCATTAGCGACTGACGCATATTATATGGGCCGAACGCATTCGGACCACAATCCCCACATGTTGGAAGTCACATGGGCAAACACACATCCTCCTATCCCCACCTGGAGACTGCAGCCGGATCTCCTGTTGGATGCACCTTTCCGAGATTCGCTGTTCACACACATAGTACACTTCTTTGAGGAAAACAGGGGCACAGCATCCACCCCCCAGATAGAATGGGATGCGTTCAAAGTGGTGATAAGGGGACAATGCCTGGGCACGCAGGTAAACCTTAAGCGGCGAGTTGAGAAAGACCTCAAAAGAGTGGAGGCCGAGCTGCTACAACACGAACAAGATACGGTGAGGGATGACGGAGCAGAGTTGCGGGCCGCGCAAGCGGAACACGAGAAGCTGATAGAGAGGCTGCGATGCTTGAATTATGCAGCCCACTTGGCACGCACCCATGACAGGGGAGATAAACCAGGCAAGCTACTACCATGGTTAATTAGCAGGGAGGAAAAGACAAAACCAGTAACGGAAATACTGGGAGCTGCAGGAGTACTCCTGCACACACAACAGGAGATACATTGTGCGTTCACTGGTCACTATGACAAACTATACCGCTCTTGCTTGCCTACTCCTGCTCAGGACACCGAGGAGTACCTAAGGCCGATACCACTACCGACTCTTAGAGACACTCAACGCGACGACTTGGCGGCGTCCATCTTATCAGAGGAACTCCGGGTAGTCATTGCGGCGCTTTCCAATGGGAAATCCCCGGGCCCCGATGGACTCCCAGCGGAGTTCTACAAGGCATATCCGGATCTCCTGATCCCTGAACTGATCAAAATGTATGAGGCAGCGCTGGAAGACTCCTCATTACCACCCACCTTAAATGAAGCCACCCTGGTCTCCCTCTTAAAGCCTGGAAAGGACAGGACGCAGTTGGGTTCATACCGGCCACTCGCCCTTCTGAATACCGACTATAAAATATTAGCATCCACATTGGCCCGGAGGTTAGCCCTATACACGCCCACATTAGTCCATGCAGACCAGAATGGTTTTGAACCCGCACGCAGTACATCACAAAACATCCGCCGGCTATTCAGGGTACAGGAATACGTGAGGACGCCTTGGCCGCGATCGGGGTGTCTTGTATTAGATCTGGAAAAGGCATTTGATTCAGTGGAATGGCCGTACCTCAGAGCAGTAATGCAGAAGTATGACCTGGGAGAGGCATACACGGATATGGTCAGCCTCCTCTACCAGATGCCCAGCGTACGGGTCCGGATCGGGGGCCTCCTGTCCGACACCATACAAGTAAGACGGGGCACGAGACAGGGCTGCCCCTTGTCGCCACTGCTCTTCTCCTTAGCGATGGAACCGCTGGCGGAATTACTGAGGAGGCAGGGCTCTGATTGGGGTATTCCACTGATAGATGGCACGCATGCGGTCTCACTATATGCTGATGACCATCTCCTCTATATTAGGGACCTCACACGGATACCGCAAGGACTCACGGACACCCTGCGAGAGTTCACGACTCACTCGGGACTGAAAGTTAACTGGGGGAAATCTGGGGTTTACCCCTTTCACCCCGACATGCAGGAATGCGAGGTGCGACTGGGGGGAACGTCACTGACCTGGCACGCAGGCGCCTTCAAATACCTAGGCATCCACATCTACCGGTCCCTCTTCCAACTGACTGAAGCTGAGATCCTGCAAAGGTACCGACTCCAGCCCAGAACCATCCTGGACTTGATTGGGGACCTCCACCCATATCTGGAACACCCAACCCCAAGAGCACACACCATCCCACCCCATGTGCAGGTGCTGTGCTGCCTACACCTTTTTGCCTCAGGTAGCTACCAGCACGTGCTAGCCACAGTAGGTGGGGTGTCTCAGAGCTGCCTGTCACGGTTTTTCAGAAAATTCCTAGACGCCATGATGCAGAGGATGGAACACTACATCGAGTTCCCTGACACACCTGCAGAACTTGCAAGGACGAAAACCGATTTCTATCAACTTGCCCAGTTTCCGCACATCATAGGCTGTATCGATGGGACGCACATCCCACTATGCCCACCTGCAGCAACTGAACACATATATCAAAACCGGAAGTCCACACATTCTATAAATGTGCAGGTGATCTGCATTGCTGGCAACATAATTACGGACATTGTAGCCAAATATCCAGGGAGTACCCACGACTCCTACATATTCACCAACAGTGGGATATACAGACGCCTTGTGGCTGGTGGTTTTGGTGATGGATACCTGCTGGGTAAGTATGTGTGAGACACCCTGATAGTCCATGCAGATGGAAACATAAAGAGAACTTGACTAATCAAAAATTCAATTTTACACCCAGGTGACAGTGCATATGCCCTGCGGTCATTTGTGCTCACCACCTACCTGAACCCATCCACCATGAGCGAAAGGCGTTATAACTTGGCACACAGAACAACACGTTACGTGGTGGAACGCACTTTTGCACTGCTGAAAAGTAGATTTAGGTGCCTCCATAAGAGTGGAGGTGCACGGCAATACACACCAATTATCTGTTGCAAGATAATAGCTACCTGTGCCATGCTGCACAATCTTGCCACCAAGGAGGGCACAGAGATTGAACTGACATATCATCAGGACATAGATGTTGGGACTGTACCAGCCGATCACACTGTAGCAGGAGCAGCACCTGCAACAGATGGTAGACTGCGACGCGCAGAAATCACCAACAGATACTTTTAATAGAGTGATGACACACAGGCATGTTCATGTCTTGGAACACTCACTTTAATTTGCACAACTGCACTATTCAAGACCAAAACAAATCAAATTAAATTCACTTTGCACACTGGGTGGCCAAAGTTAAATTCACTGTGACCTGTCCTGTGTTCATTATGATCTCTTAATGTTTGCGCTTACGCGTGATGTTGTGGGAGCCACGGGGCTGGGGGTCAACCTGCGCAGTGGGAGCGGTGTCATCTGCATGGAGTCTGCTGCTCCGACAAATGTCCCGTACAGGCGTGCTGGCTCCACTCCTGCTAGTGGACTCCTCTGTGTCCCCCACACACGTGTTGCCAGCAGAGGCTGTCTGCTGTGTCAGCATAACCTCCATAGCAGAGGTCACCCTCCCCATCCCCCTGGACAAGTCACTGCAGCAGTGCACAATTTCAGTTTGCATGGTCACTGACCGGCGGCATAGCAGTGTGGTAGACGTAGCCAGACGGTTAATTGACTGATTCAGCTGCTGTACCTCGCGCCTATACCTGCGCCTTTCTTGGTGGTCACTCTCCAGGCTGTCACAGAGGGAACCCATGCGCACACCCATGTCCCTCACTGCCTCTGCCATGGACTCCATTCCTTTGCCCATGGACTCCATTCCCTTTGCCATGCCACTTATCCCCCGATCGATGTCTGACATCCTGCTGTTCAGGATGCGCACCTGTCTTTGCACTGCCAGGATTCCTTTGGCCTGCATGCGCTGCACCCTCACCATTGTCGCTTCCAGCCCTGCAAATGCCACCTATGCATTATGCCCCTCATCCTGCTCACGTGCCCTACGGCCACGGTCACTTGCACGGCCAGATCCCATTGACCTCTGTTGGCCTGCGTCGCCAGCCAGTGGTGGTGTGGTCGGTCTGGGTGCCTCCACCACTTCCTCATCGGAGCTTTCCATGATTTGTAATGGTAGTACGTCCTGCCTCCTTGGCCTCGCATGCACAGGGGACCCAGAGCTTGGTGTTGTTGCACCTGCAGGTGCTGCCGGAGTCTGTGTTTCGAACAGCAGGGATGACAGTGGCTGTGCAGTGGTGTCTTGCTCTGTAGCTGTGGGTGCGTGGGTTGTTGTTGTGCCCTCAGGGACAGTGCTAGGTCCTGCTGTGTCTGTTGGCTTCTCCCTCTGTGCCGTTGTTGGTGCACTTGACTCCCCTCCCTGCGTTGCTCTGCGCGATGACCATCCTGTGGAGAGACATGGACAATGATCAGCTGTGTGTTTTCATCACACATAATCCTACTACACATTTTCATATGCCTCAACTGGTTGTGTATGGGGAGTGTGGCATGGCATGCAGTGTTCAGTGTTGGCAGCTTTGATGTATGTACCTATGACTACGACTACCATGATGCATTGCTGGTGACTACTGTCATGTGTGCTGGATTGCTCTGGCTGAGCTATCAGCAGCCCCAATCCCGTGTATGCTCTCAGGCTCCATGGTGGATTCCACAAGCTGCTCCAGTTCTGTGAGGCTTGGAGCACGGTTCTTCCCCCCACCTGTGGCTGCTGATTCCTTCCTGTGGGTGGCAAGCTTCTTTTTGGTGGTGATCCTCAGATCATACCACCTTTTCTTCATGTCGTCGATTTCACGATGAGTCACTCCCAGGGCATTGACTTTGCTCTGTATTGCCAGCCAGGTGTTCCTCTTTACAGACTCTGCTACTTGCAGGGACTGTCTCCCAAACAGCTGACTGTAGTGCTGCACAACCTCCTCCACCAGCACCTGGAGCTCTGTTGGGCTGAATTTCACCTTCCTCTTTCTGTCACCTCCATCCTTTTGTGCCTCCTGGGACTCCATGGTTCAGCTATTCTGGTCTCAGTGCAGCCTGCTCCTCTGTCTCTCCTCCAGCTCTCTCTGCAGTTCTGTTGCTCGGCACCTGCATGGGTGTGGCCACCTCCAGGTACTGGGGTGTGGTACTTGCATCTGATTGGTTGGTTTCTCTGAGGCTTTTTTGTGGGGTGTGGTGTGCCTCCCTGATTGGTTCACTGGGTCACATGTCATGTATTCGAATTTTCGAGATCAGATTTTTCCGATTCGGTAAATATCGAATCGGAAAATACCGATTCGTGAATCTCCGAATCGGTGTCTCCCATTCATTCCTATGGGACTGGAGGCCCATAGGGGTGAATGGGTGTTACCGATTCGGAGATTTCCGAATCGGTATTTACCGATTCAGTATTTACCGAGTGTGGATACCTATTGTTACCGAATCAGTATTTTTTACCGATTATTTAGCTACATGCGGTTTTCCGGTTCATAAATACCGATTCGGTATCATTCGGTATTTACGAACCGGTAAAAATAATTTACCTACATCGGGCCCTTGATGAGGACACTCAGAAACATCAAGCCATTCCTTCCACAAAAGGACTTTAAGCAGGTGGTACAAGCACTGATCCTGCCGAGGCTGGACTACGGCAGTGCTATGCTCTGTAGCCTTCCCAAATACACCCTGGCAAACCTAAGAGCATCACTGAACACTGCAGCCAGACAGGTCACAGGTACCAAATGAAATGAGCCCATATCCCCAATCCTAAAATCTCTTAAATGGTTGCCATATGAAGCTCGAATTCAGTTCAAGATTGCGGTTCTGGCGCACAAAGCCCTGCCTTTCAAAACTCCCAGGTACCTAGTGGAAAAGCTTGAATTATCCTGCGATGGAAGAGTCTCAAGAAGCGCTTTCACTCTCCTCCTGAAACCACCCATCTTTAGCAAAAAGAGAACCGGTCTCCAATCCTTCTCCGTCAAGGATATGGAACTCTCTTCCACCGGAAATACGCAGAATCTCTTCAATGACTGCTTTCCAACTGGAAGCCAAAAGATCCTAATGAATACATTTTTACCTTAACTTGGGCTAGGATCACTTGCTCAAAATCCTTGTTCCTACAACCATTGTACCTTCATGTGGTGCTGCTCTTCTTTACCGCATTGTGTGTCCCTCTTTGTAGCCCGTTATGTTCCTGTTGATCTTATCACCCTCCTTGATTCACTTGTCTGAGAAACATGCAAGAATTCCTGTTGTGTATTCCTACTTGATGTCGATATTGGATCTATGCTCTTCTTTTCCACGTTGTGTACCCCCTTTCGTAGCCTGCTACATACCCATTTATTGTACTACTCTCCTTGATTCATTTGTCTGGGAATTACGCGATTATTTGTCTGGGATTTATGTGATTATTCCTGTTGTGTATTCTTAATTGTAGTCCTTCCTTCCATCCTTCCTTTGTAAAGCGCTCTGATATCCTTCGGGATCCTGTTTGCGCTATATAAAACTTTATAAATAAAAATAAATGCATTGTTACTCGACTCCTATTTAATCATACTTTACAACGGTATGTGAAAATATTTGGTGGCAATATATTCAATAAGATGTATAATAACACATACTGATTATACTAAATGCTAATGGCCACTATGGATTAGATAAATCCCAAACCAGATGATACTTTTTAGTGGTAAATGTAACTACATATTGATTATAGGTAATAATGCTGGGCTACGTATGGCGGCATACACGTTGTTTACATCACATGGATATAGTTAATAAATGCAACCACAATCTAATCTTGTGCAAATTATGTATGCATATCAGTTTGACCAACACCACCACTACAAAATGTCTATAGCCATACGCAATATCCCTGGTAGACCAACTCATGATAGTATTGGCATTCATTTCCACAATTCAAGATTACACCTGCCTCATAGCCAGTTTGAGCTTTCTACCCCATCTATCCTTACTGATATGGATAATGGCCAGCCCTGGCCACCAGATTTGCAAGCATGCTATTATGTTTTTTGACTAGGTGCTAAGTCTAGTAACATCTTCACTATATAGTGAAGATGCTGCTACATCTTCAGCACAAGTTTAGTTAATGTATTGTGGCTAGTGAGTTGACAACACTCTCTATGGAACTGCGCAAGTTGTATTACGTTTTGGGTGGTTGCAAATTATAAGTTTAAATTATGACTATAGTGTTAGAATTTCCCATTTTTATGTACTTTTAAGTTGGTTTTATATAATAAATAATTACGTTTTCCTAACTATAACTTAACATTAACCTTTGCTTTTTTCATTGAATTTGCAAGTTTTTTTTGCAAAACATTTATTTTGTTGTAATGATAACATTGTTTATTATGTTATTTTTTTTTTAATTCACACTGGAGTACTTTTGAGGTAGTTCAAAGTTCATTAGGCACGTCAAAGTCATCTTTGTGATAGTTCTGCGTTCAGTAGAGGTATCGCCCTAAAATTTTGAACTGGTATTTACACCATATAATATTATTTCTTATTAAAAATATGGATGTAGGATTTGATGGCTAGTTTTGTTTTTTAATAGTATATGTGTTGGTATTGCAACTTGCATTTGTGAGCTCTACGGGAACTGTGAAAGTATTGAGGTACCGCAGAGGTACTTTTGCTTTGGTAAAAGAGCATTTCATTGGTTCAGAAGTCTGTCAATTGTAGGAAACAGGAAGGTATTCCCTTTATCCCCATTCAATTAGATTTCATCCAAGGAGAAGGTTGTGGTGCTTGGAAGAGTATGTTTTTATATATATATTACCTACTGGCAGTCGCCAGTAGGTATATATAGTTAGGATTTTTTCTCTATGGGATTTTTGAAAATTCTATGTCTAATAACTTTGGCGTTTGTGGACGGAATTAGCTGAAATTTTCTGGAAAATGGAACATTTTGTTTCTGAGCATCCCCTGAAAATTTGGGGGGGTTTCATCAAGGGGGGGCCGAGAAAAAAGGGGGGTCCCAAAACGTGTTTTTCCCATGTTAATTTCCATAGGGCGGTTGGCCTCACTTTTAGCTCGAACGGCTGAATGGATTTGCACGAAACTTGGCAAAATTGTAGGGACTGTTAGCCCGATGTGCCTTTGCTAGGTCTCAATATATGTGCTCCAGTGGATTTTGAGTAATTTAGGTTCAAAAAAATATATATATCTGGGCGGAGCCTAACCACACATCTGATCTGATTGGCTGTCAGCACTTCATCCAAGAAGTGTTGGCAGCCATCTTGGGACCAATATACATGATAGCACCTCATTAAAAAGCATTGTAGTTAATAGAGGGTTTTAGGACTTTAGTTACATTATAAATCATTTGTTGATGGTACCATACTCGTTTTAGGAATTGTGGTGTGTTCTAAGGTGATTTTACCATGTGAAAAAGCCTTCTGCTGTGATATCATGAATATTGTTTGAAAGAAAACTAATATCTCATGATTTTCCCACAGTGGTTTGGAAGGGGATCTATAAGCTAAACTGAAAGCATATTTTCTGTAAATTCACATTATCTTTCTCAGTCATGTGAAAATGAAGTCTGACATTCTCAGTAAAACACGTACATCCAACAAGGACAGAGACTGTCAGTTGATTCCTTTGTGCTCTACTGCAGCCTCCTAAAGTGTTCTAAAGAACAACTAGAGCGCTAACAGTCCTACGTATTACAAAGGTAAAGCACACCTGGAGCCATCGTGATGGGAATAAAGTGGTAACTCTTAAAACATTTAATTTAAAAAGGAACAAAATGAGGGGGTATATTATGCAATAGAAGGTATTATTAGTGCTGCAGAAAGAAAAATTAGGGCACATTTTGAGTGACTTCTCAAATCCTCTTCTATTTCATTAAAAAATTCTGACATGCAGTCTCCCAAGATGGCCACCAGAGACAAAAGAGCCCAAATGTAGCCCAAATATCACCCAGATGTAGCCCAAGTATAGCCCAATGACAGAATGTCCCAGAGTGTTCTAAAGAACAACTAGAGCGCTAACAGTCCTACTTATTACAAAGGTATGGCACACCTGAAGCCATCTTGATTGGAAGAAAGTGGTAACTCTTAAAACATTTAATTTAAAAAGGAACAAAATGAGGGGGTATATTTTGCCATATGAATTATGATTAGTGCTGCAGAAAGAAAAATTAGGGCACATTTTGAGTGACTTCTCAAACCCTCTTCAATTTCATTAAAAAATTCTGACATACAGTCTCCCAAGATGGCCACCAGAGACAAAATAGCCTAAATGTAGCCCAAATATCACCCAGATGTACCCCAAGTATACCCCAATGACAGAATGTCCCAGAGTGTTCTAAAGAACAACTAGAGCGCTAACAGTCTTACTTATGACAAAAGTATGGCACACCAGAAGCCATCTTGATTGGAATGAAGTGGTAAGTCTGAAAACACTCAATTTAAAAAGGAACAACATGAGGGGGTTAATGTTGCCATAGAAAGTATGATTAGTGCTTCAGAAAGAAAAATTAGGGATCATTTTGAGTGACTTCTCAAATCCTCTTCTATTTCATTAAAAAAATTCTGACATGCAGACTGAAACATGCACTTTGAATACCAGCAGCAGACGTCCCTGGTGAGCAGTAGCTTTACTACAGTGATCTAATGTGCAACTAGAGTGCTAACATTCAGAATTTATGGCAAATGTGTGACACATCTGAATGCCTTCTTGATGGAACCAAAGTAAACAAGCATTGAAAATGCAATAGATCTCGCCCTCGTTTAAGTTAAAGCCATTCTGTTTGTAATGAGGTGGCTTTTTAGCTTTGCTTTTATTAGTGTTTTTTCAACTTTCATGTAAATAACATGCATCTGTATGCATATATGTATATGTATGCATGCATTTATGTTTGTATTTATATAGATATACAGATGATATATGTTTATATATGTATGTATATATATATTCACTGAAAAAACCATAGGTTATAGACCATATATAGTTAGGAATTAGCATTTACAAAACCTTGAAAATTCACTGAAAAAACCATAGGTTATAGACCATATATAGTTAGGAATTAGCATTTACAAAACCTTGAAAATTCACTGAAAAAACCATAGGTTATAGACCATATATAGTTAGGAATTCGCATTTACAAAACCTTATTTTACTCACACAAAACCATTGAAATTCCATATATAGTTAGTTACACTAACTATATATCGCGCACCCGCAATCCACTGCTGATGATGTCACATATTACATCATTCATGACATGGTCAGTGACATCACTGATGACATCACTGATGACATCTCAAATGACATCACTGATGACATCACTGATGACAACATCCAGTGACTGTATGTTTCTGTAAAGTTAAAATATTTCTTACATATTGAAGAATGAGTAGATGTATAAGTGTCTGGATGAAGGATTTAGTAGGTGCATGACTGACTGTATGAGTGAGTGATTAAATGTGTCTCACTGAGTGCATGGGTTAGTGACTAAACTGTCTTAATTTGTGCATCATTATGTCTGTTGTTCTGTAAACTGTTGCATGTGTTGATAAGTAGCTATATGAGTAACTATATGGGTTATTGGTTGGTTGCCCAAGTATTTGTATGGGAGACTGAGTGTGTGTGTGGGTGGCTGGGAGGTGTATGACTCTGTGCATAGATGTGTGAGCAGTTGATTCACTAGATGTATGGTTTCAAAAGTGCATGTGGAAACAGCTGTATGGGCGGTTGACTGTGTGCATGAGTGTATTGGTGAGTGAATGGATATCTCAGTGCTACATGTCAAAGTAAGTACATATGTAAAACACAGTACATGTGAGAGTTGACATATATAAATAACTGTGCATAAGAGCCAGTGAATGTGTGAGTGGCTGTATGGATCATTGTGAACTTGTATCAGGGATTGTATAAGAGAGTAAATATGTGTTAGTATATGTTTGAATAAGTAAAGTTTGTATAACTGTATAGTTGAGGAAATGGAGGTGTGATTGATTCTTTGCATGACGGACTAGGTGTGTGAGTAACTCCATGGATGAGTGACAGTCTGTGAGTGTCTGTTTACACTGATTGTATCTAAGGTTATATTAGAGTCTGAAGAGGTTCATCGCAGTATCACATGAATGATATCATCAGTGATGTGATCAGTAATGTCAAATGAGATGTCATCAGTGATGTCATTTGAGATGTCATCAGTGATGTCATTTGAGATGTCATCAGTGATGTCATCAGTGATGTCACTGACCATGTCATGAATGATGTAATATGTGACATCATCAGCAGTGGATTGCGGGTGCGCGATATATAGTTAGTGCAACTAACTATATATGGAATTTCAATGGTTTTGTGTGAGTAAAATAAGGTTTTGTAAATGCGAATTCCTAACTATATATGGTCTATAACCTATGGTTTTTTCAGTGAATATATATATATATATATATATATCACCAATAAAACCAGGCAGCAGCCACAGTCTTTTTCACAAATGACGAGCAGACCCGAATTCTGTGCTCATTCAAGGTGTTTTATTTCTCCAGCCAGCCAGCCGCCATTACACCAAATATATATCTCCGAACCGACTCCTGCTCGTTTGGCAGTTTGCTCTAGGCATAAAGAAAGAGCGAGGACCACCAAGTTCTGTTGATTGCAGTATTTTATTTAAACTCCCAAAATGAAACAGCAGTAATGACGCGCTTCGTTCCTTATGGGGGACTTGATCACATGATGCGCTATTATTAGCGATGACAGTTTCCTTAAATGCATGACACTTTTTTCTTTTTTTTGAATTTGGATACCATGTGAAATATTTTGTGACCAGAGCAACTTAAAATAGACAAATAACGGAATATTGAGGTACTTAAAATTGGTAACCACAATAATATACTTAACCAGAACAGAGTGACCCCAGCATTGTTTGTTCCACTATGTACATAGTTATTAATACAGTATATGATCAAAAATAAGTAAATGCATGAATACAATATGTCAAAGCTGCCCACAATATGAGGAAATATATAAATATATAAATAAATATGTAGTCTCATAAAAATATAAATATATAAACATAAATACGTCATAAGATACATGTATGAATACCATTAAAATTACATCATATTTGTTAGCTGATTGATGTCACGGTTTCAATACCAATATATTGCTACAATGCATGAGTATACTCAAATAAGTGCTGGTAATGAAGAAAATAATAGCTTCATTAGCCCTCACAGTGATAACTCTGTAATCCCTAATTTCGTTAATAAATAGCCAAAATTATTAAAACTTGAACCCTGTGCTGAAAAGTGGATTATAAGCCAATATGATTTAAATAAGGTGCAGAGATTTTGATTTGAACAGTACAAAAATAGATATTTTTATTTTTTGATTTTTGATTTTTGTTTTTGTTTCATTTAGAAATTCAGACCCCTGAATATTTTAATTGTACAGACTAGCATGTAATTATTCTGAGGCATTTAATCCTTTGGGGTGCTTGGTATCGATATTTTAGATGTATTGCATCTCCAATTTGTGGAGTGCCCTTTCCCGATCCCCTCCCCTTTTAGTGATTGGAATGCAATCTATTAAATTGTATTGCAATTCCTTGGGATTGCCTGCATGTTTTTCATTAAAGTGACTAGTCACTGGATAAGCAGATTCATTGTTCCTGATGGCTCATATGTGCTGAAACACCCTTTTGTGCCCTGTAAGATGGTACTGCCAACATATTTCAATTAGCAAGGGCACTCCAGCACATACCCTACATGGTCTGTCTTGCAATTTAATGCTTTGTCAATCATTATGGTTAGTTCCCCAGATGCAGTCTTATACTTCGTCATTAACTTTATAGATTTTACATTTGTGGAACCCCATTCTTTGTGATAGCCATGTACTTTTCATGGGAGGACCACTTGGGTCATTCTTGACCAAGGTATCCCTCATGGACTTGCCCTTTCTATAAGATATGGAAGGTTGTTTAGAGACCAGGGAACTAATGACAGGATCCTGTTTTATCAGGTGCCAATTTCTCTTTATTATTTTTCTTATGGCACCTTCCTGTTGATTATATTTTTTTAAAATTCTGAATGTTTCGGGTGTATCAGAAAGGTCTTTCACCTTCGTTTTAGATTTAAGACGGGACAATCTGGATTCTTGGTTGCTTTTTGTTAGGGCATTTTCCAAAAATGTTTTGCTATATCACCTCTCCCTGAATCTGATTAGACATTCATTTTGTGCCTTTTGTAGGTCCTGATCATTACTACAAATCCGCCACAGGCGCAACAGCTCTCCATAGGGTATACTTTGCACCAGGTGCCCAGGATGGGCACTGCTGGCATGCAAAATGGAATTTCCGGACTTTGGTTTTCTATGGAGTTTGGTTTCCAGCTTCTCACATTCAATGTATACTTCAATGTCCAGAACATTCACTGATTTCCATTAACGCAAGAAACTAAATCCTCCGCTTCTTGCTGTGTGCCATGACAAACTAGTAAGAGATCATTTATGAACCTCCACCACGCTTTACTGTGCTCCTTTATGAGAACCAGCTCCTCCCACCAGCCCATATGCAAACATGCATAGCTGGGGGAGAAGCTGGCTCCCATGGCAACACCTCTAGCCTGCTGAAAATATGCATTCTGGAACATAAAGATATTGTTTGTTAGACAGCTTTCAACCATATTCCTTAACATATTAGTGTGCTCAGCATAATTCGGACCTCTGCGTGCTAGATAATATTGTGAAACCCTAAGACCGTCCTTTTGTATATATATATATATTTTCTTTTAGAAGCCCTCTTGCAACTCTCCAACACCTGCAATGGCTAGGGAACAAGATCCTGGAGTTTTTCAGCAGAACGAAGAAGAGGTGAAGTTGTACAAAGGGGAAGAAGAGGTTTAGTGGAGGAAGAAGCTGAAGGAGTAAATTCTGTGGGAATTTTTCTCACTGCCTCCTGGATGGCAAAAGGTGAACTCTAAACTGGTAACCTGCATCCCTAAGCAACAAAGTTGTTTCCTGTGGAAATGTGAAACTTACTCATTTAGTACCACAGTAATAAGGAAACAGCTGCAGGCAATGCATTCAACCAGCATGGCCCGTGCGGACAGAAGGTGTCAGAAGGAGATTGAAAAAGCCAAAGCAGAAAGGTCAGCTGTGGGCATTGCTTCGGCTACTGCGACACCATCAACTTCTTCTGCATCGTCAGCACCTGATGCCTCCCTCCCTCCAGTAGCACCTTCGATGACTTCTGCTACATCTGCCCCTCCACCACCAGCCAGGGCACCTGGCTTTTCATCAGTACCTGTTCCCAGTACTACAGTGACATTCTACTTGTTGAGGCAGAATAGAGAAATTAACGAGCAGTATGACAGTACTGCCTCTGTCCTACTGTCGTTGCAGGAGAGATGGATATGACAATACATTGGGAGTTGTTCATTACTCACCAGATTCCTCCCCAACACCCATATTTATTTTTATTTATTGAACTCCTATCTTCAGGTGAGACTTTAGTTTTGTTTGGTCACACTGACCTTGTGAAAAAAAAACTTCCAGAAAAAATCTTTACAAAAAAAAAGAATAAAAGGTTTTCTTAGGACTAACTGAATATCTCAAAGGATAAAGACCATGTCCCAATATTAACCATATTTGTTAGGTATCAGAAGTACAATATAGATAAATGGTATGGCTAAGGTAAGTTAACCATGTGCCTTATGGTAGTTTCATAGTAGGTGGTAAGTTAATAATAGACTGTTATAGTGATATCTCATTATATTTAGAGTGGAATACAGTGTTGTAGATTGGAGTGGCATGGAGTGGCATAGAGTGGAGTGACATAGAGTGGAGTGTCATCAAGTGGGGTGTCATCAAGTGGGGTGTCGCCGAGTGGAGTGTCGAAGAGTGGAGTGTCGTAGAGTTGAATGTCATAGAGAGGAGTGTCGCACAGTGGAGTGTTGTTGATTTGAGTGTTTCGTATAGTAGAGTGGAAGAGAGTGTCGTAGAGTGGAGTGTCCTAGAGTGGAGTGTCTTAGAGTGGAGTGTCATAGAGTGGAGTGTTGTAGAGTATAGCAGGGTGTAGCGGCATGATTGGAGTAGACTGTTGTACAAAGAGTAGAGTTGCGTGTCATAGAGTGGAGTGGTGTGGAGTGCCATAGATTGAAGTGGAGTATCATGAAGTGCAGTGGCATGTTGTGGAGTGGAGTGGCGTGTTGTAGAGTGAAGTAGAGAAGCATGTTGTAGAATGTCATACAGTAGAGTATAATTGCGCAGAGTGGTGAGGCATAGAGTAGAGTAGTGTTTTGTAGAGTGGAGTGGCGATGAGTAGAGTAGCATAACCTAGGGTCGAGTGAAGTTGCATTTCTTAGAGTGGCATCTCGTAGAATGTCATAGAGTTGAGGGGCATAGACTGGAGTGGCAAAGTAGAGTGGCATGTTGTAGAGTGGAGTGGACTTTCATAGAGTAGAGTGGTGTGTCATAGAGTGAAGTGGTGTGTCATAGAGTGGAGTGGCATGTCGTAGAGTGGAGAAGTGAGTCCTAGATTGGAGTGGAGTAGCATGTCATAGAGAGGCATAGATTGACGGGGCCTAGAGTAGAGTAAAGTGTTGTAGAGTTGAGTGGCGTAGAGTCGAGCAGTGTGTCATAGAGAAGAGTGGAGTGGCGTATCATAGAGCGGCGGCTTGTAGAGTGCCTAAAGTGAAGGGGCTTAGAGTGGGGCAGCATATCATGTGGTGAAGTGGTGTGTGATAGGGTAGCGTGGCGTGTCTTAGAGTGAAGTGGTGTGTCGTGGAGTGGAGAGTCGTAGAGTGGAGTGTTATGGAGTGGAGTGTCGTAAAATGGCGTGCCGTAGAGTGGAGTGGTGTGTCGTGGAGTGGAGTGTTGTGAGTGCTGTATCGTGGAGGGAGTGGTGTGTCGTAGAGTGGAGGGCTATGTCATTAAGTAGTTTGGAGTGCTGTATCATAAAGTAGAGCGGAGTGGCGTCTCATAGAGTGGTGTGTCACAGAATTCTTCAAGTGGAGGTTATAGTTGAGTGGCGTAGAGTGGAAGGGCAAGTCCTAGACTGGAGTAGAATGGAGTGTCGTGTAGTGGCATGTCGTACAGTGGAGAAACATGTCATAGAGTGGAGTGGCAAGTCGTAGAGTGGAGTGGTATGTCATAGAGTGGAGTGTCTGTCGTACAGTGAAGTGTAATGTCGTAGAGTGAAGTGGCATGTCGTAGAGTGGAGTGGTGTGTCGTAGAGTGGAGTGGACTGGCGTAGAGTGGAGTGGCTGGAGTGGCCATGTTATCAAGTAGAGTAGAGTGGCATATCGTAGAGTAGAGCAGAGTGGCGTCTCATTGAGTGATGTCACAGAGTGTCTCAGAGTGTAGGGACTTAGAGTCGAGTGGCGTACAATGTAGTGGCATGTTGTACAGTGGTCAGGCATGTCTTAGACTGGAGTGGAATGGAGTGTTCTGTAGTGGGGTGTTGTACAGTGCAGAAGCTTGTCATAAAGTGGAGTGGCATGCATGTTATAGAGTAGAGTGGCATAGAGTGAAGTAGAGTGGTATAAAGTGGAAAAGCATAGAGTGGAGTAGAGTGTTGTAGAGTGGAGTGGTGTGTCATAGAGTGGCATTTCGTAGAGTATATAGGAGTGTAGGGGCAGAGAGTGGAGAGGTGTAGTGTGGAGTGGCATGTCATTGCATGCAGTGCTGTGCCGTTAATTGGAGTTATGTGTCACAGAGTGCAGTGGCATGTTGATTAACTAATAATTTTGTGTTTTGTAATTGACAAGTACTGTGGTATACCACAAAGGTACTGCTGTATACCGTGGCCCAATATATCACTACTTTTTGTCCCTAATAATATAAAACTACGCAAAATACAGGTGCTCCTACCTCTGTGCACCCAAATCACTGTCCAGCCTCCAGGCTATTTCATCATGGCAGGCTGCACACCGGCTCAGCTCTTCAGGTGGGCCTATCTCAGTGCACTACAAGTTATCCTCCAGCCTCCAGGCTACGGCATCATCGCAGGCTGCACACCCACTCAGCTCTTTAGGTGGGCCTAGCTCAGTGCTCCAGAAGTCATCGTCCAGCCTCCTGGCCACGTCATCATCACAGGCTGCACACCCGCTCAGCTCTTCAGGTGGGCCTACTTCAGTGCACCGTAAGTCATCGTCCCGTGGGACTACCCCACAAGTCCGCCTCCAGCAGCCAACAGCATGTCCTCTGTAACGCCACTGGAGCCTTTCACAGTCACAGGGCCACCCCCCGTCCCAGGCAGGCCGCTAGAAATCCTGGGTGGAACATCTGGAGACATACTCCGAAGCGCATGACATCCCAGCTCCACGGTGGCGGCCAACATATAGGCGTGTGAGGAGTGTGAAGAAATGGCCCAGGGCTCTGGACGTGGTTCAGTTCCGGGCTGGCCACAAAAGTAACTATGGCGTGTGTCTCTGTTGTAGTGTCGGCGCCACCCGGCCCATAATCGACAATGTTGCAGTGTAGCATGCACCCGGAGGGCGGGATCGCCTGAATGGATAAATAAAAAAGCGCAAGACCGCTTGGGGTCTTTTTTTTTTTTTTTTTTAATTTTTGGAAAACCTTTATTAGAGGTAAAACCAGGTACAATCGATACAAAGCAGAACATCATAATCAGCCATCGGAACAGGTTTAAACAAAGCAAGCAATTAGACCATGGCAGTGCAAGTCTCCGTCCCACAAATGTTCGGTTGTAACCCAGGAGAGCAAGTTCGTCGGAAAACAACAGGATCAATGAAGGTTTAATTTTAAATTAAATATAAGGGCAGGATCTGTGACAGTATATGTAGATCAAAGCAAATCAGGGGAGGCACAAGAGGCAGGATGATCGTAGTCCGGGAGAGCTGCCAGTGGGGTGTAGTGGTATCACACGGTACCAGAAGAGACATAAAGCAGCAGTCCGCCCCCCAAGCAAGACCCCGATCGCCTTAGCAAAGCAGTCTAAATCCCCCTTACTGATCGAAAGAAGGCAAATGTGCAGAGAACTACCACCACAAAGATCTCGAAAAAAGAAAAAGGAGAAAATAGAAGTAGCCAGAGGCAAAAGAATAAGAAGGCCATAGAACAAAGAAAAACAAAACACCCTTCCCCCATCCCCCCACCCTGCACCCCTGCATGTGGCCATGGCCTACCCCCCAGCAGCGTGCCTGTCGCCCATTATGAACCCGAAATATAGACAAGAGAATAAGAGAAATAAGGAGATAAAAAAGAAAAGAAAAAAGGAACCAACAGCCCACGATAGGGAAGGAAACATGGGGGAGACTCCCGGTGCGGGAACCCCAACCTCCTCCCCCCCTTCACCCACCTTTAAATCGGTCAGGGAGCAAATTACAATATTGGGAGCACCAACTTAAACAGGATGTATCAATCGTCCAAGTCCCACGGGGGGGCACAATGCACCCCCAGTCGCAGAAACGGCGCCCTAGGCACAACTGACTCTCACAGGTCAACAGGATCAATGATGCAGGTCCCACCCGCCCCAAAATGCCGGACCGGGGTAGACATCACAAAGTGAAACAGTCACGGCAGTCCAGGAGTAACCAAAACCTCTCCAAAGTCTCGTGGATCAATCAGTCACCAACAATCGTAGTCCACTGATTTCGCCATCCTGTAGCCGAATCGCTTTGAGACACCAGAAGCCTCCCCAGTGGGCAAATACGAAGTGTCGCCATCAGTAAAGCATCTTTACACCGCGTCACAGCCCTGCAGACACCCTTACCACAATGAAGGTGACAAGCAAAACCGGTGACGGCCACAGCGATCCATCGATTCAATAGCAATCCCAGCTACATCCCACCATCACCAGAACGTAGGTCCGAGGCCCTTCAGAGAGGTACAGTCTCCATTCAGACTTTTGGCACATCCAGCCATCTCCACAAGGTATAATCCAGTGAATCGCCAATGTTCCAGCAAGCAGCGCCACGGCTCAATACAGGCAGGCATAGGAGTCTTCGGTCCCTTCCCAGTCAAGATGGCAAAGTGCCTGTGCACCAACAATAGGCAACACAAAATGTCCGTCTCCCCGCCACTGATGGTTAATTGCGGGCCCCCCCAGCCCGAGAAGGCACATTAGAATCGTGCTCTCGCCAGCGCCCGTGAGCTAGAAACATAGCAGCAGTTCAATTTGCAGGCATGTGAAATGCTCCGGGTAAACAAGGAGCAAGTATCAAAATCCGCCAGCAGTCAAAAGCCTCTGGGGGGGAAGTAGAGGGGGGGGGAGATACAAGACGCACAGTAAAAATTGTGCAATGCACCTGGAAAGGGCTTCGGCGGTGTCGAGGGTATTTTCAGGGTCTCCGGCGGGAGACCGGCGCCCCACTGGTCAATGCGGCCGTTGTTGTTGCTTTGGTAGGCGGGTGCAGCAGAACGCAAGGTCCCGGCTCCGGCATCTGGCAGGCCGCCCTGCACCGGGAAGCATATCTCCGTCCCCGGAGTCAGAAATTACGCCGGAGTCGGACGCCCCACCTCGGCGTCTCTTCCGACGGACAAAGGCTCCGCGTTTTCTCGGATCAGGCAAGCGGATCAGGCGGCGAGGAGAGAAGGTCGGCGGAGCCGGGACTCGGTGCGGCCATCTTGGCCGCCGGCCCGGCTCCGCCCCCCCACCGCTTGGGGTCTTGGCTCATACATGCCAACTGTTGTGTGTGTATCTTCATTGCTGCAGCACAATACAAAGGCCTAGCCTCAATCGCAGTGCAAGTTCAGCCAGGCCTGAACTCTACATCTGTGCCCGCCCTATCCTTACCATAGGCCTACACACACGTGGCTGCCCATCTTTAACGGCCCACATTATAGTGTTGTTGTCAGGCTTGTGGACATGCACACACAGGCATGACAATGGTGTGCCGTAGGAGTGCAAGTGATGGAACCGCGCAGCACACACAAGTAAATAGGCTCGGGGGAGCAGCTGTGAGGCTACGTAATACACATTGATCCAGCACATTTGCCAAAAGCAATACAGGGCAAACATAAATCCCAAAGTCGCACATATCACACGCCACAACACCTGTAAGTCTGCCAACACAGCATACAGAATCACCAATATACACTGATCTCACTTACCTCTCACAGGTGATCAAGGATATGCACTCAGCCCATGGATGATGACACCCCTTCGAACCCCGAACAGCCCGGCCCAGAGGCAGCACAATGTGGCCCACAAACGCACCAGGGGCATTGTTGAGCGCACATTTGGAGTGTTAAAGTCACGTTTCAGGTGCCTGGATATCACAGGTGGAAGATTCCTGTAACCCCAGAAATAGTGTGCAAGGTGATCATTGCATGTTGTGTATTGCACAACATATGTGTACGCACCAATGCCCTAGGGATCAAGGTGCCAGATGCACCGGACGATTATGAAGAAGATGAAGCAAGTGGACCACACCCCACTGCAGCTGCAGCAGGAATAGCTGGAGAAACACAATCATTAACAATTTCTTCGCATGAGCATATCACATTGTGACTGTCCTTAGCAATCATGGAACAGTTCAAAATGACCACATGAACAGCATGTGCAAATAAATTCATTGCAACACACATTCCCTGTGTACATGTCAGTCCTCTGCATTAACACATCACTCTGACAAGTGTAAGTGCAACATTAAGTGCTTACAGTCTCACGAATAGCAAAAAGATGGTGGGTATGACCCCTCAGTCACCTCAGTGTCATGGTGTGCACCATGTCATGATAATTGTACTGCAGCCATGCTAATCGTCATGAAGTGCCAATTCCATTGTCAATGTGGCTCATGGACCCGCGGCTTTGCTGGTTTCAGCACATGTGCATGGGTTGTTGTGAGATTAGTGATGTGTGGGAAGGGCCCCCTATGGGTACATAGTCGACGGGGGCCTACTTGCAGTTTCTAGGTGTGCGGTAGTGTGCCAAGGAGATCAAGGGCATGTTCCAGAGTCATTGTGGGTGTGCACTGTGCTATACTAAATTGTGCATGTGTGCCATTGTGCCCTTTTCCCTCCCGTTCCTGGTCATTACTCACCCTGTTGCTGTTGGGTCAGGTCATGTTGAGCAGTGTCCGATCCTCCAACTCCTGCCACTGTCTCCAAACTGATGACTGTGAACACCATTTCTTCAATATCATCCAGCTCCTGCTGTGGTGCTGGACTCCCACCTCCAGTCTGCATTACTGGTTTCTGGTTGTTAGTGACTTTCAGCTTGGTTTTGCGGTTCACATCATTCCAGTGCTTCTTGGCACTTCACTCCGACTGTATTCACCTTGGCCAAGATGGACTGCCATATTGCATTTTTAGTTGTCAATGGCACAGTGGAGGTGATGAACAGTTGTTGGTGGTGTTCTATCACCTCCGTAATCAGGATCTTGTTTTCCTGTGGACTGAATTGCTGGTTCCTCTTCTTCTTCTCCTTTTCCTTCTCCTTCCCTGAGGTCCCTGGCTGGTCCTCCGTGGGGGGGGGGGAGGGGGAGGGGGTTTGTGGGGTTCTGGTTGGCCTCTGTAGGTGCTCCAGCTTCCTCCATAGTGCTTCTCAGTTGTTTGGGTTTTGTTTTCATTGTTTTCTTTTTTTGCAGATTGTATGGTGGGAATAGCAAGCCTGGCGCTGCTTATAGCTGATTTTTTTATTGCTGTTGGGCCCATTGCCACTTTTTTCATGTACAGGTTTCCTTTTTTATTGGCGTCCCTGTAAGTTTAACCCAGACATTTGACTCATTATCAGGAAACTATCGCCTGTTGCCGGCGTGTTGAGAATAATACGCCATTAACACAGTGTTAGTTTCCTGCGATAGACGGCGTTACGTAAAACTGCGTTAACCTAGGTTGGCGATAATTATCGCCCGTTCTTGAGAATATCCCCATGAGTATTCTAACTTGATGCCCCCACCTCCTTCCCTGTACCCGCCCTCCCTACCCTGAAACCCGTTATGAAACAGCATCATAGTAGCACGTGTACTACATAAAAACGCAAAATTAAATAAATGCAACATCGAGAGTGACAATAGACAATTGCTAGGCATTTTTCGTACCAGCCTGGAAAGTATTGCACTGACCACGTTGGTGCCGTTTTCTGTGCAAACAAACGTTTGCACCCAAATTAAGATTACAAATAGTGAAAAAATACAGCTCTTTCTCCTGGGACACATTTTACTATACATCATTTAACTGAATTTATGCATGGGGAAATTACCATATTTCGCGTTTTGCAGCTTGGAATGCTAAAATAAACGTGTGAAATTGCCAGGTTATTCGCCATACCGAGGACCTCTAAGAATGAAGGTAATCCGAAAATCATCTCTGACTTGATTATTTGTATTTAATTTATTGTGGCAAATGAACAACATTAATTAGAGTCATGGGTCATCCTACATTTCTTGGCTAAACATGAAGTTCAGAGTACCAGCGATTTCATGCAATTTCTTAAGGAATAACCAGGTGGAATTGTCCAAGACCTCCACCACATTCCGACTGCTACAGTGACGGGAAAAGCGTGCATCTTTAACATGCGGGGCAGCCACAGCCATACTTTATTACCCAGTTCATCCTGAGAATCAGTGCACCCCTTTCTTGCCCTTTTTTTGGGTGTTTTTCTCTCTCTTGCTCTGGGTGCAAATCCGATAAGGATAGATTAAAGACCTGTGAAACGTTCGGGTGCGGCACTGTGTGTGCCCGGGATCTGTCTCATCCCTGGCTGCCACACACGACGGGGGTCGGCGGGAGAGGGGGGGGGGGGGTGGGGGGTGGGGGGGTAAGGGGGGGTATGGGGGGTGCTGAAGCCCGGTGAGTCCAATGGGTGTTGCGCGCCTGAGAGCTGCTCGTCCCCGAGAATGAACGCGGTGGGCCCCACCTGCAAACGGCTTAAACTAAACGCTGCAGGAAATAAATGGGGAGATGCAACTGCCTGTGGAAAAGAACAACTTTTGCAGTAAGGACAAAAACTGCAACATTCGACCAGCAACGAATTAAACTAACCAGCCACCGTCCTCTTGTGAGGCAGAGGAAGACAGCCAACACATTGGAAGTTCGGAAGCCTTGAAATTGGGGACTGTGGGTCTGAGACGGTTTGGCTGAAGAATGTCATCATGTATCGCTCTGCAGCATTAATCATCCCCTGCTGCTCAGAGCCAAATATGTTCACCCATCAGACGCTTTACTTTCCGGTAATCTACCCGGAAACACACTGTTGTGTCAGGACTCGGGTTTCTGATACTGAGGTCCTGGCAACAGTTTCAGGAAATGTGCATCATTTAGAAAGAACACGTAACCGCCGATAAAGTTGGCACGATGTTTTTGTTATCGGTTCTTGAATGGGGTATTGTAATCTCTAAGATTTCCTCATACGTTTTGCTGACATGTTTTCAGTAGCTTGGTGTCTGCTGGTGGTGTTGTCTCAACAGAGGAAATGTCCATTTGGGGTTGAAAAGGAGGCTTGTCATGAAGATAAATGCAATTTCCTGTTAAAATTGCGTCAGAAGAGTGTATTGAAGCTAAAGAATTGCAGAATATATCTCCTACGTAGCTCCACTATGACTCACAATTAGCAGTGAGTAAAATAACCTTAAATTCCACCAAAACACAGACGAATTAATTCAACCCTGCAATTATTTGGCAACTTATTCACAACTGTGCAAAACAGTCAAGGTATTTTATTGTGAACTGAGTTACAAACCTATAATACCTTGTGCTTTCTGCCAAATCCTTTAGGCCAATCAGATTTGATGTAACAATTCACACCTACATGGTTTTCTCAAGAGTTTGCTGGGTCGTGTCCTTTGTCTGAGAGCTCGTTGTTGCAATGCAGGCAAATTCACACTTGCACAGTTGTCGCAGCACTGGTAAAGAGCAGAGTATATATGACAGGGGGAGTTTCTTTGATCTGCTATCGGCATGGCCAAATAATTCGTAAAGGGTGGCAATTATATCGTGTATGTGGACATATCACTAACCAAAAAATGTGGTATGATAAATATTTCTTAAACGTCAGGTCAAGGTGAAATGCTTCTGTGCTTGAAATGGAATTAAGAAGTGCTTGTACCCTGTACCTGAGTACCTATTTGCTTCTTAGAAGTGCTGGTACGCTCCACTTAAAAGTATTGCATATCTGCTGAGAAGTGCAGGAACTCGTACCCGCAAAATAAAGACGCGCAATACACTCCCCTCCTCTCCCACCTAGTGGACTTGGAGAATGGGAATCCCTGCCGCAATACTATTACACAGCCAACCAACTACGCCACCTGGTGGAATGTCACTGCGCTGCCTCTGAAAACATTGGTGCTTTATGGACCCATCTAGCACTGGTGGAAGGCCCCCTGGCTGCCCCAGAGATGGAGACCTTGGGAGGTGTATAGCTCTCCTGTTATACTGCCTGCCATGTTGGCTTCGGGTAACTCTGCCCTCGCACTGGGCCTAACATCTATGCTTTCCCTGAGGACCCCTATAATAGGCAACCCTGACTTCCCATTAGGGATAGCAATGCCCTTGAGGCCTGGCAAGTAGCAAACTGCGAGCATATAGGAGATGTGTATGACCAGAACAGGCTCCAGTCTTCCGACCCCCTACAGAGA
Source organism: Lissotriton vulgaris (assembly GCF_964263255.1). Lineage (NCBI taxonomy): Eukaryota > Metazoa > Chordata > Amphibia > Caudata > Salamandridae > Lissotriton > Lissotriton vulgaris. Next base: position 317,296 of record NW_028254317.1, on the reverse strand, counting down.
GATCATGGCCTAACAGAGAGGGAGCACATGCATTACAGCAAACACAGCACTGGGTGACACAGCCTGAGGTGGAGGGGTCCATGGCCCGCCCTCTAACCCGTTTTTAAAAATGGCTACTCACTAAATTTAATGATAAGCAACCAGGGCTCGAGTCAGGGGTACACGCGGGTGGTGGGCGCCCCCCCACTCTTTTCACAGGGTGGACGCCGTCCCCCCTGCCAAGAAGCTGGTCTCCCCAGAAATAAGCTGAACGTGTCCGGTGTAATTTTCAGACACCGGGACACGTTTGCACGTTACGTCATGAGGTCATTTGCATATTGTCAGTACCCCCACTTAATTTTATAGGACTTGTGCCCTGTAAGCAACTGATCTCCGACCTTTATACGTTTCTTCTGAAAGTGACCCCACAACCACGAGTAATTGTCCAAAAGAAGTGGGAGAATGAGTTAGGGTCTGCACTTACAGATAGAGAGTGGGGGGACATATTTTACGACACACGCACAACGGCAACCAGAGCTGCAGGGAAGGAATCCATGATCAAAGTCACACTATTGGTACTGCACCCCAGCCCGGATTCATAAATGTAACCATAGCAAGCCCCCTGAGTGCTGCAAGGGCGGCCGCTCCCCCAGTACCCTTACACATCTCCTATGGAATTGCCCAAAGCTACAGACAAATTGGACAGCAGTACTTAACAGCATTAACACAATGTTTCGCATGGATATTTCCCCTATTGACAGCCTTTACCTTATGGGGCCTGCCCAATGCACTTACATTTCCACTCCGTCTATACTGGGGACGAGCGATGGCCCTGGCCTTAGCTGCATCTAGGCAGGCCAGTGTGGCACTAAGGGGCAGAGATTGAGTTTCGGATTATGGGGCCTGGCTGCAGCGCCACGGGCACCTAATGGTGATGGAAAATATAACAGCAGCACTCGAGGCCAAATAAATTAAATTAAATCAAAGTCAAATCAAATGGCACCTGTAAAGCGTTCAGCTACTCTGAGAGTGTCCAGGCGCTGTAGGTACTGTGATCACCGCATAAGAAAAGAATGAAAAGTCAGCATTAAATAGCCAGGTCTTTGCGCTGTGCTTAAACAAGCATATATCCATGGTAGCACAAAGGTGCAAACATAGAGAATCCCAACCTGCTGCAGCCAGTGCAGAGAATGAAGAGCCTCCACATCTCTTCCGTCTAGTTTTGGGCACCACAACAAGCAGCGCGTCAGCAGAGCGCAGAGGACGGCCAGGGAGATAGTTTGGGAGACGCTTGAGAGGTAACTCAGCCCTAGGAAATAGTAGGCTTTATGGGCGAGCAGTAGGCCCTTGAATTTGGCGCTCTTCCGAACTGGTAACCGGTGCAGTTCCTTCAGGTAAGCCTGAACAGGGATCTTAAGCAGGAGCCGGGCTGCAGCATTCTGCACCAACCGGACTCTCTTGAGTTGGCACAAAGGGAGACCCCAGAATAGTGCATTGGACTAATCCAGCCGAAATGTTACGAGGGCATGGATTACTGTCTTCTGGCAAGAGGCTGGAAGCAGAAATAGAAAGTTCTGATGGAGCCGAAGGAGACCAAAGCAACCATCCGTGGCCCGGGCTGGTAAGAGCGGTGGGGCCGGGTGGAGGGGGATTTCGACGGACGATGATGAGGGAAAATGAATTATTTATTTCATTTTACCTTGTCCCCACCGCCCTACCTCTTACCTCCACGGGCTGCGGCGGCAAGCAAGTCCTGAAAACACTCTGAGGTTTGAAGGACATGTTATCGAACTTCCCTCCTAGGTTCTGCACCACTGTGATCAGAGTAGGGGGCGAAGGGGCAGCGCTAGGCCATATCCCACCGTCCCAGAGAGGGAGAGGAGAACCAAAGACCAGCACTTACTCAGTCACATTCATTGGAATCCTGCTGAGAGAACACAGAAAATCTGTCCTGGACGACAGAGATGAGACCCTCCCAAGTCAAAAGAATCTGTAGAAGTGGCCTTCTTTGCGAAAACTTGGAGGTTATGCATCAACTTTCTCAAACAAGACTATACATTTCTCACATCCCTGGATACCTGAATGTGCTCTGCCTTACCAATACCGATACTACAGCATAACAATGCCCAATGCTCACTGTGAACAGCATTAAACAGGTGGGATTATGCAACATTCACTGAGGGACTATTTAAACTAGGGGCATGTCAATGCTGGACTCTATAAATCAAAGATAGTGGCGTGGGTGGGAAAGGGGGGGTTTGAGGGAGGGCGAGACCCAAATTGGGGGAAGGGGCCTACTTTTTGTTTTCTCTTCTGTTTTTCTTCACTATTGTACACACTTCATGGTGCTCCTCATGCCCACCGGCCTTTGGATGTAGGTGGCGTTGCACCGCATATCAATAAACCGAGTTAAACCTAAAATAAAGAAGCGCAGGTCCTCAGTACCTGACAGTACCGGCCCATTTAAAGCACTGCAATGCTTGGGAACATGAGAGGTCTATGATGCTGCACTGTCTGGGGTGGCCCAGCACCGGATTATGTGCTGCAGATGGAGTAGCGCAGACAGAAACCACAAACATCAATGGAATGTCCATTCTCACTCATCTGGCTGGTCAGCTGAGTTTATTGAAGCATATCTATGCCATGCACTAAACTATCGCGCCCTGAGTCCCGAGGGATTCCTCGCATGAACGGAGAGGTGCATGCACTGTATGTCCCTCCTCAAAATTAAAAGGAACTTACAGCTTTCAAGAACTTCAAAACTGTGCATGGTAAGCTCACAACATGCAGGCCGCCATTACCCCACCCCTTTAAGAGGGTTAAGCAGCCATGACCGAAAGAGGCGGACTCACTAAGGGTGGGCAACAAGACATGGTTCAGTTTAATCTCAAATCAAAAATGCGAATGCATAATAGAACACCAAAGCAAAACAGTTTCGATTAAAGATTCATATTGCTGCAGAAACAGCTCAATGTTACTAAAAACATTTACATGGAACGCAATCATCAAAAAAGAAATACACTTAAAACATTGTTGCATGTTACATGTGTTTTATTGCCTATCAGCTAGATTCTTCAAAGACCCGTTTTGCGAGTCTTTAATAGCGATTCATAAGGAATCACTATTAAGGACTTGCAAAACGGGATTCATGTAGGAATCGCAAAAAATATTGTGATTCCTACATCTTCCTTATTTGCGATTGGCAAATTGCTAATCGCAAATAAGGAATAACTCCCCATTCATTCCTATGGGCCTAAAGGCCCTTAGGAATGAATGGGGAGTATTCCTTATTTGCGATTAGCAATTAGCTAATCGCAAATAAGATAGCGATTTCAAGGGTGCCAGGGGTGTCCAAAGGACACCCTGTAGCACCCCTGAAATGCAAATTTACACAGGTGTTGCGCACACACATGTCCAAAGGACATGTGTGTGTGTAACATGCAACAGAGAAAAATGCACTAAAGTGCTTTTTTCTAATTTTTCGCTATTTACCACAAAGTCAGACTTCGTGGTAAATAGCGACCAAATATTGCGAATTCGCAATTTCAAATTGGTTAATGAATTGCATTTAAGGAATCTCTAATAGAGATTCCTGAAATCCAAATCCTCGCAAATATGCGATTTCGCAAATAGCGATTTTTGCATTTGGGATGATGAATCCCAAATGCAAAAATACCGCTCGCAAAGGGCCAGATTCTCAGAATCTGGCCCTTTGCGAGCGCAATTTCGCTTGATGAATCTGGCTGTATATATTGATTCCTATGTTATTCTATTTGCATCCTCGCAGGGATAGACACGTTATGCCCACAAACAAAGATCCTTCCCACATGGCCAGGCGAGGCCACCATCAACCATTGCAAACTTTCTACAGCAAAATAGGCAATCAATGAAAATATGAGTGGCAGAGTGGAGAACGATCACCAGGGAACCGTATAATGCATCAACCCTACCAGGGCATCAGCGACCCATCTAGAAATACCCCATCAATAATAACCCACCAGCAACCCTAGATAGTTCAGGGACACCAGCAGGGTGGACCCTCCTCCATCCAGCCCCTTGCACGGCAAGTCATATCCCCATGAAGAGAAAACCAGTCAAAAACGAAGATGTCTAGGGTAGCCCAGTTATCTTTTTTGAAAATGACTCACCCCCTGGTTACAAATCTTATAAGGATATGTGTAAACAGGTACAGAGCTCAACTAGATAAGAAAGAAGTGGGCTCACTGCCTACCAAGGAATGTAATCTCCTCAGGATGCCGGGCGCCAAAGATTGATGTCACACATGCGTGGGGGAAAGGGACAAATGATGCAGGCATTCAGCATGACACCCTTCTCTCCAAAAGAAAGAGGTAGGCCAGTCTTTAAGTGGCCGTTCCCCAGGTAGCCACTAAACGCACCCCTCCCCTATCTGCAGGGGGTCGCTCGGCCATTAGTCCAGACAAACACTATAACTCATCACCAGTTTCTAGCACTTCATCACTGGGCATGCATAAGTACTCATTACAAGTGTCTCGATAATTTTGGATATTTGTGGGAACTCCTGTTACTGCACAAATCAGAATGACTAGTCTTTCATCTTTTATAGCACCCAGTACATACATCTCCCATTCTGTCAGAACTTAAAGGGGAAAAAAGCGTGGAAAACGCTGGGGCATGCAGACTTTAGAGCGTTGAGCACCAAAATTCATATTTTGCACCACACTTTCAGGGGCGCCTGATAAATAACCTGATAAATAACATACCTCAGGGTAGGGTTATTACTTTGATGCGATAGGCATCACACCTAACAATGTGCCTCTAATAATTAGAGCCATAGTTCTTGAACTTCTGTTACGGAGAGATGTACACTTATAGCATGTGTTTGGCTCTTTTCCAGGTGATGGGGCTCTTTTAGTGGTCAGTGATTTGCAGAGCTGGACTGGGAACCTGAAAGCAGCCCTGGGAATGTTGTCAGACCAGCCCCACAGGTTTGCAAGTGTGAAGCTCTGCTGCTTTTGTTACTGGGGGCTGATATTGCAGAACTGCACCAACAACACTGCTCCCCCTCTACTGCACAACGAACCCCCACACTTACAGCCTCCCGGGGAAATGCCCAATACCTGATACGGCCAGTCTGGCCCTGGTGCTTTGACAGAGTCACTTTTTACACTAGGAGCGGGACTACTGGGAACTTTTAGTGGAGCTGATCATTTGGTCTCAGAACTATATAGAACTATTCTCTTCGACATGGTTGTCGTATATAAATGTCGATGTGTCTGTGCCTCTGGGCCTCTGAGTGGTAAGTAGACATAATATCGAGTTTTTTATTTCGACTAGACATAATATCGAGTTTTTAATTTCGACTAGACATAGTATCGACTAGACATAATATAGACTACAAAAATATCGACTAGAAAAATGTAATATCGACCTAGAATAGCAATAATATTGATTCAAAAATATAGAATGGATATTATATCGACTAGACAGAACATAGACAACAAAAAAATCGAATTTAAGGTTAGTTAATATTAATGTTTAATTTTTGTGTAATATAAATCTGTAGCGGGTTGTGGGTTTATAGGGGAATAGGGTGGGAAGTAATTTATTTATAATTAATTAAATATGTTATTTAAATAATTGGTATTCATTTAGAATTAATTTTTAATTAATTATTAATTGGTAATTAATTAAAATATAATTGGTGAATAATTTTAATTGAATAATTAATCAATATATTATTTTTAGTAATTTATTTTCTGTAGTGGGTAGTGTGTTTATAGGGGAATAGGGTGGGAAGTAATTTAAATATAATTAATTAACTATATATATATATATATATATATATTTTTTTTTTAATTGAGTCCTTGACAAAGATTCAACAACACCTTAGTTGTGTAATATCCAAAAGTTATACAATACAAAGCTGGGTCAAATGTAATACATAAAATAAAGAATACAAGATCATAATAAATGATATTCAGACATAGACATTACAATCCTAAAATCGGGATCCAGCAATTATCTCAATCAAAATAAGATTTCCAAACTTTAGTAAATTTTCGTAATGCTCCAATCCTTCGAGCAAACAAGTATTCACTTCTCCTAACTCCCTTGATTTTTTGAAAGCACTTATCAACAGTTGGAATTCTATCTGTTTTCCAAAATTCAAGAATTAGTGATCTGGCAACAGCTACAGAGATATACAAAAGCTTTGCTAACTAAATAGCCAGATTAAGTTCGGGATCAACCCCGAGTAGAAATAAATTATTATAACATATAATTGAAAAATGTAAATATTGAGACAGCATAGCAAACATATCTTCCCAAAATACCTTAATTTTAGGACAAAAGAGAATAATATGTGACCAGTTAGCCGGGTCCGATTGAGTACATCTAAAACAAATAGACGACGTACTACTGTACATTTTAGACATGACTGCTGGCGTATAATACAAAAGCCACTTGCTAAAAAAAGCATGCGCCTCTAAGAACCGTAAAATTAAATTTATTCAGGGTTTTCCAGGCTATATCCGTTAATTGAAAGCTTTCATGTTTGTTCCATTTTCTAATTACTTTAGCACCTATATCCTCCTCCCTACTTTGTGCTAATTTTTTTCTCCATGCTCCCGCCCTTTTAAATACTGGGGACCGAAAAAGACCATTAGATAAATTAGAGATTTGACTTATCTGTATAATATCTATATCAACCAATAACCTATATAGTGCCACGTATGAGCCCATTAAAAGAAAATTTCCACGGATTACCATGGACATCTCATCAAGAGTCATCCATGCTCCGTCTTTCATGAAATTAGATAGACTAGTAAACCCACATCTAGCCCAATTTCGTATAATTTCTGATCCTATTTTATCTCCATTCCAACAATACCGTCTTTTAATGGAGTTATTAGGGTCAGGAGAGAAAGTGAATATCTCTTTAGCATGACCTCTCGTTTTTTGAGAAGCCAGCTCAGAACCTTATATCGGACCAATTTGGGAGATTTAAACATTGAGAGTGGAGAAGGAATATCCGTTTCTTTACAAATTAAATCAAAAAAGAAGTTTATAAACAATTTCTCTCTGGGTGCTGGATATTTGAATCTGGAAAGATACTGTGCGAAATATGCATAGTAATAGTCTCTCAAGTTGGATAACCACAGACCGCCTTGTTCCTTATCTACTTATAAAGTTTTCATAGCTAATCGTGGAGTTTTTTTAGCCCAAATGAATGCAGAAAAAAGAGATTCAACTTTTGAGAAAAAAAAACCCTGAAGGGAACATGAAATGGTGGAGAACAAAAAGTTGAACAGGGGAAGTATTGACATTTTAATTAATACCACTCGGCCAAGAATAGATAGAGGCAATGCATTCCATCGTGAAAACATATCACGCACTTTCCGTATTAAGGGTTCAAAATTCAGCCTATACAGATCCCGTGCTGAAGATGAAAAGTATACGCCTAAATATCTCTTGGGTCTGTTATTAATACATCTCTGAATGTCTGGATGCAAAAACGGATTACTATTACCGCAGACTATGATCTACGTTTTCCTTTTTTTAATACGGTACCACCCCAAGGCCTCAAAATGTGTAAAAATGGAGAAAACATGTACTTGTGACTGCATCTCGGGTTTCAGTAAAAGCATAATGTCATCTGCATGTAGTTTGATTTTATCCATGCCTTCTATGGGCGGAGAGATATCCTTACTTTTTCTTATCTCGGTTGCCAGTGGCTCAATAAAGAAAGCAAAGAGGGTGGGGAAAGGGGACAGCCTTGCCTAGTGCCTCTTTGGACTAAAGTCGTTCCCACCATGGACTTATTAATCAAAATATGGGCTTTTGCACCCTGATATAGGTTTTTAATCAAGGTAATAACTTGGGAGGGAATACCAAAATGAAGTAGAATAAAAAAAAGAGTGTCCCAAACTACTAAATCAAAAGCTTTTTCCGCGTCTAAAAGAAGAACTAAAGCCGGCACCTTACGTGTTTCAAAATAATCTAAAGCTTCCACTAAATAATGTGTATTGGTGATCAATTGACGTCCTGCGATAAAATCATTCTGATCTGCATGAATTAAATGTGACGCAACATAATTGAAACGAATAGAAAGCAATTTGGTGATAATTTTATAGTCTGAATTGAGTAATATTATAGGCCTATAGGAATTTGAATCGTTTGCTTCTTTCCCTTTTTTCAAAAAGCTAATTACAGTACCATCGTAGAAAGAATTCGGAATCGCACCCCCCCGCAAGCATTGAATTTAATAACAAAAGTAATACCTCAGAAAGAGACAAAAAAATGTAACGAAGAATTCAGCTGGAAACCCATCTGGGCCGCAAGCCTTACCACGTGGCAAGCTTTTAACTACCAACACCAATTCATTAATTAAAAATAATGACTCCATTGCTTCTTGATCACTATTGGAGAGGGAAGGAATGGGATATTTGTCTAAGAACTCATTTAACTTATGTTGATCCGTGTTATGAGAGGAAGAGTATATGTTCTCACAGTGAGACAACATAATAGCCCCTATTTCTCCCTCATCTAAGGTATCTACTCCAGTAGTGGGAGATTTTAAAGATCAAATTATATTAGCTGCAGCTTGCTCTTTTGCTTGCCATGCCAAAAATGTACCTGTAAAGTTGCTGTGTTCGTAAATTTTTTGAGTTTGCCTGCAAAAAATGTCCTCGCTTCTTGTGAAGTAATGTGCACTCAGCTCCCGTTTCGCAGCACTTAGTAGATTCTGTACCCCAACGGAGGGATTATGGTACCTTTGATAAACTAACGCCTGGATTTTTTGTTGAAGTGGTTCTTATTGTCTCGAAATATAGTTGCTTCCCTTGCGTCCCTGCTAAGAGCTACCCCACGGATATACGCTTTTAGAGAGTCCCATACAATGTGAATGGGGGCTGTCCCCATATTTCGCTCTAAATACTCCTTAATCTCAGATTGGAGAGAGGTAACCCAGGCTTCATCATACAAATAGGATTTGTTAAAAACCCATTGTTTTACCACATTAACCTTTTCATCCAACTTGACTTCAAAAGCTAGCATCGCATGGTCGGAGAATCCATTATGTAAAAATTGATAGTGCCGATTTTTAAGTTTTGAGGAAACAAGAAAAAAGTCAATGCGAGAAAATGACCTTTGCCTCCCCGACCAGCAAGTATATTCCCTTTTAGGAGGATTTTCTAAACGCCAGCAATCTATCAAGTCAAGAGTACGAATATTATTCAGAATAGTCTGAAATGATTTGGGTTTTAACTGTTTTTTCCCCCCCAGGGTTGAATCTAACTTTGGCTTCATCAAGATATTAAAATCCCCTCCAATCACCAGATCTCCACCCACCATTAGTAGGGACTGAAACATTCGATTGTATACTGCTGGACTATCATTAATAGGGGCATAAAAACTTACAAAAGTTATAGATGCTAATCTATTCTTAAATTTACATGTGGCCCAACACCAAAGACCCCCGGGATCTGCTTCCGTTTGAGTCACTTCCACCTCCAATTTCCTACTGATAAAGAGTGCCACACCACGCTTCGACTCAGAAAAAAAAGAAACCCCCCGGTACGTGGCCCATCCTTTAAACATGGAAAAGTTTTCAGCTTTAGAGATTGCAATATGAGTTTCTTGTAAAAGTATGACTGCAGGGTTCTCAGTCAAAATCCAAGCCTCTATTGCCCGCATTTTCTTCTTGTTATTAAGGCCATTAACATTAAAAGAAATGATTTTCAAACCAAACTTAGACATACCTCACTAATATAATTGGATCCAGTGAAGTTAATTCCTCCCTTATTTCCCCAGACTTCTTGGAGCCATCTGCCCCCGATGAATTCAAACAATTATCACCAGCAATAGCATTAGACAAAATAAACACAACAACAAAAAAAGTCTTCGTCAAGAACACATTTTTAAATTCCCCCCCTCCCCCTCTTCCTGCCTGTGGCACCCTCCTAACTCTATCCTCTTGCCCACGCTTGCCACAGCAACCCTTCCCTTAACCTTGAGGTGTAGTGGAAGTACACCCCCTCACTCCCCCAGGACCGTGCTACCCCCTCACTCCCCCCCCCCAAAAAAAAAAAAGGACGAACATCATTATCAACGATGACGGTAAACCTTAAGCCAGGCTCATTTGTATGTGCTACACATTTTTACGAAATCATACCATCTAGGACTATCTATCATCGTCTAATCATTCTGAATTCCTTGGAGTAGTTCCTGCGCTTCCTCAATGTCAGATAGCATATAAAATTTGCCTTTAATCAGAACTTTAAGTTTGGATTGTTGTACTATCATCGCCTGAGCGCCCTGGGCCTTAAATAATTGAAGCATCTTTACAAACTCTTTCCTCCTTCTAGCAGCGATAGCAGACATATCTGAAAATATTCGGCATTTCACCCTAGCATTCACGGGGAACTGCCTTTGTTGAATTGCTTTAGATAGTATTTGTTCCTTCACCCCTATGTCTGCAAAATTTAGTAGGATAGTGCGCGGGAGAGTGGAGTTCGGAAATGGTCGAGCAGGAACCCGATGGGCTCTAGTGATGGTGAGATCTCCTTTGTGTTCCGGAATCACCCATTTGTTGAAGAAATGTGGACACCCATGCGAGCGTGTCTGATCCCTCAATTCCTTCAGGAACTCCTACAATGCGTAAATTGGACCTCCTATTATAATTCTCCAAGTCATCTAGCTTTATCTCAAGAGACTTAGTGGATTTAGTAGTGGCTTTGGATTCTTTTACCACCTCAATCATTTGATCCTCTAAGGAAGATATTCTCTCCTCTGCCTCCACCAAACAAGCTGGAAAGGTGGTCACTAATTCCTCGATTTTGTCCATTTGATCAAGTCTCTGATGAATAGCCGCAAGTTCCACATTTTGCGACCTTTTAATCTCTCTTACTTCGTCGAGTATTAGGTTAAGCATGTCCTTCACAGACATCTTCATCTCTCCCTCCATTTGAGTATCCATGTCTAGTAGTGGGCCAGAGGGGTCTACCACTGCCCCACCCGACCTCCTGGCAGGTATCTCAGATGACCCCGATGCTGCACTTATTGACTCATCTTTTTGGATGTCAAAAGCATCGGTTATCTGTTTCGAGTCAAGAGCAGCATTTGTAAACGATGACACACTCAAAGAGGTGTTTACCGACGAGCTCAAATCAATTGTACCATTCTGCAGATTCTGAACCGACCCTGGGTTCGAAGAATTCTTGGAGGGTGCTTGATTGGGCGAAAGAGGCACTACTTTTTTTGCAAACAAGGGGAATTGATTAGCTGATTGAAGTAAAGTCGACGGTGGTGGCGGCAAAGCAGGATGAGGCAACACGGGAGTCTTAGATGGGTCTTCAAAATGTAATTCATTCAACTTATCCCCTGTGCTAAGCTGAATTAAGTTTTCTGACAGTACATCCTCAACCTCAGAACTTTCTGAAGAATGTGCGGAATCATCTTCCTTCAAAGAGCCTCCCTCTGTTAATTTTGCTGCTGCTTCCTTTGCTTGTTGTCGACGTTGTTTTGCTTTTAGACGAGCATTGAGTAGTTTCCCCATTGTGCCCGAGCTTGGAGATACACACCGCTTTCTATTGCAGCCTTGACACGCTATCAGCAGGGCTTAGGTTGAGTTACACACAAACAAAAAAGAGGAAAATAGAGGGCTGCAGCGCACCGTTGCGAAACTGCTAGTTTTGTTCACTATCAAACTCAGGCAGCCCCTATTATCACAAGCTGCTTCAAGCGCTGTCTCTGAATTGCCTCTGAACTACCTCTGCACCAGGGGGAACAGCCAAGAGGCAGAGTAAGTAAAGGAATTTTTTTTAAAGTGCTGACACTAAAAGGAGCTAAGACTCTGAAAATCCACTGTCCACTGTCCGCCGCATCCCCACGTTACTCCAGGCACCCAACAGCGTCAAACAGCATGAAAAATTTTGGAAGTTCACTTGAAGAAAACACAAGCAGCCTGCACGCCACTGCTGCCTCACCTCATCTCGCCGCACCTCGCCTGTTGGATGATTTTACCGTTTTCGTTCTCCTTTTGAAAAACTTCTATTCCGTACAAAAGCCCAAATATTGCATCAGTCCAGTCTGCCGTTTTCGTTTTCATTCCATTTGCCGAAACGTTTTCCTTTCTGCCAAGCTGGCAGTACCAAAGAAACGCAGCACCAAAGAAACGCTGTAGTTGTCCGCTGGGAAAAGCGCATCCCGAAAACGCCAGCAGCTAGCTAGTGGCAGCGAACGCCATCATCAACCTCGTGGGGGGAGGGGGGGAGGAGCAACAGCACAGCCCTCAGGTGCTACGTGGAGGCGTGGATCTCCACCGTAGCGTCGACCTCCTAAGACATTGTATCCTTAGGAGTTGAACATAATTAATTAAATATGTTATTTAATGAATTGGTATTTATTTAGAAGTCATTGTTAATTAATTATTAAATGGTGATTAATTAAAATATAATTGGTAATTAATTTTTATTGATTAATTGATAATTTAGCGGGTTGTGCGTTTATAGGGGAATAGGGTGGGAAGTAATTTAAATATAATTAATTAAATATGTAAATTAATTAAAAGTTATTTATTTAGAATTAATTGTTCAACAATTAATAATTGGTAATTAATTACAATATAATAGGTAAATACAATTAAATGATTAACTGATAAATATGTTAATTTAATTAATTTAATTTTGTAGTGGGTTGTGTGTTTATAGAGGAACAGTTTTGGAATTAATTTAATTGCAAGTAATTACATTGTTTTTAAAAATATATTGAGTTTATTTTGTAAAATAATTTTAAAATTTAAATTAATTGATTGTTAATAGGTAAATTATTAGTATTAGTAGGTAATTTATATTATTAAATAATTTGTATTTTACAATTTAATAGATTAATTAATATAATTTACACAATTCTAAAATATTAAAAATAATTTGTAATAGATTTTACTATTTATGTTATTTATATTTATATAAGAAGTATTTACTTTCCCTACTGTTGCACTCACTGGAGTTGGAATAGTAAATTTAACCCCTACGCTAGCCAACGCTTTCCCTACTGTTACACTCTCTGGAGTTGGAATAGTAAATGTTACCCCTACGCTATCCAACGCTTACCCTACTGTTACACTCTCTGGAGTTGGAATAGTAAATTTTACCCCTTCGCTATCCAATGCTTACCCTACTGTTACACTCACTGGAGTTGGAATAGTAATTTAAACCCTTACGCTATCCAAAGCTTTCCCTACTGTTACACTCACTGGAGTTGGAATAGTAATTTAAACCCCTACGCTATCCAACACTTTCCCTACTGTTGCACTCACTGGAGTTGGAATAGTAATTTTAATCCCTACGCTATCCAACGCTTTCCCTACTGTTGCACTCACTGGAGTTGGAATAGTAATTTTAAGCCCTACGCTATCCAACGCTTTCCCTACTGTTACACTCTCTGGAGTTGGAATAGTAAATTTTACCCATACGCTATCCAACGCTTACCCTACTGTTACACTCTCTGAAGTTAGAATAGTAAATTTTACCCCTACGCTATCCAACGCTTACCCTACTGTTACACTCATTGGAGTTGGAATAGTAATTTTTACCCTTACGCTATCCAACGCTTTCTCTACTGTTGCACTCACTGGAGTCGTTAGAGTACATTTAACCCTCTCGCTATCCTACGGTAAAAATATTGTATATGTTTTGTTATTAATATGTAGATATATTTATATAAGTATTAATAAAACAAATTTAAGTTACATAAATTATTTCTTAATTTTTCGTTTATTTAAGTATTTTAAATATATTTAGAATAATTTAATTTACTGTTATATTACTTTTAAGTTACTTTTAACATATTCAAAAAAATCGATATTTTGACATTCTATATTTTTTACACTTGATATTTTGGAGTCGATATTTTTGTACTTACCTGTTTGAAGATAGGAAGTCGATATTCTGTAAGTCAATATTTTATCCTCGATATTTTGGCATCTCGATATTTTGTCTGTCGATGTTCTGTCAGTGATCCCCTCTGAGTACTTGCTTGAGGAACAACACATTCCATGTCACTAGTACAACCCCACAATGCGCTGCAACCTAAGCCTCCAGTATGACCAAAATAACCCCTGAGGATAGCTGGAATAGCAGTTGAAAGCTTTTCTCCGACTGACAGCCTCTAACAAAGGGGGCCATTAGGATGGCGGGCAGACTTCCGTCTGCTCGCCACCCTAGCGGTGCTGGGACCGGCCGCTGGTGGTGCGGCGGTCCCACACCGTTCCAGTGGCATCCTCCATTCCCAGAATTGTGGCGCCCGGTGCTCACAGCACCATCCCCACAATGCTGGGAATGCACTGCGCGCATTGTCATGCACAAGGTGACAGGCACCGCGAGGTGCCTGCCACCATGTCCATGACAATGCGGGGGGGTACCACAGGTACCCCCCATGGGCACCCCACCCATGGTGGAGTGGTGTGGCTCACTGGTTAGAGGCGGCAGACCCGGAAGCAGAGGACGGTCGGGGACCAGGGTTCAATTCCCGACGCGGCAGGGTCGTGGACCAGGGTCAGCGGACTCGATAATTCTCGCCTCGGTGCCAACTCTAAACCAGGGATCACACTCGGCAACTCTGGGCATTAGCTTGCCTCATCTCCACAACGGCCCCCCACATACGCCGGGGATGCCTGGTTTCACCCTGGAGATACCCAGTAGGGTCCATCTCACAGGGAAAGCCAGGACGGGTTCCCCAGCGGTCTACAGCGCGGAGATACCCCATGTGGGGTGATTCATGCGCTTTACAAGACATCATTACATTACCCCCCCTCTCCCCCTTATACCGTGGGAAACCGCAACGGGCCCCGTAAGAGAATTCCGCATGCCTTTCTGCTGCCACGGAAAGGCATGTTTCCACCCCCATTCTAATATGGATGGCAGTGTCTAGCAGACACCGCCACCATATTAAACCCTTTTCCACTGCGGAAAAGCGGCGGACGGTCTTCCCGTCCGTTGCGGTACCCCCGCCATACTAATATGGTAGGGGGTAAATGGGTGGCGGGTGGGGAAGGATATAGGGTGGATGGCCACTGCCATGCCGGCGGTGGCGATCCATCCTACATCCTAATGGGCCCCAAAGACTTTGTTGCCCATTCTTATAATGCATCTGGGCCACAGTAATAGTGCACACCTAACAGAAATGATTACTCTATGCCTACGTTGTTTGAAAGCTTGCTTCCCCTTTACACAAGGTTGAACTCTTCATCGCAGTCTGGAGCCTATCGACCACTCTCCATGTCTGAGAGGTATTCAAAATGAATTTGGATTCTAAAGCAGTATCAGTGGCACAACCTAACAAGGTAAACATTTAAATACAAAACCTCTCTGCAGAGGTTATCATGCTAGAAGTTATAATACTTAAAAGATGATAAAATGTATAAAGACAAATACAGTTTTTTTACTGCAGAAAATAAAATGAAAACATAATGGAACTTTATGATTAATTGGGTTGTTGGTTGACTGGAGTGTGAGTCCTGGTCAAGCAGCACCCACAATCCTCGTCAGGGTGAGGCACAAGTCAACTCAAAATTAACCTGTGCTCAAACCGCTGGTAGCTTGGCACAATGCAGCCAGGCTTTACTTCCGAGATATCACCTCTTTGCTGCTCTCTTTCGGTGTACTCCGCCCCCACCTGCCAGCCCTCAACTGCCTCCCCATCCCTAAAACCCAACCCTCTCACACATAGTGACTCACCCACAGGTGGATGGAGTCTCATCTCACTTCTCACAATTGGATGTGCTGGAGTGCAATCAGTCACCATGGTTAGAGCAGATCTGCTGACACTCCCTCTCTCAAATTAATTGTACCAAATTTTCCAACAATAAATTGAAATAAATATACTAATGAAGAATAAATACATTTAGAGGTACCTAATCAAGTCCAGGCTCAGCACAGAGTAGTCATAGTGTAGACTAGCTGTGGTATGATGGATCCTAATGGAAGCATGTGAGATAGAAACACATTGATCTAGGAATTCCTTCTTTTGACTGTGAAATGCTAAGCCTAAGGGTCCTTGGTGAAGACCCAGAATTAGCCTTACCAGTTTATTTTCATAGAGGAACTGAAAACTAAAGTAGCAGGGATGGAAAAAACTCAACACCAGTATAAATCACCTCATTTCTCATTAGCGATTATCCTTTACTCACACAAGGTCCAGGAATATTGAAAAAGCATAGCCTCTTTAAATTTGGATAATTCATTTCTTCTGAACTACGGCAAGGATCTTCTCCTTGGTGTTAGAATCTTTTTGAGAGGTAGATGGAACTCGAGGGGCAATTGCAACTGAGACATCAGGAAATGCAGACACATGCAGTGCTGACTCTTTGTGGGTTGTTTTCAATGATGTTGTGATGCAGTGAGCCATCTCTTAGGAGATTCCTTCTAGGGAACTCCACAAAGCGCAAGTTATAGCACTAGAAATGGTTCTCAAAGTCTTTACATTTTCAAGTTAAGAATTTTATATGGCGTACGTTATTAGACCCCGCTTCTTTTGAAGCATTTTTCATCAGTCTCATAAATTGTAGCTACTTTCTATCCAAGTATTTCCAGTTTTTGTTGCTAGCTCAATTTGCAATTTTTTAATCAACTTGACTTCCCTCAATATGGTTTTGAGCCCAGCCTTTTTAGAGAAAGTCAATGAGTAAGAAGCATGATATCAGCAGTAAACTTCTTGATAATTCTTATCCAATACCAGTCCAAGCCCAATGGGAACAGGAAGGCACATAGTGATGCAAGAGCAGACTTAGCCAATCCAGCCGTAGCTGCGGCCCATCCAAGTCACAAAGCTGTTGGGAAATGGAAGAAATGGACAATGTTCTCTAGGATATTACAGCTGGTACTAGACCAATTATTGTCAACAATTGGGAATTTTATGAGCTTTTATAAACATTTCATTTAATGTCTTTTGCAGGATATCAGTTTTTAAGATCCTGTGGTGACACAGTAAAGTCGTACAGGGGTGCAGCGACAATTCAGGACTCAGCAGGATTCAGCAGAGCTCTTCACACAACTCCTCTCAGCAGAGTTCCTAAGGACTGACATATATTGTAGAGTGGGTTTGGCTTAAAACCTGGCTGAACCCAATATGGCCGCTGTCCAACACATCACTTCGTCTTCACCTGACGCATAGCATCCTGAGTGCCCACGGTGCCCATCACCGTGTGCTGTCCTAGGGCAAACAAAAGTGTTCTCACTGGGAAGCATTATTCTTTGTTTCCCTCAGGAACATCACGGTTTGCACCCGCCTACCTAGGTTTATGTATGACTGCCGGTCTGTGCCCATAGTGCCCACACCGCCAGCGCTCGCTCCACACTGCGCACGTTAACACTTACATACCAAGGAAACTCGTGAGACATATTTTTTGGGAAAGCAGTGGTGCAGGTTTATTTCGCACAACAAGTAGCTGAAAAGGTGGGTCATCTTACAGGCGATCCAATGCGGCAGCCCCTCGCTGACCCGCATGCCTAAGGAGCCATTCTTGCACGGCGAGTCGATGCTCTGACGGTGCAGTAAGTTATCACTTTATTTCGTTCTACTCCCGCCCCCCCTGTCAGGGCGGAGCGATGAGGCACACCCCCGGTCGGTTCAGGCCCCCCGACCGCCCGAAGGACTAACGGGGCGCCAACGCTGTTTCCTGGAACCCCCTCAGCTCCAGGTTCTTGGCTCAGGCACCCTTACTGTGCCAGGCAGAGGTATTTAGACTGTATCCTTCTGCCGCAGAGGTACCCCTACTGTCCATCTGCTTCCAGATCACCCTGTGACTCCGCCTGCAACACAAAACATGACCGTTAAAAGTTCACAACTTCCGCCCTCCGCTCTGCCGCTGGGTCAGGGTTAGGGTGGGAACAGCGCAGAGCAGCCCACGGCACCGACGCGGCAGGAAAGACCGAGCAACGTGCTGGGCCTGCTATAACAAACCCCTGGGCACGCCCCCCCCGCCTAGGAGCGCCCTCCCATTGGCCGTTAGTGTGGAGGGGGGGTTGGTGCGCTGTAAGCTCCTCTCGCGCGTCGTGTGGTACTAAGGCGCTGTCTCGCCCATGCTCCCCTCTGTGTCGCGCGGCCAGCGGCATAGTGCCCACACCGCCAGCGCTCGCTCCACACTGCGCATGTTAACACTTACATACCAAGGAAACTCGTGAGACATATTTTTTGGGAAAGCAGTGGTGCAGGTTTATTTCGCACAAGTAGCTGAAAAGGTGGGTCATCTTACAGGCGATCCAATGCGGCAGCCCCTCGCTGACCCGCATGCCTAAGGAGCCATTCTTGCACGGCGAGTCGATGCTCTGACGGTGCAGTAACTTATCACTTTATTTCGTTCTACTCCCGCCCCCCCTGTCAGGGCGGAGCGATGAGGCACACCCCCGGTCGGTTCAGGCCCCCCGACCGCCCGAAGGACTAACGGGGCGCCGACGCTGTTTCCTGGAACCCCCTCGGCTCCAGGTTCTTGGCTCAGGCACCCTTACTGTGCCAGGCAGAGGTATTTAGACTGTATCCTTCTGCCGCAGAGGTACCCCTACTGTCCATCTGCTTCCAGATCGCCCTGTGACTCCGCCACAGCTCTGGAGGAGGCCCCCGTTGATGACAGAGCCCCCCACCCACCTAGCTACTTCACCTCGCTGTTTCGTACCACTTGTACCCAGGAGGGATATGTTCACCCCCAGTCCAGACAGTGTACCCAACCTAAGAGCATTCTTACCAGGCAACAGTATGATAGCCCGCAGGTAGTGCGGCACGTGTAATCAGGGCGCCGTCAGGGAAGCCCCTCTTAAGTCCCAGTGGAACATTTGCCACTGTATTTCGCCTCCAATTGTACTTTGTTTCTCTTGTAACCTGGCCCTTGTCACTTTCCCCTTCTGAATGCACTGTTAGCTACCTCATGTCTTTGTTAACCTGGTGGCGTTATTTATCCCCGCACATCACAATCGGGATCTATTACAGATGCACCCTTCACCTTGGACCCACCATTGCCGTTGTAACCCTTTAATTTAAGCCCATTATTCAGATGCTTAGGCCTGACAGTGACCATTGCCTTTTGGGTGAGTCATTTAGCTATCCTCCTTACTAAGCCTTTAGGTGCACCTCTATCGTAGTACCCATCACCGCACCACCATGGAGATTTCTTAGACGGTTCCTAGGACACGCCCTTAGTTAAGATAAGCCGCACCTCTGATGGGGCTTGCTTAGATACGGTTCTTAGGCCACGCCCTTAGTTACTGAAGCCACACCTCTTACAGAGATTCCTTGGCGGTTAGTTTATTCTTGTCCGGACTGTCTGGTATGTATTGCGTCCTATACCTATTGAGCCCCACTCAAGGTGGCGTTTGCCGACCATGCATGGCATAATCGATTTTGCTGCACTCCCTTCGTCCGCCAAAATAATAGCGGTAATGTCAGCTCCCGGGGTTCTGAGCATTTATAATTACCCCAGTTTGAAATTTAACACTCAGGAAATTCGCTTTCAGTTCTTCTCAGAAGTGGACTGTTTTTAGCCCCACACTAAAAGTCGTCTGGCCTTTGTGATCATGTCTAACAGGGATGATTGAGGTCAGAAAGATCGTACCCACCCATTGTGTGCTTAAGTACAGCCTGGGTAGCTGTTTTGTCCCAGGCGGAAGTGCCTGCCTACAATTTTCGTGGATTATATGTTGAGAGAATCGATTGGTTAGTATGAAAACAAAACATTTGGAACAATACACCTTTGCTGGCGCTAACTTTGTCTGCAAAGACAAGCCAAGGCAGTTCAATATGGCAATGGCTTATTTACCTTGACACTCCCTTGTTTGGCATTAGTTCTAACCCCGATGCCGGGGTGTCTACGCCAGTCCGCATCTGCCAAATTTCGAGTTGCTATGTGTGACCTTTTATAATTTGAGTGTAACTCTGAGTGACAGTTCAATAGCTATGAGTGACGCTCTCTCGCACGTAAAGTCAAGCAATGAAGACGGGGGAAACAGCCGCTGCTCAGCAAGGATCGTAATCTGCTCCTTATGGCTTGTGCCATAGCGTATACACTGTTCGTAGGCTTGCATATTCACACACCATTCACCCACATACGTAGTATTTATTTTGACTGCGGAACAAGTTAACCCCTGGTCTTTCAACGGATAGCGTGCCTGCATGCCTTTTGTTCAACTTACTGGAGTAATTGCAATGACCTGTACATAGCTGTCAAAGTTTAAGACTAGGTATGTGTGACCTAATCGTCTATCCAGTCTTTTTACGTGTGACATATAAATGTCTTATGCCTAGCACTTACCGCATGTTAGGAAAACAAGGACTGAATAGACATCGGCAGTTGTGCCTATTTAGTAAGGTAGTGACCTCTTTTGTGGTAATTTGAACCAAGCATATCGTAAGTACTTTAAAATATTGATTAACATAAAACGTTACTGGAGTTTCCTCTGCGAATACCTGCGTGTCAGTTGCAAGGCAGAACTATCAATTTGGCGTAGTTGTGCGTTGCCAAGACGTCTGGTTGCTTTTAGTAACATTGCCCGGTGTGCAGCATGACCTATCGCTGCGTTTTGCCTTGTTTACTTTAACCGTGAATCGCAAGGTTTGGGTGCGCAGTGGTACTCAAGTACCAGCGGAAACGGTCCTCTGTGGCTGCATTTCTTGTTGTTGTACGGAACAATTAATTTCGTGTCACAGTGAATGATAAGTGGATGGCGGGAGTGCATGAAAGGATCGGAGTGGTACCCCCGGGGAGCCACAAGCAGCCTGTGAGTTCTGAAATCAGACTGAAACCCGGAATTCTCGCTCACTTTCACAATCCATAAATACATACAAGCATCCCATGTATAATCATGCGCAACCTGCGCGCATATGCTTGACCATGACAATATTACTACATGTATGCAACATGGGTGTAGTAGAGATATAGGGATAAATTCATCGAACAAATTATTGCAAAGTCCCATGCCCACATGAGGGACAAACACAGCACTGTGCATCTGTCATAATTTTATGTCCTGGCCAATCACTGCAAGGTCATTAACTGGAATGGTTATAGCATGACCTGGCAGATACACCTAGCACTCCCCATCCTATGTGCGCGCCATTATTCAGTCTTATCCTTGCACCCGTGTGTGGTACTCTTTTGTAACTTGCCCACGTCACTTCGCTTCTACCCAACTGCCGTTTGCCTTTGTTACTCGCATAAGTGACTATTTTACCTCATGCTTAGGTCTGCTTTTATAAGTTTTTTACCTGTCATTCACTGTTCCTATTGTGCAGCACTCTTGCGCCAACGAGTAGAGTCTGCGCTATATAAAAACTCCTAAATGAATGAACGAGGGTGACCTCAAGCAATCTGAAAGACTACCCCACTCGGGACGACGTGTTCGCCGACCGTGCGCGCAAGTGGCTGAGCCTCCTGCTAAAGCCCTTAGTGTTCAGGATCTAACCCAACCATCCTAGTTGCCGGGTGTGTCTCCACTTACGAGAGGACCTTCGCGTCCCTGCTCCAGAGGTGCTGCTGCTACTCCTTGCGACGTGTTCCCAGCGTTATCTGAAAGAACAACATAAATTACTCGTTGTGTACACTTTGGTTTGTGTCCCAACTACCTTGCACGTTCCTCCAACTGCCAATGCTGGTTTTTATTCATCTGTTTTCAAAACCTACACATACTTAAAATTGTGTCATTTACAATGCCCATGGCTCTAACTTTGCAAGGGTGAGACCGTTGCATTGTAAATGCGGCTTATACTGTTGGGTAAATCCCCCCTGATCAGCCATCATTTACCTGAAGATTGCTTCGGAGGAATGAATCACCATACCCCAACTCGACCTCCCCTAGAGGACAGAACGGCAGTTTTAAAACCCTTTCTCTTCCCAAGAGTCATTTATGTGCCAAGAAACTGGACTCTGACCACGGGCCCATCACCCCGGTTGGACATAGCCGAATGTTTACCTCCCGCAGATGTCACGCGCAGCGCCATACCCTCGGCTGCTGCACCTTTACTATCACCCGTCCGATGCGGAGCCAACAATGCTTGAGATGGCGGGGTGACGCTCCCCGACCCCGGGTATCCGATGAGACTAGGCCAATATCTGTACCATGCAACAATAAACAGAGTCATTTGTACGACCTTTTAGGGGGAATTTCGGTGCAGGATATCAGTTTTTAAGATCCTGTGGTGACACAGTAAAGTCGTACAGGGGTGCAGCGACAATTCAGGACTCAGCAGGATTCAGCAGAGCTCTTCACACAACTCCTCTCAGCAGAGTTCCTAAGGACTGACATATATTGTAGAGTGGGTTTGGCTTAAAACCTGACTGAACCCAATATGGCCGCTGTCCAACACATCACTGCGTCTTCACCTGACGCATAGCATCCTGAGTGCCCACGGTGCCCATCACCGTGTGCTGCCCTAGGGCAAACAAAAGTGTTCTCACTGGGAAGCGTTATTCTTTGTTTCCCTCAGGAACATCACTGTTTGCTCCCGCCTACCTAGGTTTATGTATGACTGCCGGTCTGTGCCCATGTGTGTCGGTGTGTCTGTTGGCCTGTGCACATGGGTGTCTGGTTTACCGAATTAATGCTTGCAATTATGATGTGGTTGTTCACGGATGCCTGTATGTTTGTTGGTCGATGTGCACCATGCCTGGGTGTATTTTGTCCAGGTTCAGGGACATCTGCATGTTTCCTTGTCTTTGTGCATGGATGTTTGTATGTTGTTTGACAGTGTGCATGAATGCCTGAATACCTCTTGGCTCCTGTGAACTTGTGTTTAAAGGTTTAGTGGTCTGTGTGTATGTATTTTTTATAACATATGTATCCGTTTATCATGTCTGAGCGTGGACATACCACGGAAAAGCCGACTCTATTGGCTTTGTTAAGGCTCGGTATTAATAATAATCTCTAACAAATTTAATTTTATTCAAAATATAGTTCAGCAGTGTCATGGCTAAACTAACCCGATCACTGTGTCCATCCTGCTCCGTGTGAACTTGTTTGCCTTGAATATACCCGTAAATAAGTCCCTCCTGATCTGTAAGAGTCATGCCCGGCTAATCCTCTTTCTGCGCTCCATCTTCACTCTCTGCCCTTGCGGCGTTTGTTCTGGGGACTCGGTCATACAACCTTTGCTCTGACATTGCACACATGTGCCAGCTCAAGCTCTTACATGCCAAGCAATGCCCCAGTAAGTGAAACATTGCCCATCAGCAGTGCCTTACACGGTGCTATTAAAAGTAGCGCCGGGCGCGTTGCCAGCCAGAGTGCATCGCTGGCTCTGTCCCATCGAGGAGGAGGGGCGCCTGCTGCAATGGAACCGTGCCCTGATCCAGGAACCCACAGCAGAGACGTGATTAGATTCACTGCCAAGACCAAATTTGTATGATGTACTTTTGGGGTTTCCTGTTAAAGCACATTTCTGGTTCAATTGTATTTGATTTGTGTACGAACCCCGGTCACTCTGCTGTATAAAAGCTTAAGATGGAACTAATTGAACCTGGGCGTGAGAGGGAAACATTTTTTTACTTTCTTATTGGAAAGGGGCAGCATTTGAAATATGAATTGTAAATATCCCTGGTCCCACATCACCACAAATTCGAAGGACTCACCATTTCAGCCAGTTCGACGCCTGTGCTTAATTTCAGCAGGTGCTTGCAGTTGGGGTCACCACCACTCTTTTTGGGGGATGGCACTTATTTTTCCTCACCGCAATTGACCCTGAGCTGAGCAAGAGAGTGACAAACACACAAGGCGGAAAGCAGGAGGAAGGGAAAGAGTGAAAAACAATGAGGAGAAAGCAGAAACATGTAAGACTGAGATGAAAGGGCTGGACTGTCTGGCGGTGGATTGTGGAGGAATTAAGTGGAATCAAGACCATTGGGGCTGATTTAGATCCTTCAGAAACGTGACGGATATCCCGTCCCCCAAATTAATATCATGGCTGCTCAGTTAACTATTTTCTTGCCCTGAAGATGACAGTGTATTTTCACAATGGTCGAAACGTCTTCGACGCACATATGTGGCCGTAATTGAAGAAGGACGCATTGTTTTGCTTTGTGTTGTTTCAGTTTTCTCCTGAACTCCCTTTGTTTGTATAATTCCTTCCGTCTGCCACCTTCTGGTTATGCACTGTTTTGTTTATTTATTCTTTGCTACAAGTGTATTGTTTTGAGCGCCACCCTTTTATATGTTCTTGTATTTAATGAACTGAATACATTTGTTATACTTTTATAATCATTTGTACATGGTCTTTTACCCTTTTTTGCTTCCGTTTTTCTCTTTTCTTTGTACTGTTGTTTTCAGATGGTAGATTTTGTTGTTTGTAGTTATGTTTGTTGTATGTAGTGATATCCTGAACCTTTGCTAGGATTCAGTATTATCACCCAACCAAGCCATCTCTACCAAGACATCTCTGGATTCTGGAAGGAAATATTTACGAGCCATTTAGACTCCATCTTTGTGGTGTATGATGTTGAACAACGCAATGGCATTATTGGGCCACAGGTAACCGCACACATCATCTATTTATGTAATGAACAGGCTCTCAGGGCTTACTTTGAAGGCACACTTGAGTGCAAAGGTGAATAAAGGACACATAAAAGAAATACCAAAACAAAGCTTTTTAGTTGAAGCCACGGTGCAGAGTAAACATGGTGGTACTTGAAACCCGGAGCTCTCGAAGTAAAGTTGTTTTTTTCATTTGTGCCTCTGTAAATTTATAGGTGATATCCGCCCCAAGTTTGTCATCGATGCTGATTCAATTCATAGGCAGAAACACTTAAATGTGCACAGATTAGAAAAAGCAGCTAAAATGTATACAAATTAGAAGTTGATGCCTTCCAACCTAGCCCCCTGTATCTATCAGTGGTGTAGCAGGCGCAGTGTCACCAGGATTCGGAGAACTAAGAGGCCCAGCCAGAGGTCAGAGATGCTTATTTCCTTGCTAACAGTAGAGCCCAGATTTATTATGATTTTTCATCAGGGTTGCATCACTTTTGTGGCGCAGCCCCAATGCAAAATCCTTTTTGGCATTTACTAAGCCATGCAAAGTTGATTTGCGTAGTTTTGCGTGTTTTGGTTAATAGAAAGTAATGCAAGACACTGCATAGCACAGCCTTACATTACTTTGCGCTAGGTAAGCGTTACATGGGTGACACATGGGCGTTCCCATGCATCTACCGATATATTTTTGCACAAATCCAGATTTACAAACACTTGTATACTTGGGTTTGTGCCAAAATGGTGCACCTACCCAATAGAGGCGTAACGAGGAGAAATATCTTTATTTTTCTTGTTATTTCTTTTTTCCACTTGGAAAGAGGAATATGCCTCTAAGGATTGCTTTTGTGTAGGAACTTATACCTTCCTACGAAAAATAATCCTACCTGTGACAACGTCGACTCCCTTACACTGTCTGCGCTGACGCTAGGCAGCACACACTGCACTAGCACTGCGAGAGAGCACCTTATCTTAGTAGAAATAGTGCATTACTGTTCTCACCCTTTCACGCAATGCAGCACAGCAAGCTGCCTTGCTGTGTTGTGTTGTGTGAAAGAAAAGTACATTTGACCCTTGACTGCAAGTCCATCTTTAAAGTTGAAATGTCTTATAGGTTAAAAGCACATGCCGCAGAGTTCCTTACCCCAGCAATTTTCAGACAATAATAAAAATGTCAAGAGAACTCTGGTGATTAACGTGCCTACTGGAGAGAGATTGGAAATTCATCTAGTACCACTTTGACTCACCCTAAAGTAGCGCAGAAGGTGTGAAGTACTGATCACAGAGTTGTATAATATATAGATAGCTCAGTGGGTTACTGCTTTTTTGTCACAGAGATCCTTTGGTTACTTGTAGTTCATAATTTACAATCTTAACAGAGCATAGTGTGTTACGAACTGGCAACAAAAACTGCATGAAAACTGCAAAATATAAATTGGAACCTATCAGTATGGAAGGCATGTGACTCCTATGCCTTGTAGTGCTCAAAGGACATAAATACACAAATGTCATCAAGAAGAGGTAAAAAATACACAAAAAAATTGATTAACCGCAGATTACAGGACAATTGCACCATGGAGGCTAATACAATAAAACAGGTATGAACGTGCAATGAAGGGGGTCACAGTAAGCGGTAATGAGAAGCAGTAACAAAAGATGGTACAAAGGACATAGAAAAACAGTGTCTTCGAGCAGATGAGCCTAGCCCAATTAGGGTAAGAATTTATTCATAGGGAATCTTTTGGCTTCCAATTTGAAAGCCGTTGTTGAGGAGATTCTGCGTACTTCTGGTGGAAGGGAGTTCCATATCTTTTGGGTAGTGCCGGAGAAGGCTCTTTGACAAGTTCTCTTTTTGCAAGGATGAGTGGTTTCAAGAGGAAAGTATTGGTGCTTCTTGAGGTTCTTGCACCACAAGATAGCTCAAGGTTTTATGCAAGGTACCTAGGAGTATTGAAGTGAAGGACTTTGTGCGCCAGAACAGCAATCTTCAACTGAATTTGTGCCACGCAGGGCAACCATTTAAGAGATTTTAGGACTAGGGATATGTGCTCATTTCGTTTGGTGCCTGTAACCAGTCAAGCCGCTGTGTTCAGTGATGCCCTTAGTGGAGCCAGGGTGTATTTGGGAAGGCAACAGAGGGTAGCGCTGCCATGATCCAGCCGCATCAAGACACGCGCTTGGACCACCTACTTGAAATCATTTTGTGGAAGGAAAGGTTTAATATTTCTGAGTGTCCTCATCAAGTGGTTTGCTCCCTTATACACATTGCTGATATGATTTTTCATATTTAGGTGCTTGTCCATGGTGACTCCAAGCGCTTTGGCTGAGTCTATGATTAGAGGAATGCAGTTAAAGGCAGTGAAGTGACTCAGCCACATGTTTAGTTTGGGGATGTGGTTGGGAGGGGAGATGAGCAGGAATACCATTTTGGAGGTGTTGAGCAGGAGATGGCTCATTCACTTATTTAATATTTTCTATACACTGAATTACATTGTCTCTTTATAATATGTGTTTAATGTAAAGTGCTCTGACCTCCGACCCTGGTATGAATAGCATTATAAAAGAAATGAAATACATGTGCGAGTAGGGATATTGAGAGATGAGGAACACCATTGAATGGTGGTAGTGAGGAAATCTGTGGAGAAAGAGGTCCAAAATTGTCACACTGGGCGTCACCAGTGCTAAATCCCGCCCTGTTTGACTGCCTTGCAATTCTAATGTAAACTTCTAAGATAGTTTACCAGTGAAGAAGTCACAAAAAGTATGGTAACTGTGATGCCTTACTCAAAAGGGTGGTGTGAGAGAGCATAGGTGCGTGGTCAAAGTCACGGCTAAAAAAATTAACTATTCTCTAACTTTTTTCAGTCTTTCCCCTTCAGGGAACTACATATTAAATAAGGCACAGATTAAATGAATAGTACATGCAAGTTAAGTTAATCAGTGGGAATACACTATAATGCATTATGAAACCCCTATCAGTTAATGCACTGCAGAGGTCTGTGTATGTAACCAGCCAAGGAGAGTGGTGCAACAAACAGGTTCGCTGAGGGCAGTGACCCCTGATGTTAGTGCGACTACAGGGCCTACCCTGACTGCCTTTTGATGAGTATAGTTTACTTAAGTCTAGTGTACTTCTAAAACAGCAAGTACGCCATGTTTTACCTGCATACAAAAACTTACCTTTGCATTGCATGCTATGCATTACCTGTAAAACCTTTACAGTGGTGCACTACTGGGGACCCACTTTTTTTTTTTTGCAAAGTTTTATATTGCGCTATCATAGCCCAAACTTGAGCCGAATCAGATATCAGAGCGCTTTACATAGCACCAGTTATGTCACATGAGGACGCACATTCATTTTGGTTAGGCACGGGGAGATTAAATGATTTGCCCAGAATCACAGGATGTTCAGCGTCATTGCCGAGACTCGAACCCTGTTCCCCAGATTCCAGGCCGACCGCCCTAGCCGTTAGGTCAATTCCTCTCCCCAACTTCACTTTCTTCACCCTGAGGAATGCCTAAGACCTTTGTTAGGCCAATAGTGTAGGGCAGAAACATGTCAGCGTTTTAACATAAGCGTCATAGGACCACAACATCCAGTTTGCCGTGTCAATGTACAGTTTTATTCTTCCCATTCCTCCCCACTCATAAAGGGCTATTTGGGGTGGATGAGGAATTTTATCTAATAGTATATAACGCCCCGCTCCCCCCCCAAAAAAAAACTTTTCAAAGAGCACCCTGGAATCGGGTTCACCCTTTTGGAGTCGGGTGAAACCGATGATGAAGCATAACACTACCAGAGTGGGTGAGGGTTGTATAAAAGAGGTTTTCCTTTTTCCCACCACTGAGTGTGGTGGATCAGAGGTGGGTATAAAAAAGGTTTTCCTTTTTCCCATCACTGAGTGTAGTGGAGCGGAGGTGTAACTTATTTTACTTCCTTATCATACTGCCACCTTTAAGAGGAGGATGCCACACAGGTTTTTGTAACCAGAGAGCCACAGAATAGAAGCCATGTTAAAGCATTGGAGAATAGCGAATTGTGTATGTGCTACGAGGTCCCAGTCTGTGACAGAAAGCACTGTGAACATGTAAGTCCTTATTTTAAACTTGCATTACTTAAAGCATAAGGTAGGCTGCTATAGAATGCTTGAAAATGTTTAAGATAAAAAAGTGCTTCCAAAATATAGATTTTAGTTACACCCATACTGTGTATTTTTTTTATAACTGTCTTTTATAAGCACACACACTTCACAGCTCAGCTGGTAGCTCCCTTGCAATGACACTCAAACAGAATGAATCTGTGTCATCAAGACGCTTCAAGTTATTCCATCAATTAAAGCATGTCCCAGCTTCCAAGCACCCTTTACATTTGCAGAATGACAAGTTATGCACATTTACATTTCTTTCAGGTTGGAGGCACCCTGGCAGGACGGCTTGTTTCCTGACTGCCCCTCAGTTTCACAACACAGGAGACTCCCTTCCTTACGTTTCAGCTGAAGCATTTCAACTCCCGGAATTAAACGTCCCGGGACAGTTGTCTTTTCACAAAAAGTAGGGGAACTGTTTTTCTTAAGGTAAAAAAAGTATGGGCACTTTGTGCCCCTCAGACACTCCCTCCACACACTTCGACTGCAGTAGATTACAGTATCGAAAGGTCAGAAGCAGTTGTCTCATAACTGCTGTTGAGGCTGTTGCAGTACAAAAGGAGAAACAGCTAGAAAGTAGGAACATTAGTAAATGGAGAAACAGCTATCATGTGTGCCTAATGGAAAAGTTGACATAACACAAGTGATGACTCCCCTCATTACAGCTTCCACCCCACCCCTGAAGAATATGGTCAGAACCCCCTGGGCGTGGCTGCGATTCTGCGCTTGTGCGGCACATTCCGATTGCGGGTGCGGTCATGACGGCCGGGAGCCGTCATCAGCACATGAGCACTGTGTGCCATGACGGCTCCCGGCCGTCATCAGCATGGAAGGGGTTAAGACTCCTATATCTCACGGGTATCCATAGGCCTTGGGCTCAATGGAGGAAACCTTGCACAGTGTCCCTTCCACTCCCCCCCCCCCTCCTTTGCCCCTCCACTCCCCCTCCCACTGGGCCTCCACCCAGGGCCTACAAGGGGATGACTAAAGTCCCTGTATAGATAAGAAGCAGATATCAAGTACACAGATTAGAAATAGGAGACACAGTTAGAATGTAATCAAATTAGAAATGTGAAAAATAGTTAACAAGAACCATGATTGGAGAAAACACGGGGAATAGCTAGACTGCACAATGATTCGAAAAATATAAGATACAGCTGCAATGCACAGGTTACAGCTAGATTGTAAAATAAGAGAAGCAACTATGATGTACACACGTTAGAGAAATTGTGAAACAGGAAGATTGAACACAGCTGTCAGCTAAAACACATATTTAACAAGAGATCAGCTCGAATGCACACACATTAGAGCAATGAGCACAAACATGCTATCCTGTCACAGAATAGAAAAGTTAACAATAGGCATTCACTTTTTGTGAGTATGTATATATATATATATATATATATATATATATATATATATACATATATATATATATATATATATATATACATATATATATATATATGTGTGTGTAAAATATATATATATTTGCCACCTGTTAAGTGGATCCTCTGAGCATGTCTCAGAAATCACAGTAATTAGTTGACAGCTTGTAGCAGAGGGATTGAAAAACACACAAAGTGGGCTAATGGAGCCATAGGAGGCCTTTTGGGTAACGTAGTGCTTTGTCTTATCCGCTCCCTTCAGATAAGGCGCTAGCCATCCCCTTTACAACTCCACTCCCCAGTGGACCTCTTCTCGTCCCACCAGGCCCGGGATTAGCGAGGCGGCTGCAAGTGAATAATGTAAATCCGGATTAGTGTTAGAAGCACGCCGCAGGATTGTCGACTGGAGCGGTGATGCTATGGAGAGAATCTGGACCACAGAGCCGAGCCTGCTGTAAGTGTTCTTTACCTTACTTGAATGTTGTTTCCATGAGTTGGTACCTGCCGGCCAATAGGTGAGTCCAGTCCCAGGGAAATTAGTGTCGGCTCCGACTGGATTCGTTGTCATTTTCCCTTTTCAGAGTGTATTCCGATGTTGGCTTGTGTTGTCCCTGAAAATTCAGCTGGTTTGTGTCCCAGTGGCATATGTGTGTCTGGGAACAGAGATACGGTCTCATGCCATTTACATTTGTGCATGAGTGTCAACACAAGAAAGAGTTAGTTTGTGGGCTAGAAGTAGGAAAAGCAATATTTTTTTATATTGATTTGCACTGGGTAAGGAATATTTTTAGAAGCGCCTTTAAAAAAAAAAGCTAAAACATTATTTGTTAATGAAAAAAATGTGGGATTCTCCCTTATAAATGGAAAGGGTTCTCTTGCTCGCCTAATAGGGTAAAAAAACGGAAACATATTTGGTAAATTGTCTAGAGGTGAAAATCATAGTTTGTAGCTTTTTTTATGAAATATTTTGCTTTCCACTTTGGAGCAAGCAGGTTGAAGGGCTCTTAATACATACACATTAGTAAACTGGGAACCGGATGCGCAACCATCGGCACAAAACAAGACTGGGAGTGTGTCAAGGTTTTCTAATCTGAAATGAGAGAGACGCTTGCGGGTGGGATTTGTGGACTACATTATTATTTATGACTTGCAGTACATTCGGACTCCGATCTCCTTCCTTGCACTCGCCAGTGCTTGCTCTGACTCAGACTCTGTCTGCACAAACAACCCTTCATGATACTCTCTGCCTCTCTCCTGCTAATTATAAAGTCTTGCTGGCAGAGAGCCCAACCGCATCTAAAAATAGAAACCAACTGCACCAGAAGTATGTTTACAGACTCAGTTTACGCATTTGATTGGCTCATACTGTGCTTGATATAGAAATTGACGTACATGATTGGTTGGCTCAAGCACAATTATGTTGACTTCTATTGCTCCAGCCACTCTACCCAGAAACGAATAAAAAAGAAACCAATGGTAACAAGGTGCATTGTCCATGTCCAGAGATGTTGGACTGAATAACTCTGCACTGATTCAGAGTTTGAGATTGTTTCGTCATGTCCGGCTCACTGGTTCATGTAAAACCACTAACCGTAAACGCCAGAAGGAGTAATTTAAGCAAAGTTCGTCACAGAGATACACACACAGGTAGGGAAACGGATGGAAGTTAGATGCAAATCTATGTCAACAGAATCCGCAGATTGCTCCTACCTCTGATGATCATTTGTAATGTAAAGTGGCTTAGATCTAAATAAATAACGCTTCCTCGACTCCACCACAGAGCTGGCTGTGATGCCGCTCCCACTCGAGTACTGCCCAGTGGAGTCCTACCTCTATGTCTGCTCTGTGTCTTCACTTTGGTTGTTAGTTTCAATGTAAAGTTGTCACATGGGAAGCAGGACTCTGGCCTGAGAAGGCGAGACAAGGTGTGTCTACCCCCGGCACCGCAAGAAGTCAGATTCCTGCCCTGGATTAGTAGTCTCTGCTCTGAGAATGTTATTTCAAGACCCTCCCCTACATTGCCCTGATAATATCCAAATGCTTTGTGATGCTGGTAACAAGTTAGACTATTGGACATCTATAAGTTATGACCCAGGTGGTAATCACTTTCAACAGAAGAGCTGGATACAAGAACCAAGTGCTGGGCTCAATGTTTGGGATTGGGGGTCTTGAAGTCATTGCAGAAAGCTGAAAAGATGTTAATTTATCTGTTAGGAACTGTGTCACTTTTTTTTAGACCGTTGCTATTTTCATTTGACGAGGCACCTTTTGTTGGCTGTTAGTTTTTGTGTGTATGCCACAGTATGAATAGTCTTGTAGGCCTGAACACAACTGGTGTGAGTATTTTTGCTCATTCAAAGCGACCTAGCTAGTTCGCAGGCTCTAATTGGTTACCATTGGAAACTGTTTTTACACTGGGGCACTCTGGTAATACTTTCTGAATATATGCAGAAGAGGGTTCTCCATTTAGGTCATGAAAAACCTTCCTCAGGGGTGCAATTGATAGACGGGTGATTTGAATATGGTATTGATCTGGATGGAGGTTGATGTGACATTTCTCGCCCAAGTTGATGGTCAAACTCCGAAGAACTGGAGATTTAATGGAAAGCATTACTTTTGGTAGCAACTCTCTCTGACTCACCGATGGCTTACTGTTACCACTATTCACATCACGTCTACTGCTTCTCATTCATGATGTGATGTCAACAGTCATTGAGCCTGAACTAGTGTCAGTACTATTTTTTGCAAGACAGCACGATAGATAACTGAATGCCATGTGACAGGAACGTAACATAATGTGAACAAGGAAATCAGTCCATCTACCCTTGGTTAGGTACTGAAATATATCCATAATTGGAGTACAAAAGGCCCCTCCCAAATACCTGTACTCCTGTGACACTGCACCTCTTTTGATTACTACGTCCTTTCGGATGGAACAATAACTTGTACGCACAGATGCCATTTGTGTCTCGCAAACACGTTACATTCAGTGAGAGAGCATTTACCGGGGAAATCTTCTGGGAGGCCAGAGCAAGAGTGGAGCTGAGGAATGTTGCTAGATCCTTTTGTGATCTTTTGAAGAGGAAGAATAGACACTGTTTTTGATCCTGGTCATTAATGCCACTGAGGGTCTGATTACGAGTTCCACGGTTCATCGGACCCCCGAACCTGTGGTGGCGGTCCCTGGACCGAAAGCCTAGCGTCCACCCACCGTATTGCAAATACAGCGGTGGGCCCGCCACCGGTCCACAGCTGGGGATCATGGATTCCCACGTTGGTGAGAGGCTCTAATATGTTGGTGGTGCCGCTGTGGTACTGCTGAGCAGATTAGGAGTTTTCTCACTGGCATAGCTTTCATGGCGGTGAGGCTGCCATGTAAACTGTGGCGGTGAGGAAACAAAGGGGGCGCTACAGGTCCCCTTGCTGCCTCAGGCCATGGTGTGCCTGCAGGAGGGCACATGTTGTGCCCCCTGTGTGCAGTCACCCCTTTCCTGCACCGCCTGGACTTTACAGTCCATGCCATGCAGGAAAGCGCTGACCGCCCGCCAGATCACGAGATTACTCGTAATCTGGCGAGCGGCTGGCAGTCGAGTTTAGCGGTCCTGGAGCAGGCCGCTGGTGTGGTGGCCCGCTCCAGGATCCCCAAACTCATAGTCAGGCCCTAAATAAATATAAAGGATTCACGTTGAAAGTGAAGGCTTCAAAAAAGGTGGAGAATACAATAAGTATAAGAATAATCACATCACCCTCGTCCAGCTCAATATCAATGCCACCCTCAAGCTCACTGTAGAGGGTTCTGCACTGTGGGTTGGTTTCTAGACTCACCTGTTAGGCCAACTCTCAAAGTCTTTCCAGATGGTCCTGAAGCTGAACTCAATTTAAACATTTTTGTTTTCAAAAGCACACTTATAAATAGCGATGGAGGGTCCTTGAATCATTATGATCAGGGGTATTTTATGCTTTGTGGGGGTCTAACAAGGGTGACAAAGTCAAAGTTGAGGCCAGGGAGCTGTTGGTTTTCCATAGGATTGGACTGTACGCTTGAACCGGACCTAAGAGGTGGTCTGAAGAGGAAGTCATCCAAGCTCTCCAGATGAGACCCCCCCCCCTTCTCCATTCAAGATGTTACTTCATAGTAGAGCATCATAAACTCGTTTGTGAATGTCCACTTTTTTGGGGATGCGAAACAGAGGATTGAGAATAGAGTCTCTGGGTAAATTTTTCTGTCTTTTCGTAACTGACCGAGGTTCCTGTTTTCTGGTCTCAATGAA
The DNA here is from genome assembly GCF_964263255.1 of Lissotriton vulgaris. Classification (NCBI taxonomy): domain Eukaryota; kingdom Metazoa; phylum Chordata; class Amphibia; order Caudata; family Salamandridae; genus Lissotriton; species Lissotriton vulgaris. The sequence continues at coordinate 283,034 of NW_028254317.1, read as the reverse complement.
TGACCACTTTGAAGTTTGACAGCACTAGTATTGTTTCTTCATATTCTATTAAGTACCCTAAATGAGGAAGCCTAACTAACAAAACCTGAAATGCCAAATCTCATACTTGTAAGAAGCTTCTTACAGTTGGAGGAGTCCCTGGGAACACCCGAGATTGCCTTTATGATTGTCATGGTTACTTTATACAGTAATGTGGCATGCCAGAATACATTTTGTATGTAGAATACCAAAATCATAGGTCGAAGTGGTCGGAATCTCTGAGGAATTGCATCCTTTTTACATTTTGCAAAAACATACTTGTTTCATACAACAAAACAATTCCCCTAATTTTGTTTTTAAAAAAATCCTAGAACGGTTCATGCCAACTGCTGAGATGCCAGGGTTGAAAGGGAAAGGGAAGGGGTCTCCTGTGCTGTGAAATCAAGGGGGGGACAAAAAGCAAAAGAAGAAACAAGGTGAGAGGATGTGGCCTAACGGCTAAAGCAGTCGGAGCTGGGGATTTGGGTTTGACTCTCGGCTGGGATGCTCAAAATCCTGCGATGATTCTAGGAAAGTCACTTTGGACCATATGAATGCGCTGTATTTTTTATCACCGGCTATCGCTGGTTTACATCACGGAGATAACGCATTATTATCAAAGTTTATCTCCAAGGCGATAATAAACCAGCAATAACGGGGGAATACCAGCGATGAATTCTAATTCCTACATAAAAGGTCGCTAATTGGCAGGTGAGGATTCAGCTGTAGAATCCACCTCCCATAGGAAATTATGACTAAGTCAGGATTGTAGCAGGTGTTAAAATCCTGCGATAAATGCAGTTAGCGTGCGTTTTTTAATCGCTTAGCGGGCCTTGGTAATAGGCAGAAGATGTGTTTGCGTCTGAAAGTCGCTTTCAAGTTGGGAACGCCTCCTTTGCATGTCATTAGCGATAAATATCGCTGACTTGCAAAGCGGCACCCAAAACGGTTGCTTTCACCATAAAGCTGTTGCTAACACTTGTTAGCGACTGCTTGCTGATAGGGCGATAAAAATATCGCTGCTTTAGCGGCATTGAGTGCAGCTAAAGCTGCGATACTGCCCTTGCTAATATGCCCCTTAATCTCTCCGTGCCTCACAAAATGAATGTGTCCGTCTGTAGTGCAACTGGTGCTCATGTATAGTGCTCTGAACCTTCCGGTCAAGTTTGCGCTATATAAACAAACAAAAAAAGCCTTCTAAGGTGCTAGCTCCCTGACTGAATAAAGATGTGTGCAATTGGTGAATCAGCAAGGAAAAGGCTACTTGGGAGCCAGTATTGTTTTGAATTGACGAGTCACTTGAAGATTTATGACGACAAAGATTCAGAATTTTTGAGAGGTAATGTAAGGGTGTTATCAGCTGAGTTCGGCAGTGCTTGCTTTTTATTGATACTTCTAATAATGTATGCACTAGGTATAGTCTGGTTGCATATTATTAAAATATATATTTTGAAAGTACTTTATTTTGAAAGCACTTGTGTTATTTTAGACTGTATGACGTTACAACACATACATTTACAACGCAGGCACTTACAACGCATTTTTTACAACGCAACATCCACTATAACGCATTCCATTACATCGCATGAGACTATATCGCATTGAAAAAAACTACATTTACAACGCATTCCATTACATCGCATGCTACCTTTACAACGCATACCATTACATTGTATTTAAGGTAAGTATTGGATAGTATGGGGTAAAAATTACCATTCTAACTCCTGGGGGTGTAACACCAGGGTAAGTGTTGGATAGTGTAGGGGTAAAAATTACTATTCTAACTCCAATGGTATGCGTTGTAATGTTATGCGTTGTAATGCCTGCGTTGTAGTGACATGCGATGTAGTGTCATGTGTTGTAATGGTATGCATTGCAATGCCTGCATTGTAGTGTCATGCATTGTAAAGGATGTTGCGATGTAATGCCTGCGTTGTAAGGGTAGTGCGATGTAATGGTTGCGTTGTAAAGGTTGTTTCCCGTTATTTTAAACTTTAATACTTTTGTACATGTTGTGGCAGTCTATCTGATACTGTGTATAATGCAAATTTAAAATAATGGTTTACATATTCTAGTGCCCTCCGTCACAAGCTGGGACCTTGTAGCACTAAGAATACACAAACCTGCTCCCAAGTTCACTGACCCTGCCACAATTTCCCTCAAAGCAACAGTTTAATGCACTTTGACCATTGACTGAAATCACCCTGCACGCAGTTGGCTTGCTGGGCTATCTGAGAATAGAGGTGAACTGGGATTCGAAAATAATGTTTGTTAATCTATTTGATTTCACAAGTATTCGATTCATGGAGACAGAAATAGGACTATAGTTGTGTAGGAAATTGTATTTTTACTTATGAAGGTTGTGAGTCCTTCACTAGTAAAAAGTTCATAACTTTTTCTTTACTGGGAACCAAGTATCACTACTTGGCAGTTGACTCTCTCAGGGTAGTGAAGCAAAGAAGTCCAAGGTCTATTTAGCAGAGGTGTTGTGGGCTAGTGCCTGTTTTTGGCTGCTGCTGCTGCTGGCATTGTTCCCGTAGCGCGGGGGCACACTGGATGGGATAAGACAGGCTCGCTGGCTATATATGGTTTAGCTCTGGGTACAAATGCTGAAAATATTTTTTTAAGATTTACTGATGGAAGTTACTTTAAAAGAACACGTTTCAAGATAATTATGGCAGCCTACAGCATATGGAAAGGATTTTCCAAAAAAGTTGGAATAGGGAAATATAGTGTATATACTAGATTCAAAAATAATCCCTCATTACCTAGGGCTGTGTTCTCAGGAATGGTATATGAGGAATGGGAGAGTCGAGGTATAAGAATGATTGGTGATATGTGGGATGATAATGGCATCTTACAATTTATAGATTTGAAAAACAAGTATATGTTAAACACAAATCATTTCTTTAAATACCTTCAAATAAGGAGTTGTATATTAAATAAAAAAGGGGGAGCTCTAGGTTTTGGGAGGAGTACAATGATGGATCTCATACAAAAAGGTAATGACTGTACTATAAAAAGATTTTATTTAGAAATGACAAAGTTAAAAAAGGATGATCTTGACAAATGGATAATTAAATGGTCCTCAGATTTAGATATAGCTAGAGAAAGAGATATATTCTCTGAATCACTTGAGATGGGATGTAAATTACTATGCTCAGCGTCTCTTCAGGCCCAGCACTACAAGAGTCTGTATCACCTGTATTATACGCCATGGAAAATTGCTCAATGGGGGGCTGTGTCGGGCATCTCGTGTTTTAGATGTGGTAGTATGGAGGCCAATTTGTTACATATTTTCTCTACTTGTCCACACTTAGATAAGATAAAACAAGATATCGGGAATTTTTTCAGGAATGCCTTAGACACAACAATAGAGTTGGATTCAGCAACTATTTTGTTGGGAATATCCGCCAACGGACAAATTAATTGTAAATATTTTCTGTTTGTAGCAATGTCGATTTTTAGACTGCTTGTGGCCTCAACTTGGTTAGATCCAAATCCTCCCACGTATCATCAATGGCTAGGAAAAACTTTGTCAATACAAAAATTGGAAACAGCTATTTACTCTAGGAAAGGGAGAAAGGGTAAAAAGCTGGGTATACAAATCTGGGGTCCTTTGATTCAATGGAAGGCTGGAACTGAATAAGGTATTTTGAGGAATGTATGTATTATGGAATGTTAACATATATTATTTGTATCCGTATATATTTGATAGGATTTGTATGTAGTATGTATATTGTAATATTTCACTTTCCCTTTTTCTTTTGAATATGTAGTTGAGTATGTGGCCGCCTTATGAAACTTATTGTGCCTTGTCCATGTAATGGGGGAGGGGGGGGGAAATAAAATGTGGGGAAAAAATTTATCAATAAAAATATTTAAAAAAAAAAAAAAAAAGGGAACCAAGTATCACATTGTAGCAGTTGACTCTCTCAGGGTAGTGAAGCAAAGAAGTCCAAGGTCTATTTAGCAGAGGTGTTGTGGGCTAGTGCCTGTTTTTGGCTGCTGCTGCTGCTGGCATTGTTCCCATAGCGCGGGGGCACACTGGTCTCAGTGTAACCAGGCGCTTTACAAAAATAAATATTATTTATTATTTATTATTATTAGTGCCCCAGCGCACTAATCTGAAACACTCAATACATCATTGTTCAGTAATTGCTTTTTCTTATGAAAATGAAAAGTACTGTATTACATGCACACACTACTGAAAACAAGCATTCATTTATAAATATCTACAACTAGGTAGATGGAAATACCTTTGGTGATACCCTCAAAACAGTTTGCACACCAGAAAACCAGAACCATAAATCACAGTACTCTTACACATATACTTATACACAATATCATACGGTACAATTATAGTAATGCAGGCCTACTGCTGGGAATTGATTGGGATCGAAAATAGTCCTGGGCACCCTAAAAAAAGGTGGCCCACTTTTGCGGATTATGCCTTTGTGATAAGAAGGGGGTGTCTTTGTGAAGGCACTGAATGCTTCTACCTGGACCATCAATATAGCCCCCTGGGAGACATATGGCCTTTTTTGTCAGTATTCACCCTAGCTAGTCTCGAAAGCCTCCCCCCAGTGCCATTATTATGCAAAGCTGGAATTTTCTCAATTTTAAAATTTTTCTAAAGCTTGGAAAATTTGGAACACACTTTCTGTACATGTCCAGGTAGTTTCATGTTGACCTTATCCCCAATACGTAATGTAGTTTGCTTAGAAACACTCCAACTTTTGACTTTTCATTTCCTTCATTTCAACATTCCTCTTGACCATATCATACATTGCCTTCAAATGACATCTCTTTGCACTGGAAAGCAACCAACCCAGATTAAATTCCTGTCTTGGTTTCCTCCCTTTGAGTAACATGAAAGGAGAAAATCTGGTTGTACGAATTGGCGTGCAATGATATGATCATAGCAGATCTGCCACATGTTTTTAACATCAATCCTTGATCTAAGACCCAATTGAACGCCTTCCACTAATGTCTTGTTAAATCTTTCCACCAAACCATTCAGTTGTCTTAATATGTTGGTAGCTACACTCCTAAAATAATTAACCATTTTACAGGACATAAATTGTGTATCTTTATCAGTAAAAATATAGTCAGGAAAACCCTTTCTTCTAAAAGTGTCTTGAAGAAAATCATTAAAATACTCTGTATTGTGTTGTGAAATCCTTTTCAATTTTCAAAATAGTCATCATGACCAAAATATATGTTTTTCCATACTCAATAACTTCATAAGGCCCTAAAAAATCAATAGCTAACTATGGGTCAATGCTTTTCTCGAAAGGTAGTTTGAATACAATCAGATTGCCCTGTTTTCAAAATGTTGTCAGAATTCAAACACAAAGTACAGTTTTCAACAAACTTAACAATGCCACTGTCCATGTCTGGCAACCAAAATAACTTTCTGACCTTTCTAATGGTACTTGTTTGACCCATATGACCCAAATGAGCTATTGAAACCAGTTTATTTCTAATGCCTTAGGTGGAACAAAATAATCGGCCTTAACAATCACATCATTTTCTAGAAATAAATCACCTCTAACCTTCCAAAATACTTAAAACTCTTTGGATATGTTTTTTTCCAATGGCCACTTCTTCAAAATGTACTGTTTAAGCTCTTTTAACATGTCATCGTTAGAAGCAGCAGGCAACCATTTATCATTTTACAAAACATATCCTACCAAAAGCACGCCATTCTCTAAGGTTGCCACCACACTTTCCTCTTGTAACTGCATACCATTGGATGATTGAACTTCACCTGATAGCCAAGACAAGCAATCAGCGCTTACATTTTGCGCTCCTGGTATAAACATCACAGTAAAATTGTACTCGTACGATTTGGCTTGCAACCTCACTAATCTAAATGAGGATTTACCCATTCCATGTTTTGAGAGTAATGATCTCAATGGTGTATGGTCAGTTTCAAGTTGGAAAGGGTTGCCCCACAAATACATTTTAAAATGCTCCACGGACCAAGTGCACCCTAACACCTCTCATTTTATGGTGGAATATCTAGATTCAACCACTAGTAATGGTCTAGATGATTAGGGCACTAGAGTGTTCTACACCATCCTTAATTTGCCATAAAACAGCACTGAGACCAGTGGGACTGGCATCCACTGAAACCGCATTCACTGCATTGTGAGCAAATGAGGACAACGGTTTAGATTGAATAATTGCCTCTTTCAAGCTATTGCATGCCGAAGTATGCTCCTCAGACCACTCAAATTTGACTCCCTTTTTAAGTTAAGATCTCAAAGGAAGAACAATAGCAACAAACTTCTGTAAAAGCCTTTAGTAATATTCGCAAAACCGAATAATGATTCGAGTTGTTCTTTACTATCAGGAATCTGCATCTTCTGAATTGACTCCAACAAATCCTTCTTGGGATAAGTGCCTGCCTTTGCAATTGTGTGCCCAAATACTCTACTTCCTGAGCGAAAAATGTACATTTGTCAAGACTAATAGTCATTCCCTTTACTTCTAAAATACTCAGCACTTTGCTCAATATGCTGAAATGTTGATCTGCTGTTACATAAGACACCAAAATGTCATCCTGGAACACAACCACCTCATTGATATCCCGTGAAAAGACAAAATATAAATTTCTGGAATTCCAATGTGGCAGGCAGAGGTCCAAACAGCATTATGATGTATCTACCGCTCCATCCGGAGTAATGAATGTTGAAAAATGTCTTCACTCTGGTGTTAGTTCAACTTGATTGTTGGACCCGGCCTCGTGGCGTGGTCCCACTCCTCCCGCATGGCGGGCCCTGGACTACCTCGACCCCTGTTCCCCGGCCGAGAGCAGCACCATCCACCCTACACGAGAGCCGCCCCTCCGGGCAACCACCAGCTCTCCCCCGTTGGAACTCGGCAACCCCTCCTCAACACCTTCGGCTGGTCCGAACCCTATCCCGGACCACCATCTCAAACCCAGACTCCATCTTGGGCCCTCCACGACCAGGCCTCGTGGCCTCGGCCCGACCCCGGCCGCAGATCCAGCGAAGCCCCGACATCGAGGCACCACGATCCGACCAGGGGTAAAGAGGCCACTTGACGGATCAATGGGGGAAAGAGTTTCGATGGTCCTCCAACCGTCCCCCGACGACTGGTTTCGATCGCCCCCAGCCTCCCTGGGCGCTGGCTCCACCCCCCTGCTGGGTGTCTGGACACGCTCATCCCGGCCCCTCCGACCTCCAGGTGCGAGGGTCTGGACATCAAAGGACGCCAGACCTATAACTGGGGCAGCTCCGGAGCAGGTCGGCAGTTGTATCCTGGAGTCGAGAGCCACCGAGACGAACTCATCCGCGTGGAACCCGTAACCACCTTTGGAGCCCTGCTGGTGCTGCCGCGGCTCATCTTCGCCAAAACTATCCTTGGAGCCCTGCTGGCGCTGCCGCGGCCCATCTTCATGAAACCATCTCTGGAGCCCTGCTGGCGCTGCCGCGGCCCATCTTCGTGAAACCATCTCTGGAGCCCTGCTGGCCCTGCCGCGGCCCATCTTTGTGAAACCATCTCTGGAGCCCTGCTGGCGATGCCGCGGCCCATCTTCGTGAAACCATCTCTGGAGCCCTGTTGGCGCTGCCGCGGCCCATCCCTGAGGAACCCCCCAGCTCGAGGATTGAGAGCTGAGCGTAGGGTATACCTGGACCAGGCTGGTACCAAGACTGTCCCGCTACCCCCTTCCCTCAGAGACTAAACCTGAAAAGATCTCTGGATCCAGTTACACCTGTATCGCTACGATAACCTGCCTTAAAGTATTGATAAAAACGTTTGAGAACCTATCTTTGTGTGGTGTCCATCTGTCGGGGGGTGATTGCTCATCTGTACGATCCTAGGAGAGGAACCTCGTCAGGAGGCCTCTCGACTTCGCTCGGCCAGCCATAAGATCCCCTTTCCAACATTGGTGGCAGGCGGTGCGATCCGAGCCGACGCAGATCGTACAGAGAGTGACTCGCCCCACTACGAACAGAAACACACGACGACCATGATGACTAAAGAAACCGGACCAACATCGGAGTTCCAGATGGAACGACTAGAAGATTATAGCCACAAAGAATTGAAGCAATTCTGCAAAGACTTGGGTATCGCTACCACAGGACTAAGCACCAAAGATGATCTCAAACAGGCTCTGCAGACCTGGGTGGAGACAGGAGCGACGCCACCCCAGAACGAAGGCATCACAGTCCCCGATCTGCACCCAGAGAACATCGCAACCCCAGCAGAGGAAAGAAACACAGGCCTCTCCCACGAGGATGCCCGAGAACGAGAAAGGAGCCGGCTCCACGAATTAGAACTGGCTAGACTCCGCTTAGATGGGGAACTGCAACTGGCCGAAAAAAAGATAGCCCTTGAGCAACTACGGCTACAGGGAGACCTGGAAGAGAAAAGAAGGCAGAGGGATTTGGAGGAGAAGAAGCTCACATACGAGCACGAGCGCGGTTTAAAGGACTGGAGATTAAGGCGAAAAACGGGGACACCGGCGTCTCCGGGAGCCGGAGCCTCCCTCCCTCCACAGACACCAAGGTCCACATCCCCAAAGATGTCGTCCGAGAGTACTATAAAAACGACGACATCCAGCAATGGTTTAAGGCCTACGAGGTAGCCATGACCTCACACCGAGTACCACAAAAAGACTGGGGTGCCGGGTTGTGGGGAGGTTCGTCAATGAGGGGAGAGACGCCCTGCTACAGCTCCCCAACGCCGAGATGACCTCGTACGAACACATGAAAGCCGCCCTCCTCACTCGCTATGGGCTCACCCCCGAGATGTACCGGCAGCGATTCCGAGACTGCAAGAGGATTCCCGGTACCACCTGGGTGGAATATGTGAACTTCTATAGTAGAGCCTTAGAGGGGTGGATCAAGGGCAGCCAAGTCACCACCTACGAACAGTTGTTCGACCTCATTGTATGGGAACACCTCTCCAACAACTGTTTCGTTGAACTCAGGCAGCATCTCCACGACAACAAACTGACAGAGCCCCGTAAACTCGCCATCGAAGCCGATCGCTGGGAGAGCACCTGTGTCCCCCGGAACTGGATGGGAGACAAAGGCCGATCTCATCAGCGATCCCACCATCAGCGAGGCGGAGGAGGAGGAGGAGGCCAGGGACGGGGCAGGGACACCGCCACGGTGCCCCCCACCAACACTTCTCCCCCCTGGCCGGAAGAGGAGCCCCCCCTGCACGGCCGGGGCCCCGCTCGAACGTTATCTGCCACAAATGCCAGCGACCCGGTCATTACACCAATGACCCCAACTGTCCCAGAAACCAGCCATCCAACCCCACAGGTCCGCAAAACCGCCAGATCGCCGCCGCCTCCCTGGGGGAGGAACAGGGCGAAGAAGAAGAAGACTATGACCAATACCAGACTGAGTGGGAGCCCGCAGCCATGTCCCTGGTATGTCTGGGCGAAAGAGACATGGTCCCCCGGGCCCCGATCCCGGCCAACACCCAGAAGTACAGCCAGTGGGTCACCATTAACGGACACCGGGCCGAAGCCCTCCGCGACACAGGCGCCAGCGTGACGGCCGTCCGTTGCCACCTGGTGACCCCGGATCAAATTTTGCCCAATGTACTGTGCCCAGTATGGTCCGCGGATAATTCCGAGAGCCTGTGCCAGATGGCCCGCGTCCCCTTTGAGTGGGGAGGAGTGTCAGGCATGCTGAAAGTGACTGTCCGAGACGATGCCCCCGTAGACTGCCTCCTCGGGAACGACCTCGAGAGCTCCCCCTGGGCTGACGTCGAGCGGAGGGAGCATCTAGGGATGCTTGGCCTCCCTGAATGGGTCTGTGCGACAACCCAATCCATGGCCGCCCGAGCCATCACCTCCACCGAAGAACCAGAAAGGCCCGAGCCTCCACCGCCCGTCGTCGCCGAAGACACCGACCCTGAACCCGGTCCACCGGGGCCCAACTGTGAAGAAGTTGCCCCGCTCAGCGACCTCCCGGAACTGGCCCAGTGGCGCCAAGAAGGTGGCCCCACTCAAGAACAGTTCCGTCAAGAACAAAAAACGTGTCCCTCCCTCGAGGGGATCCGACAGCAAGCCGCAGCCCAGAGCACAGGGGATGCCTCGGGGGTCCACTGGGTCTATTGGGACAATGAGCTCCTCTACAGCGAGCAGAAGATTGCCGAACTAGGGGCCAGCCGGGTACTGGTGGTCCCCCTCCGATTCAGAGACTTCCTCCTGAACCTGGCACACGATGTGCCACTCTCCGGGCACCTGGGGCAGGACAAAACTTACAGCCACCTGGTGGCCCACTTCTACTGGCCCAAGATGAGGAATGATGTGATCAACCACTGCCGGACTTGCCCCACCTGCCAAGCCAGCGGGAAGAGCGGCGTAAAACTAAAAGTCCCCCTGCAACCTTTTCCAGTCGTCAACACTCCCTTCGAGCGGGTGGGAATCGACATCGTGGGGCCCCTGGAGCCCCGGACATCCCAAGGCCACCGTTTCATCCTCGTCCTGGTGGACCATGCCACCCGCTATCCCAAAGCTATCCCTCTCCGGACCGTGACGGCTCCCGTGGTGGGCCGGGCCCTGATGGGGATCTTCTCCCGGGTAGGCTTCCCCCGAGAAGAAGTCAGTGATCGGGGCACGAACTTCATCTCCTGCTACATGAAGTCCCTATGGCAGCAATGCGGGGTCAGGTACAAATTTACGACCCCCTACCACCCCCAAGGGAACGGACTGGTGGAACGCTTCAATCGCACCCTCAAGGGGATGATCATGGGCCTAGAGGAGCCCTTACGATGCCAATGGGACGTGTTGCTGCCCTGCCTCCTCTTCGCCTATCGGGAGGTCCCCCAGAAGTCCCTGGGATTCAGCCCCTTCGAACTATTGTATGGGCACCCGGTCCGGGGTCCCCTGGGCTTGGTCAAAGAAGGATGGGAGGTGACCGCCCAAGATACTCCCCCCGACGTGTACCGGTACCTCCTGACCCTCCGGAACCAGACTCGGCGGTTCCGGGAACTTGCCAAGGCCAACCTCAAAGCCAGTCAAGAAGACATGAAACGTTGGTATGATCAAAACGCCTCGTCTATTGAGTTCGAGCCGGGACAACAGGTCTGGGTCATGTCCCCGGTCGAACCATGTGCCCTCCAGGACAAATGGACCGGGCCCTTCAAGGTGGTGGAACGCAAGAGCCCCGTCACCTACCTGGAGGACATGGAGTCTCCCAGGAACCCCCTCTGGGTCCTCCACGCCAACAGACTCAAGCCTAACTTTGTCCGCTCAGAACTTAGCCCCCTAATGGCTACCGACAGTGGGGCTGAAGATGACTCAGAGCCCCTACCAGACCTCCTGAATGCCCTCGAAAAAGACGGCTCCGTGGAGGGAGTCAACCTCTCTTCCACCCTGACCCCAGAACAACGCCGAGATTGCCAAGAGTAATTAGGGACAATGTGCCGATCTATTCTCTCTTACCCCCGGGGTCACCCCGTGGTGCGTCCACGATGTCGACACCGGGGATAGCCCACCTGTGCGACACCGGGCCTACCGAGTTCCCGATCGAGTGCGAGCCTGCATCCAGTCAGAAGTGTCCAAAATGCTGGCTCTGGGGGTGGTCGAGCCCTCCGACAGTCCATGGGCCAGTCCTGTTGTCCTGGTCCCCAAGGCCGCCGCCCCTGGCGTCGCCCCCGAGCTCAGGTTTTGTGTGGACTACCGGAGTCTGAACGCCGTCACCCGAACAGACGCTCACCCCATCCCCCGGGCTGATGAACTGATCGACCTCCTGGGGGCGGTCCATTACCTGAGCACCTTCGACCTGACTGCGGGCTACTGGCAGATCGGGCTCACTCCAGGCGCCCAGGAGCAATCCGCTTTCTCCACCCCCGATGGCCACTACCACTTCAGGGTGATGCCCTTCGGAATGAAAAACACCCCCGCCACGTTCCAGAGACTGGTGAATAAGGTGCTGGCGGGGATCGAGGAGTTCAGCGCCGCCTACCTGGACGATATCGCGGTGTACAGCCTCCACTGGGCTGAGCACCTCCAACACCTCTGGAAAGTCTTGGCCGCCCTCCGCCGGGCCGGATTAACCATAAAAGCCAGCAAATGCCAGATCGGCCAAGGTTCCGTGACCTACCTGGGGCACCAAGTGGGAAGCGGCCAGGTGGCCTCCCTCCAACCCAAGATCGACGCCATCATGGCCTGGGAGCCCCCGATCACCCAGACAGAGGTCTGAGCCTTCCTTGGGCTTACTGGGTATTACCGGCGCTTCATAAAAGACTATGGCAGTATTGTGGGCCCCCTCACGGAACTCACTTCCAAAAGACAACCACAGAAGGTGCACTGGACACCCGAGTGTCAGACCGCCTTCGAGACCCTCAAGACAGCGATGTGCACCGCCCCGTGCTACAAGCCCCCGACTACAGCCGGGAATTCATAGTGCAAACGGATGCCTCCGATCACGGCGTCGGGCGGTTCTCTCACAAGTCAACACCGAGGGAATTGATCAGCCGGTGGCCTTCATTAGCCGACGTCTGCTGGCCCGAGAACAGCGCTGGAGCACCATTGAGCGGGAGGCCTTCGCGTGGTGTGGGTCCACAAGAAACTCCGGCCCTATCTCTTCGGCACCCACTTCCGGGTACAAACTGACCACCGACCCCTGCGGTGGCTGATGCAGATGCGAGGGGAGAATCCGAAGTTGCTGCGTTAGTCCATCTCCCTACAAGGGATGGACTTCACCGTGGAGCATCGCCCAGGCAACGACCACGCCAACGCAGACGGCCTGTCCCGCTTCTTCCGCTTCGGCGAGGAGAATACCCATGAAGATGGGTGACTCTCCCTGCCTTCAGCTGGGGGGGGCGTGTGTTGGACCCGGCCTTGTGGCGTGGTCCCACTCCTCCCACATGGCTGGCCCTGGACTACCTCGACCCTGTTCCCCGGCCGAGAGCAGCACCATCCACCCTACACGAGAGCCGCCCCTCCGGGCAACCACCAGCTCTCCCCCGTTAGAACTCGGCAACCCCTCCTCAACACCCTCGGCTGGTCCGAACCCTATCCCGGACCACCATCTCAAACCCAGACTCCATCTTGGGCCCTCCACGACCAGGCCTCGTGGCCTCGGCCCGACCCCGGCCGCAGACCCAGCGAAGCCCCGACATCGAGGCACCACGATCCGACCAGGGGGTAAAGAGGCCACTTGACGGATCAATGGGGGAAAGAGTTTCGATGGTCCTCCAACCGTCGCCCGACGACTGGTTTCGATCGCCCCCAGCCTCCCTGGGCGCTGGCTCCACCTCCCTGCTGGGTGTCTGGACACGCTCATCCCGGCCCAGCTCGAGGACTGAGAGCTGAGCGTAGGGTATCCTGTACCAGGCTGGTACAAAGACTGTCCCGCTACCTCCTTCCCTCAGACACTAAACCTGAAAGGATCTCTGGATCCAGTTACACCTGTTACACCTGTATCGCTACGATAACCTGCCTTAAAGTATTGATAAAAACGTTGAGAACCTATCTTTGTGTGGTGTCCATCTGTAGGGGGGGTGATTGCTCATCTGTACGATCCTAGGAGAGGAACCTCGTTAGGAGGCCTCTTGACTTCGCTCGGCCAGCCCTAAGATCCCCTTTCCAACATTGATTGTTGGACAGGGCCTCGTGGCGTGGCCCCACTCCTCCCGCATGGCGGGTCCCGGACTACCTCGACCCCTGTTCTACGACCAAGAGCGGCACCTTCCACCTTCCACGAGGGCCGCCCCTCCGGGCCGCCCCCAGCTCTTCCCCGACGGAACTCGACCTCATCTCTTCAACCCTCCCGGCTGGCCCGGACCCTTTCCCGGACCATCGTCTCCGGCCCAGCCGCCATCATGGACCCTCCACAACCAGGCCTCGTAGCCTCGGCCCGACCCCAGCCACAGGCCCAGCAAAGCCCCGACATCGAGGCACCACGATCCGACCATGGGGCAAAGAGACCACTTGGTGAGTCAATGGGGGAAGGAGTTTCGATGGTCCCCCATCCGCCTAGTTTCGATCGCCCACAGCCTCCCTGGGCGCTGGCTCCACCCCCCTGCTGGGTGTCTGGACTCGCACATCCCGGACCCCCCGACCTCCAAGTGCGAGGGTCCGGACATCAAAGGGCACCAGACCTATAACTGGGGCAGCTCCGGAGCAGGAAGACAGTTGTATCCTGGAGTCGAGAGACACCGAGACGAACTCATCTTCGTGGAGTCCTGCTGGCGCTGCCGCGGCTCATCTTCGCGAACCATCCTTGGAGTCCTGCTGGCGCTGCCGCGGCTCATCTTCGTGAACCATCCTTGGAGTCCTGCTGGCACTGCCGCGGCTCATCTTCGTGAACCATCCTTGGAGTCCTGCTGGCGCTGCCGCGGTCATCTTCGTAAACCATCCTTGGAGTCCTGCTGGCGCTGCCGCGGCTCATCTACGTGAACCATCCTTGGAGTCCTGCTGGCGCTGCGCGGCTCATCTTCGTGAACCATCTTGGAGTCCTGCTAGCGCTGCCGCGGCTCATCTTCGTGAACTACCTTGGAGTCCTGCTGGGGCTACCGCGGCCCATACCGGAGAATCTTCCAGCTCAAGGATTGAGAGCAGTGCGGCAGGCACCCCTGTACCAGACCAAGACTGTCCCGCTACCCCCTTCCCGCAGAGACTAAGTTTAGAGGGATCCCAGCATCCCGTTCCTTCTGTATTTGTTACGATAACCTGCCAAAGAATACCGATAAAAGTGTTAAGAACCTATCTTTGTGTGGCGTCCATCTGTGGGGGGGTGGTTACTCGTCCGTGCGATCTAAGGAGAGGACCTTCTCCAGGAGGCCTCTCCCCCTTGCTCGGCTGACCCTCAGGTTTCCCGTCTAACATTGATCATAAGCTGCTTTCAGGTCAATGATAGAAAAATAGTTTCCCCTTTCCAATTTTGGAAATAACTCATGTACCTTAGACAAAGGATGGTAGTCCAGCAACATGTGCTTGTTTGCCGACCTCAGATCACACACATGCTGAGTTCCCATTTTAACCAAAACAATTGGAGAAACCCATTTTGATGTATTAACAGATTCAATTACTGCTTCCTTACACATTTCGTTAACATTAGAGATAATTCACCACAAACAGATAATGGGACATGCCTCAATTTATACTTGGTGAGTACAGCATTCTTCTTCAGTTGAATATGGTGGGAAAAACCTTTTCAACTTTCATAGTTTCTTAAGAAATAAAATTTTATGTTTGTCAAGTATACCTTTCAAATTGTTTTCCCCACTCAAAACACACTGAACCCTCACCATCTCTTCAGAAAAATCTACTTGGACTTTGGAATTGGGACGAAGGGTGATATCAAGCTTCCTTTGATGTCTCCAACCCAATACTTGTAATACATTCCACTGCATCCTACACCTACCAATAATAGTTTTATGTTTAAGGCTTGTGTCTGACACAAAATAACCCATCATGTTGATCTCTTTTCCCCCAAATCCATACACCCTAACATCAGTGTGTTCCAAAGTTGTATATTGCCAATTCTTGAAAAAAAAAATCTGAAATAATAGTGTATGGAGATCCAGAATCAGCCATGACCTTTAATGCACTACCTCAATATTGATCTCACACGTTGAAGGCACATATGGTTCAATAACCACTTCACTTGTTGCATAATTATCAGCAACGATACAGATCATCTAAACATCTTCAACAGAACCAGACCCATCACCTACAGTATGTTCTTTCACACACAGCACAACATTTTGCACAGATATATCATCTTCTCCGTAATCCTCCTGGATTTAGGATACTCTCTTTGCCACACTTTGACAATCAACACCAAAATGACCAGTTTTGCCCCATTTGAAACATTCCATACCCTTGGCTGGCATGCTTTGAATTGTGCAGAACTACATTTTTGATCCACAACAATCGCATCGCACCTTAGTGTTCGTGCCAACCATAGGTGTATATGATTTAGTAAATCTTCCTTTAGGACCCATGAGCTCGTTAATGTTTTTCCTCATCCATGCAGCCACCCCCAAAGTAGCACTATCAACATTAATAGTTTTAAAAGAGTTGATACACTTTTTCCCACTGTTAGCATTGTCAAGTACTATCTGTAAGCAGGAATTGCCTTGGCCTAAGAGCTGCTCTTGAATCTTTTTGTTGGAGGAACATGTGATTAATTGGTCCCTATTATATGTGTCTGCATGCTCTCCAAATGCACAATCAGCAGCAAGAATTTTCAGAACAGATACATGGGAATCCACAGACTCATCCAACAGTTGGTGACACGTATAAAAACTAAACCTCTATCACACTATGTGTGGTTCTTCACCGAATCTCTATTTAGCCTAGCTAATAGTTCTAAAAAACAATCATAGTCCCCCTATTCCACTCCAGTTTAGTGTTCAAAGATATCTTCAGCATCAATACCCATCAAGTTTACAAGCAAAATCTTCTTCCTTTCTGGTGGAAAAGTTTTTCCAATAATGGTCAATAAGTAATTCTGAAAATGTCTGAGCCATTTGTCTTATTTCATGCTATATGCTCATTGTGACCACTGAAAATTTAGGGACGTGTTTTTCCCACATGTGGTAGTCATACTAACACAGTGATCGTATCACTGAAGAAATAATGCAAGGACACACCAGGAAGAAAATGCAATTAAAAATATCAAGTTGGACAAATAACCAGACTCGCCTGTTGCCGTTATAACCACAGTGCACCTGACGGACTGACTGTGATGCGTGAACAACGAAGAACAAGAACATAATATGCAACATTTTATTTGTCTCAATAAATATGTGGCCAATAGCCTTATTCATAATCTTCCCAAGGCAATATGACCGCAGATGGGTGCATGTTTCGTAATCCGTTCTCTTCCTGTCACAACAACATGCCAATGCGTGACCGCATGTTTCATAATCCGTTCTCTTTCTGTCACAACAAACATGCTTTCCCCACATGCACCAATGCTCGCCACTTGAGAGCAGCTGTGCACACACAGCTCCTCGCACTTCGTTGCCCTGCATGTGCTGGTGCTCGTGACCTCGTGTCGTGATGATCAAAATTAACTTCCTCAAGCCGGGTAATGCTCGCGCTCGAAAATCCAGTACCTCACACTCCCAACAGTGGTTTCCACAGCCCGCATGAAATGCGAATTTCTCAGAAAGACAGGCTGCCCACACATGCCTCATGTTTGCCAGCGGAGGGCTGCCACGAAAAAATTCCTTCACTGCAGCACTGTCAAACACATTATCTGCCAACACTTCCTGGAATCAACACTCCAGATAACTAACACACATCCGATGGTGAAATATACATGGATGCTCTCTCTGGATTCCTCTCCAACTCATCACCAATACGTGGTAAGTAAATAAGGCAAACACAGCGGCTGTGTTTGTAAAGTCGTAGGTCTTTATTGGAGCATCCCTGCACAGTAGAGGCAAGATCCAACTGATGAAGAATCCCCCAGGAGAACTTAGAATGTAACATAAGCACAGACACTACTTGACAAATGTATACAAAAATAAACACCAATCATGTTGGGAGGTACATGTGAGTACAAGAAACGTATTTTTAGAACATGTAGAATATAGAATACTTAGAACAAATACTCTAAGGCCTACCTCAAATAGACTCCTAAAGGTTGAAAGTGGCTTTGAGGAGGGGGCCACAAGCATGCCCCTACGCTTGGTTTTCTGCTCAGTTCCCCGGGAGGCCAGACTGTTCTTTGTATTTTCTCCCACCCTGTTGGGCTGATTTGATCGGGGTAGATGTTGTTTCTTCTGCCCAACTGACCTCTGAAATGGACTTTTCGTGTTAGAGCTTATAGAACCTATCCTTTACCTAGACTCCTGGTGCCTGCCTTCACTGGAGGCTTCTCCAGCAGCCCGTGTGTGTCAGCAGCAGAGTCAGTGGTTCCACATCCCAGTGGGGTCACCCAACTGCAGGACCTGCCCATAAAAGATCCAGAGGAACCCTCCAGAGCTTCTCCAAGCAGATCCGTCTCTCTACTGTTCCTCAGAGGGTATAAGGGCCAGGCATCACTGGCCCAGGAGAAACACTCTCAGTCTCTCAGAGCCGCTTGGATGCAAAGTATTTTAGTCCATCTTCTCAGTGGGTTCAGGGGGACTTCTCTTTCCAGCTGGGCATTCTTTTTCAGTTGTTGCTCCCAGGCCCAGTGAGTTCTGAAGTGCTTCTTACTTGTGCAGGGGTTTTCATGATGGTGGTAGCAAGTTCTGGAAGGTGGGCGCCTCCTCAGTCCGAGGGTGTCACATCATCACCCCACTACTGCTCCAATCCGCTTTCTGTGTTATTTAAATATGCTGATTTGAAGATGATTTTAGAAAGACCTTCCCTGGTGCTTTGATTCACCCAAACTAACAAAGCTGCCTGATCACTTCCCCCAAAACTTGAAAGGGGTGCCCATCCTGCTTTTGTCTTCAGAGGTCTGGCCTTCCTCCTTTGCTTTGTTAGTCTTGGGCTTGTCCATGCTAAGTGCAGAGGGACAAATTCATTAGCACAAGCAGATTTCCTCTCCTTTTCCAGGAACTAGACAAGTGCGGTCAAATTGTGCTATTGTGTGGGGAGGCCTGTGATCCTCCTGCTGGACAGCAGAATGATTACCTTGTCCCAGTAGAGGGGGACAAAACCCTAGAATCTGATTATGGTTGATCCAGGGAAATATTATAATTCTTCAAGTGCCATAAGGAGTACATGTATTACAAAAGTGACAGTGGATCTGCACCTGGTATACCTGTTTACCCTAAAATTGATACACACCTGGTATCTCTAGGCGTAACTATGGCAAAATTATGCTATGGCACAGATTTTGTCCCATAAGGTGTAATGCAGTGAGAACCCAGCCTTTTCAGTAATCACTACATATCTGCACTATGTATGCCTACCCACATCATAAGGCCTATACCAGGACACCATCAATCTCTGAAAGGTCTCTTCTGTGACAGGCTACCTGTGCTTAGATAACGGTTGAGCTAGATGGTAGTCTCACATGCTCATCCCTGCATACATGTGCACAGGTGTATGCTCATGAGTTTGCATTTACCCTGCCTAAGGCCTATTACCAGGGCTACTGGAATTATGCGGTAGGGGAAGGTCAAATTATGCAGCAGGGTTTTGTGATAGTATTACTTCATTATTTTGTCATTTTTAGGTCTTGCCTGGCGTTAGCAGTGCCCATGCGCTGCGCTCGACATGCAAGGGCCTTTTGGAATCAATACAGTTTTGTAAGGGACTTTAAACCCCGCCCTTGTTTTCAAAATGGCATGCTTCATCGTTTATGTTAAACTCTGGCGCGTGATGGAAAATCGGGCTTTTCGGTTACCGCCTTGTCCACTTTTAGGATGGCCCATCTGGACAGGCCAGCGCCATCTATGTTTGGAGTGATGAAGGTGGGTGTGCTCCTAGCTTGTTTTGATTGAAATGTGATATTTAGTCCCTGCTTTAGATTAAAAGGAACAAGGAAAGCGAAGGATGCGCACGTCCGTGCAGATTAAAAGGTTCAAAGAAAGCGAAAGATGTGCAGGTCTGTGCCGTGCTGTGAAATCATCTGGCACACTTGAATATATTTGCATACATATTGGGGGCTGATTAGTGCCAAGGAAGTTTTGCTGCATTTTACAAGGGCAGTTACATGCTCCGGCGCGAGCATCAGGTGAACTCGATGAATTTACTTGCTACAGAAAATCCTCGGCGTAGCCTAGCGCTGCAGGGCTCCTCTGAACCTGTTGTGAATGCCTGAAGTCCACAGTTTGTCCTGCGTGGCCGTCTGTCTGCCCATGAAGGACAACCTGCAATATTCATTCAAGCATGCAATCGAAACACGAGGGAATTCCTTCTTTGTTTCCCACATTTAAGAGCGAATGCTTTATAGTTGTAAGCATCCACTTGCTTGCATCCCCTGAAAGGCGTAGAGTGTTTCCAAACAGTTTTTGTTTTTTAGGGGGCAGTTTTTATATCGCGCAAACTTGACAGGGAGCAAGGTGGGGTAATTAAGTGATTTGCCCAAAATCACAGGCTGTTGAGCTGTCTCCTCGTTGCTTTCTGTCTCCTGGCGAGCGCTGGTGCTCAGGATCACACCTATTTCTGTTGGCAGCCAGGACACTCCTGCAAGGCTCCTGCAGCAGGCGCGCTTCCAGAAATGGTGTACAAGGTCACCCCAGCACCCCTTAGGTCCAGAGAAGCTGCCAGGATGTGTTTCTGCCATGGAAAAAAGTTCTATAATATGCACAAATTAGTGTTCATTATATTAACGTCGTGCTGCTGCTTTAATTTCTGTAAGCAATTCAACCAAGGGCTTTACTGTTAGGGAAGACATTTCTTTCACTGAAAAATTAACATGTAAACAGCCCCAAATAATGCAATGAATGTGATATTTGTACAACATAAGACCACCATTCTCACGTGTTCAATTTAGTCTTGGCTTCTGAAACTGAACTGATGGTGCGGCACATCCATGATGCAAACAAACACCTCCTGCAAACAACATCCTTGCTTGCGTTCGACTACCCACCTAAAACCATTTTGCACTCCTTCAGTGAAGGATATTTTTAGGGCGAGCGAAGTGAAAAGCCCTGTTGAGGAGGGTTTAAAAATGGACCTGCAAATTCCTCACGCTCGTGCGTGTGAGTTTCCATTTGCGGCCTGCTATTGGCCTTTCACTGCTTGCTGTTCTGTAAAATCGACACCAATAGGCCAGAGGTGGGCCCATAGCTCCGCCCCTGGCCCATTGCTGTCTATTACGTGCATTTTCTGACATATGCTTTAAATTATCGTGGCCAGACACAGGCTGCGATAATTGGAAGCATATGTGCACACTACTTGTTACCCCTCGCTCTATCTCTCTCTGCTCTGGGAATGTCTGTGCAGCCTTTCCCTCCCTCTTTCTCCCTCCCTCTGCCCTCATTATTGCTTTGTGTACTCCGGGCAAGCAGGCACGGAGCCGAGAGGCACCAGGGTTCACAAGGATGACAGGAGGATTCCGACAGAGGCAGCAGCGTGTTCATTTTTTTTGCATCGCAGTTTCACTTGTTTTGATATGTTCACGGCACCGGGGCACTGTGTTTCCCCTGCCTGGCCCAGGAATGAGAGTCGTTACTATCCCTCAGACATAGTTCTCTGTTACTGGGAAGACAAACAACTCGTCTGCCTCTCATTGCCTACACATCAGTAGGGGGACAGCACCCAGAATGCGCTGGATATGTATTTTACATAGATGAATGTGCCCACTCTTTTATCTGCCCTCATCAAATCCATTCTGGACCAGATCTTCAATCGTGAACATGTCCAACAACATGAAATCCACAGACAGCTGAGTTGTTGAAAGGATACACATTGCCTGGGAACTGAGGGTCTGTCATGTGACTCTGATAAAACTGGGGTGAGAAGTACGACTGCTTGTATCTAATAAAGAGGTGCTTTGCAAGTTGTGCACGCTGATTTCAGGGGCAGTTGTCTGCCTCAAAACATGTCCATTTATAAGGGTCAGAGTTTTCCCGAGGCATAAGCCTTTGACCATGTCTACCAAGTCCTTTGTTGTCAATGCAACCAAACTTCTGAAGTCCAATGAAGCAAGCATGTCCTATCAAATCAACCAGGTATAATGTCACCAACAGGCAGTAGCTGCTGGGCATCGCTCCAACAATATGCACTGTGAAATCATGGCACATGTCGTGAGACCTTTGAAAACATCAGAAATACATATCTCACAATTAAACAAAACTCAGTCCTGCTGCCATTGCAAATGCCTTTGCACACAGTTTGATGTATCTCCAGGTGTCACGCATAGCATGCTGTACAATGGCTAGTTTTTCTCAACGCGCATTTTATGCTTTCATGAGTTGTCACAGAATTGTAACTCTGCACATTCCTACGAGTAAGCTGTGATAATGGATTGTGTTGAAGACTAGCCAACCCGTCAGGGTGCACTAAAGAGATTGGCTCCTCTGGAAACTGGGTTTTGCTGCCTACTCTCGAGATTACGGGAAGGAATCACACCAACCCCCGCTTGTTAAAGAAGTGTGAGCGGTTATTCTGCACAAGAGAAAGGGTCTATTTTGAACATAAGACGAACTCGTCCTACATTAAGGCACTGAACTAGGCGCGAACCTGGTAGCTGGAATCTTTTAAAAGGATGCGCAGCATGGGGTCGTGAGGTGAAAGGTCCGAGTGCTGAATTATGTTGATGTCGGAACCCCCAGGGTTCCTGAGGGTTCAAGAACGACCATTGTCACCTTCAGACACGGCAAGGCCCCTCCCGTTAGGCAAGGCTGAAAGCAGGCTCACAGGCAGCTTCTGAATGAAGAGAGACTTAATCCCAGAAGAAAACCAGCACAAGCACGTGCCTCACCCTCACCCCCTCACCCTCACACCTGCTCACCCACACACCCCTCACCTCCTCACACCCCTAAGCCCCCTCACCTTTACACACCCTCACCCTCCCCCTCCCCCTCACCATAACACCATCACACCCCCTCACCATCACACCCCTTCACTCTCACACCCCCTCACCCTCACACCCCCTCACCCTCACACACCCTCACATCCCCTCACCCATACCCTCACACCCCCTCACCCTCACACCCGCTCACCCACACACCCCCTCACCCTCATCCCTCACACATCCTCACCCTCACACCCTCTTACCCTCACACCCCCTCACCCTCCCACTCACCATCACACCCCCTCAACATCACACCCCCTCACTTTCACACCCCCTCAATCTCACACCCCCTCACCCTCAAACCCCCTCACTCTCAAACACCCCCTCACCCTCACACCCCCTCACCCTCACACCCCTTCACCCTCACACACCCCCTCACCCTCACTCCCCCTCACACTCACACCCCCTCACCCTCACCCTCACACACCCTCACCCTCACACACCCTCACCCTCACACCCCCACACACCCTCACTCTCACCCCCCTCACCCTCACACCCCCTCACCCTCACACACCCTCACCCTCCCTTACCCTCACACACCCTCACCCTCACATCCCCTCACCCTCCCTCACACCCACACGCCCCTTCACCGCCATACCCCCTCACCCTCACACACCTCCTCACCCTCACACACCCTCTCACCCACCCTCACACCCTCTCACCCCTCACCCCCTCACCCCTTCACCCCCACACCGCCTCACCCTCACACCCCCTCACCCTCACAACCCAACCCCCTCACCCTCACACCCCCTCACCCTCACAACCCCACCCCCTCACCCTCACACACCCTCATCCCCTCACACCCCCTCACCCTAACACACCCTCACCCTCACACACCCGCTCACCCTCACACCCACTCACCCTCACACCCCCTAACCCTCACACACCCTCACACCCTCACCCACCCCCTCACCCCCTCACCCTCACATCCCCATACCCTCACATCCCCTCACCCCCCTCACACCCTCACACACCCTCACACCTCCTCACCCTCACACCCTCACCCTCACACAACCTCACATCCCCTCACCCTCACATCCCCTCACCCCCTCACCCTCACACCTCCCCACCCTCACACACCCTCACCCTCACTCACCCTCACACACCCTCAAACCCTCACACACCTCACACCCTCACACCCCCTCACTCACCCTCACAACCCTCTCACCCTCACACCCCCTCACCCCCACACACCCTCACCCACTCTCACACACCCTCACCCACCCTCTCACACCCTCTCACACCCTCACACACCCTCACTCATCCTCACTCACCCTCACCCTCACTCACCCTCACACACCCTCACCAGCATAGCATAACAAAACATAGCATAGCATAACAAAACGCAGCATAGCATAACAAAACACAGCATAGCATATCATAACAAAAAAGCATAGGATAGCAAAACATAGCATAGCATAACAAAACAAAGCATAGGATAGCAAAACAAAACATGCCATAAGAAAACAAAACATAGCATAGCAAAACACAACAAAGCATAGCCTAGCATACCAAAACACAACAAAACATAGCATAGCATAACAAAACATAGCATAACAAAACAAAGCATAGCAAAACAAAACATAGCATAGTATAAAAAAACATAGCTTAGCATAACAAAACACAACAAAACATAGCAGAACAAAACATAGCATAAGATAACAAAACATAGCATAACATAACAAAACAAATCATAGCATAACAAAACATAAGAAAACACAACATAGCTTAGCATAACAAAACATAGCTTAGCATAACAAAACATAGCATAACATAACAAAACATAGCATAACATAACAACACATAGCATAACAGAACACAACAACACATAGCATAACAAATCATAGCAAAACACAACAAAACATAGCATAGCAAAACAAAACATATAATAGCATAGCAAAACATAGCATAGCATACCAAACACAACAAAACATAACATAGCATAGCATACCAAAACATAGCATAGCAAAACAAAGCATAGCATAATAAAACACAACAAACCATAGCATATCATAACAAAACATAGCATAACAAAACATAGCATATCATAACAAAGCATAGCATAGCAAAACATAACATAGCATAACAAAACATTGCATAGCATAACAAAACACAGCATAGCATACAAATCGAAGCATAGGATAGCAAAACATAGCATAGCATAACAAAACAAAACATAGGATAGCAAAACAAAACAAAACTTAGCATACAACATCACTCAGCACCACCACAGCATCACTCAGGGGCACTACAACATCACTATGCGCTACCACAGCATCACTGAACGTTACAGCATCACTCGTTCGCCGGCACAATATCACTCAGCGCCACCACAGCATCCATCTGTGCAACTATTCCACAACAATAGGTTCAAATATGTTCTCTCAATGTTTCAAGCTTTATTACAAATGTAACAAAAACATGTTAATATTTCACTTCTGTTCTTGGATTTTTGTCACAATAAAATACACTGAACATGATCTTCACAAAAGTTATTTACAAAAGTTTAAGCTATTAACATTATAAATTACAATAACTTTTATTTAAGTATTACTTATTAAAAAACATTAAAAGCCATTGTTATTTGTAATATCAATACATGTAAGTCACGTAAATACAACACATATTGCATTACAAATGCTATAGGTGTCACATTTGCGAAAGTTATACCTATTGGCATTGTAAATGACAAAGCTATTAATTTCGCTATTTTCAAAAACAAAACATAAATAAAAAATTAGTCATTTACAATACCAATAGCTCAAACTTTCCTAATGCGAGACCTATTGCATTGCAAATGCTTGTTTTGAACTAAACACAGCGCTTGCGGATAACGTCTCCCCGGCCCCGCCGTCCTTCTTTCGTCTTTGATGTGAACATGTGAAAGAGAGCGGGTTCCTAATAGCACCCCTTCTGCACATGCCCCACAAACTCCAACGTGAGACAATGACAATTGTGAATATGGTCCAAGCCTCAGTATTGTCAGCCTAACAAAAAGCTGACGAATGGCTCGCCATGTTAATTCATTCAGACACATCTAATCGCGTTGTTTGCACCATTTTCAACAGTGTTCTTTATGGCAGCACTTCAGTTGTAGAAAGAATAGCGCAAGCCTTCAAACCGGTAGCGACGATTGGTTTTAAAATGGGCATCTTGAGCACACATTCCTGTGAAGTCTTCATTTTTTTATGTTTGTTCACTTGCCTTAAAATATCATACGCTGTATCCACTGTCAAAGCAAAATTGTATCTGTTCCCTTCGATGATAGTTACTTTAATGATAAGGCTCCATGCATCATACTTCAATTATGTGTGCACTGAATGTTTCCCTACCAGGGCAGATGAACAAATATTTTTACATCGTTATAGGCTTCTTTTCTTTACATTCTGTTTGGACAGTGAAAAATGTTCTACAGATAGCTTTTGACTTTCCTAAAAATAATTTAACTGCAATATCGACTTCTGCATCTGCCTTGCTCATTATAGTTGCATGCTGAGAATACAGGTATAAATATGAGACTACGCTGGGTTGCAAAAATAACGTTGCTTTACATTTGCCTAGGGGTGTCGGCGAGTATTGGTTAAAGCACAATTTGTCAAGCAGAACGTAAGAAAATGTCACAGTTGTACATGTTTGTGTCTTACAGTTGTTTATGCCAACCTTTACTTGTCAATTGTGTAGTATGTTGTATTATAACTTGCCTTATTAATTTCTCCCTGCTCAGCATAGTGATTGTAGTTTAGAAAACTACCACAGTCATTTTAAGTGTGGATTAAGAGCTCAGTTATGCCTTTTATATTTACATTTCAAGTACCCCAAAAAGTTGTATGTGTGGACAACTCTTTTCTGTATTTGTGCACAGAAATACACCCGCAGAAATTCTTAGCAGTACAGTATTAGCTGTGCACTTGAGTCTCAACTCTGATTACCTGATCTTAGCAGAGCCTTTTGTACACTGTAGAAAAGCAAGATTTTTGTGTATATTTAGTGCATATTTGTGATATGTTGTACTTGTATGTAGTTAGAATTGTTTTGTTGGCTAACGACTGAGGACCTCTGTTCGACATCCCTGATTTTAGTCTGTTTATGCAACCACTGGGAGTATGAATGGGTTACTGAAGGGACCATCTTTACTTGGAGTTACATGGAAATATATTTTTTTGTTGTTGAGTTTTGTTCCCATAGGATACCAGGGCACTTTAAAAGTATTATAAACACAAAATAAAAATAAAGATAAATTGAACACGAGAACATAGTTACAATAAAATGTATATTTGTGAATAATAATTTTAATAAAGTAAGTATAATAACTTGAAATAACAACAGGTTACGCATGGAATGGTAAATTAATAAAGACAAAAAAACTAAGGGGCATATTCTCAAGGACTTATCGCCGAGTTAGCTGCACTTTATCGCAGCCATAGTGGCAATAAATCTATCGCCCTATTCACAAGCTGGTGCTAACAACCGAAATCACCAGTTTTCATGTGATAGCAGCCTCAAAAAATATCGCCACAGATGACACCAGCAACTAACGCTTATGATATGCAGAGTAGGCGTGCCTGTGCAAAAAGCCCCGACAACACCACTTCGCAACATTCTCAACGACCAGCCAGATTGGCGATAAGATCCCAAAACAGGCAATAAGGCACGTTAGCAGCAGGGATTTAACACCTGCTCTTACCTGGTGTAAAGTCAGACGACAACCTGCACCATAAAAGGGAGCCCAGCCCAGAGCCACATCTGAAGAGCAACAGATGCCATGGAGCTACTGATCATGCAGGTTGGACACCCAAGAGGGCTTCAACACCCACCGCCACTACCCCCAGGACCCCCCCCCCACACCCGGGCACCATCCCTTCCCCCCCCCCCCCGGACAAAGATATTTTACATCAACTTTACAAAATCATGAACAAAACAATTCATCTGATGTCGCACAATTGCAACAATTAACATTCATGTGTGGTCAGAAAAAGGAGAATCATTCATTCATCTTTGAATTCCAAACAAATCATTTTATTCAAATTAAACTCAAAACAACTATTTGGAAGAGTCATGGCGGGTCTTCTCCGGGCAATCTGTAAGTCGCAGCCTGCAAGACAAAATTCAAGATAAGAAGGTGTACCATGTGCTCGTCAAAGGACAGAGAGAGAGAGAAAGAGAGAGAAAATAATGGTGGAGAGAAAGAAAGTGAAAGGAAGAGGGGGAGAGAGATAAAGAGAGAGAACGAGAGAGAGTGGAAGGAAGAGAGGGATAGAGAGAGAGAAAGAGAGAGAGAGAGAGACAGTGAAAGGAAGAAAGAGGGGAGAGAGAGTGCCAACACTGCGGACCCAGGCCTCACTGCTCACCTGCTGCCACTGGTGTGTCTCCAACCACTTGTCGGTATATACTGCAGTCCACCAGGTCCCTTATCTGAAACAGTGTCCAGATGTATTAATGGCAGAGTTCATATAATTGCACACGCCCTCATCGCTTGCCCGCCCCTGTGCAAACGGGGTGCTGCACCCCAGCCCCTCCTGCCGCCCACCGGTGATTGCCCTCCAATGCTCACCTTGCGCCACCGGTGTGCTTCCAAGAGGGCCCACCACGTGCCGGTGCAAGCTCCAAGCCCGGGGCTCATGACCTTGGCAGCCTCTATATCATGCAGCCCCGCATCTCAGGCCACCAAGTCACACATGTGATTCTAGGTCTTGATTTCGCAATGGCAGAGATCATATCAGTGCACACGGCATAATCGCAGGCTGCAAACCTGCTCAGCTCTTTAGGTGCTCCTACTTCAGTGTACCGAAAGTCACTGTCCCGTGGCGGTAGGCCTGTGCTGGCCGCAGTGTATCCGGTGCCACCAGCTCTGCACCACAAGTCATGGACCCTTTATGATTGAGTATCGAGGTGCAGACGCCATCATGTCACCCCCGGCAGTGGGGAATGTGATGTGGTAGAGCCCTAGGCCCTTTTGCATAAATAATAACCGCACAAATACACCCACATAAAGAGTGGAAATGGTGTCGAGCAATGCCCCCGGCCCTTTTTATTGGCAGGGTCACATGTCCTGTGACGCTTGTGCTTGATGGGTGTGGTGTGGGTGTAAACCAGCCGTGAGGAAGTGGCTGTGGCATGCTGACAACTAGAACTGTGATCAGCAGATCACTACAGGGAAGACCTGGTACATATAGTGTTGTTGTGACCCCCTGTAAGCATAAGTGGAGTGGGCTGGCCAGGTGTGTGCCAGTCCAGCATCGGGGTGAGAACAATAACCACAGGGCTCTGAGCGTGGTTCCGTCCTTTGCTGGACAAGGAAGTAACTAATGCTTTTGTCTCTCTTGTAGTGTCCGTGCCACCCAGACAGAAATCGGTAATATTGCACCCTGTGACTCAAGTCCCACAACATGAGCAACATGAATGTAAGAGGGAATCACTGACCCTACATTCATCCATATTTCTACACTTGAATGATCAAAGAAATGACACATCTGTGTGAATATGAATGTTTAATGCACATTCAGTGGAGTGTTGTAGCTGGAGCAGTACAGGCCCATGCAAACCCCACTTAACGTTGTTGGCCCATGGAGGGCCAGCCAGTGTCCTTTAGGGAATGACAAGTTCATCGGAAGAGGAAGAGTTCAGTCCGAAGTCTGATTGATGTGTCATTGGTAACCAAACAGAATATGGCAGTCCATGTTGAGGTCCAAGGTGAGTGTTGCAGAGTGTATCGGGGGACAGTGGAAGGTGATGATGCAGAGGGCAGAACCAAGCAGAAACAGGCCATATGGCAGAGATGAATGCTACTGCTTCCTACTTGCCAGAAAGGTAGATTCGTCCACATTTTCGTCCTCTGCTGTTTCATGTGCCTCACATGTGGTTAGTGGTGCTCTGTCTCCAGCACTGTGTGGCAGTGACACTTCAAAGGGCGGAGATGTGGATGGAGTGGTAGCAGCAGCATTCATCCGTGCCAGGGCTTGTGGCAGCAATGGCATGAGGAGGGTCTGCAGGGCATGGAGGAACCCAGCTACCTCTCGCTGGTGTGCAGCCATAGCAGCCGCTCTTTCTGCTAGCGTCCGCTCCATGTTCTCCATGATCCTCCGCATGTGTCCCAACTCCCAGGTGACATCGCTGGAGCCACTCTGACTAGACAGTTGTTCTTGTCTCCGAGTCAGGACTCCACCGATGTCAGCCATGGATCATTGGAGAGCATGGAGCTGACAGTGCGTATCAGTTAGGGACTGTGAGTGGTCCCTGATGGGACTTAGACACCTACGTATGGCATTTAGTTTGGATGCCATGCGGTCGAACCCCACCCACACCTGTTCAGCCATCTTCTCCTGGCACCTCAACACACAGCGTTGGAAGGCCATTTGTTGTTCGCATGGGTCCTGGGAGGCAGCTGTGGTGGTAGGTGCTGTCTGCTGTATGGTCTTTGCAGGAGGTGGGTTTCCCTCGATGCAGCTGGGCTGCCCTGCTCCTGGAGGTGGGTTGACGTAGCTGTCAATGAACTCTTGGAGGACGTCGATGTCGAAGGTGTCGAGGTCCTCTTCGTAATCAGTGAAGAGAGGTTTGGTCTGCTCTGCAGGAGGTGTTGGTTTTCCCTCTGCAATGTGAAGGGGAGATGCAGTTTAACATTGTGTTCACATGTATGTTGACGCATTGTACATGTTTACATCTAGACTGATTGACATGTTATATTGCGACTGTTTGGGAGGAGCTGCCTATTTGATGCGGGGCAGTTGACATTTCGACAACATCACAGATGTGTATTTGTACTTGTACATTATCAACTCACATTTCCCTGCTATGCCAAATGTGATTAGCCAGTTTCTACACACAAGCAGCACCAGTTGTTTCCTCTGTTCTGTTGTGAACGTGTTGCTGTTTGTACCACATTGTTGTCAATGTTGATGTGCTCTGCATGTTATGTGTGTGTGCTGCATTTTGCGAGAGTCGTCCCTGCAGCTCTGATTTTGCTGGCCCTTATCCCTTTCATGCGGTGTGCCTTTGACTTCTGTGCTTATACAGTGCTGAGATGTTGCAGACTTGGGTATATTGGGCTCTTGATGGGAGTTGGGAGTCTGGGGCATGGTTTGTCCGCAGATGTGTTGTTGACGTCAGGGGTTGTTTGTGCACGTGGATGTGTCATTTACGGATTTGGTCGACACTCAGCCACCTCAGTGTCGTGGCGTGCAACATTTCATGATATATTGACTGCAGCAATGCTATTCATCACGAAGTGTCACTTGCAATGTCAGTGTTGCTCACAGACACGCCGCTTTGCTGGGTTTAACACATGTGCATGGGTTGGTTGTGAGATTGGTGGTGTGTGGGAAGGGCCCCCTTGGAGCACATAGTCGACGAGGGTCTACATGCTGTTTCTAGGTGTGCTGCAGTGGGCCAAGGGGATCCGAGACATGCTCCAGAGTCATTGTGGGTGTGCACTGTGCTATACTTAATTGTGCATATGTGTCATTGTGCCCATCTCCCTCCGTCCGCCCAGTCCCTAGTTGTTACTCTTCCTGTTGCTGTTGTGTCAGGTCATGTTGAGCAGTGTCTGGTCCCCCACCTCCTACCACCGTCTCCACACTAATGACTGTGGACACCATTTCCTCCATTCTCATCCAGCTCCTCCTGTGGCCCTGGACTCCCACCTTCAGTCTGCATTGCTGCCTTCTGGTTGTTGGCGAGTTTCTGCTTGGTTTTGCGCATCACATCATTCCAGCACCTCTTGACCTCTTCCATTGTCCTCCTCAGCACTCCGACGGCATTCACCTTGTCCACGATGGACTGCCATATTCAATTTTTTGTTGCCAATTACACAGTGGAGGTGACGAACAGTAGTTGATGGTGTTCTATCACCTCCGTTATCGAGATCCTGTTTTCCTGTGGACAGAACCGCGTCTTCCTCTTCTTCTTGTACTTGCCCTTCCCTGACCCCGAGGACCCAAGCTGGTCCTCCATGGGGCTAATGGGGTTCTGGTTGTCCTCTGTACTTGCTCCGGCTACCTCCATTGTGCTTCGCAGTTGTTTTGCATTTGTTTTGCATTTGTTTGTATGTTTTATTTTCTATTTTTATAGTGATTTTTCCCACCTGACGTGTGTGAATTGCAGGCCTGGCGAAGATCATCGCTGATTTTTTTATTGCAGTTGGGCCCATCGCAACTTTTTTCACGTTGGGGTTTTACATTTTTATCGCCGTCCCGGTGACTATATCGCGCACATTTGACGCGTTATCAGGAAGATATTGCATGTTACCTTCGTGTTGTGAATAGGACGTTAATACAGAGTTATGTTCCCACAATAGACGGCGATAGGAAATATTGCATTAACCAAATTTTGGCGATGTTTATCGCACGTTCTTGTGAATATCCCCCTAACTCTCATACATGATTAGAGAGATAGAATCAGGGAGATGATAACAATGCGAAGTAAATGATACAACACAATGTGTTTGGAATCTCAGGAAAAGATTACAAAGTTGATTCAGGAAAAGGAAAGAGGACAGAGGGAAGTCTGGTAATTTAGTCCCGAAACTTACATGTGTTTAAGGGGTAAATGAGGTTTCAGGTCACTTTTGAAGGAGGAGAGGTTTAATTTCTCTGCGGGGTGTAGACTGAGAAGGAGAGAAAGACTATAAATTTATTTTCGAAGGTCAGATTTTCAGGTTGTTGCACAGATTTATTTTGGTGAGTTTTTGCCTCCAT
The DNA here is from genome assembly GCF_964263255.1 of Lissotriton vulgaris. Taxonomy (NCBI): domain Eukaryota; kingdom Metazoa; phylum Chordata; class Amphibia; order Caudata; family Salamandridae; genus Lissotriton; species Lissotriton vulgaris. Next base: position 250,906 of record NW_028254317.1, on the reverse strand, counting down.
AGAAATGTTTGTTACATCAGCAGTTTGGAATATTTACTAAAGCTGTTTTGAATGTGCCACAGGAAGAGACGTTTTAAGGCAAAGGCAAAGTGGGCTCTGGCCCAGGGCCCCCATGATAGAGCCAGCTCTGTTCTGCAGAGAGTCTTGCCTGATGATGTTGAAAAATCCTAAACAGATTGTTTTAAATATCGGTTTCCTTTCAATTATTTTGAATGTGGATGATGTGTAAGAGTATATTATGGGCATTTTGCAGAGAAATGTTGTGTTTATTTTTCATGCAACATCCATAAAAATAAAAAATTTTAGATCACAAAAGGACTTCTCATATGAGAAATGGAAGGATGCCACAAATGCTATTTATATCACAGATATTATTTGCAGTAATATTAGTGAGCTGCTGCTGTGTTGCAATATTGAAAGACACATCACTATCCCTGAATATTAGCTGTAAACACATTTAGAATTTGGAGCAGTGTGCCTGTGCACTGTCAGTGACATGGCCGAAGCGGGCAAAAAAGAACTGAAACTGGATCATAAATTCAAACCTGCTCTGAACAGGGTCCCCCCAAAATAGGTATGGCCCAGGGCCCTCAAACTCCTTAAGATATCCCGGCCACAGGTGTTAACAAGTAGATATTTGGATGTTTTAAGTGCTGGTGAAATTTCATAACATTTCTTTCTGTTAGTCGTGAGTCCAGTTCCAGCATGAAAGACGGCTTTTAGTGGAGCTTCTGTACTCAGTTCAGGAGACAAGAGTTTGTGCAGCTGTTTGAAGTCTCCCACCCTAGGGAAAAGGCTTAAGCGTACTGACTGTTCTCAATAGGAAGAAAGCTTTTTTGGCTGAGGTTTTAAGTGTTGGTCCAGCTGTAACATTTTATCAAGGCTCTTGCCTGTACATTTGTACCTCTTATGATTTTGGGCATGTGCCAGTAAAGCAGAGAAAGTTCACTAATTTGCAATGAGAAGATGTGTGGAATAAGTAGAAATTATGAGAAACTTGTTATCTGCAGATTTCATCAATGTTTAGTTGTTTTGGGCGTGTAGTGACGGAAAGGAGCCAATTTGGAGTCAATTTGAAGATATAGGTGGGTATCTCCAGAATATTGATGATAGGTGATACTGAAGTCTTCATCAGGTCTTGAAAATGATCTTGCTACAATTTAAAAAGAAAGGGTGCTAACATGGAATTGTGAGGGACTCTAAAGAGTGCCAATTTGTACTGATGATGTATGAGCTTGTACGGTTTGAGCATTTAAGTTTCTTATCTATAGAACCCATTCCAGATTCATGGGTAGCATCGAGAATATCATGGCCAACTGGGTCAAATGAGTTGTCCAAATCAAAGAGAACCAGAGACTATGATTTATCCTTCTCTAAGATTTGTAGTCCATCATTGACTGTCTTTGGCATTGTAGTTTCTGGTCTGTGGTCTGCTCTCAAATCTGACAGATCTTGGTTAACAGAGGCCATATTTATCAAATTGTGATGCAGCGCAGGAAGTCACCTTGCTGCGCTGTGTGATAGGTAAACAGCAGGAATGCCCCGTATTTACACCATACAGCACATTCCTTCCTTTTCCCCACCCTAATGAACAGTGTGCTGCCTCCCGCCAATGTGGGCACCCTTCCACCATGGTGCAAGGGTGCCGGCTTTGCAAGCAGGATTGTTTTGTGCAGGAAGGGACAGTTTCCTAAATAATCAATCCCCTGAGGCATTTTCCTATTTCTGTGTGTGCTGCAGAATGCAGCACACATAGAAAGAAGTAGTAACGAGGAGAAATAAAGATATTTCTCATTGTAAGCCGTAGTATTTTTGTGCATTCCCAGGTCTACCAGTAATGCTAAATATAGGAATGCAAACACAAGGAGATGATGGACGGAGTGCTGAACCTTTTCAGACACTCACCCCCAGTCACAGATCTGGTTGAATTCATCATCGTTCTTTAGCTCACTTGGCCACCCCAGTTCAGACATAGTTATATGCAAATCAGTCTTGACACAGTGCATCAAGGGAACAGTCCAGCCCGAGCTGCCAAGCCATGTCTTCCCAGGACCGGAAACAAGCATCCTGGGTCTGGTTTCGGAGTAACACCCCTCATCAGCCAGGCTAGCTTGAATCCAGTGGCAAAGTGAGCTACGTACCCAGGTCTGGACATATCCTGCCAACTTTGGGTGAACAAAGCAAACACAAAGAGATGATGGATGGAGTGCTGAAACTTTTCTGACACTCACCCCCAGCCACCGTTCTGGGTTGAATCCATCATCGTTCTTTAGCTCTCTTTACCACCCCAATTCAGAAACAGCTATATGCAAATCAGTCTTGACCCTGTGCCTCATGGGAACAGTTCAGCTGAACTGCCAAACCATGTCTTCCCAGGACCGGAAATAAGCATCTTGAGACCGGTTTCGGGGTAACACCCCTCATCAGCCAGGCTAGCTTGAATCCAGTGGCAAAGTGAGCAAGGGACCCACGTCTGGGCATACCCTGCCAACTTAGGGCGAACAAAGCAAACACATGGAGATGATGGACGGAGTGCTGAAACTTTTCAGACACTCACCCCCAGTCACAGATCTGGGTTGAATCCATCATCATTCTGTAGCTCACTTCGTCACCCCAGTTCAGACACAGCTATATGCAAATGAGTCTTGACCCTGTGCCTCATGGGAACAGTCCAGACCGAACTGCCAAGCCATGTCTTCCCTGGACCGGAAACAAGCCAGGCTAGCTTGGATCCAGTGGGAAAGTGAGCAAGGGACCCAAGTCTGGCCATACCCTGCCAACTTAGGGCGAACAAAGCAAACACAAGGAGATGATGGACGTAGTGCTGAAACTTTTCAGACACTCACCCCCAGTCACAGATCTGGGTTGAATCCATCGTCGTTCTTTAGCTCACTTTGTCACCCCAGTTCTAGGAATGCGCCAAAATCCATGGGTTTTGCGTGGGAATACCCATGCACCACCCATGTAACACATTGCAGCGATTTGATTGCATTGCATTGCGTTACTCTGGATTTATTAAGCCGCTCAAGGACCCCCAAGGGGGCCTTGCGTGACTTGATAAAGCACATCTTAGGGGTTCCTTCTCTTTTGCATCACGTTGTGAGGTGCAGAAGCGACACAGCCCTATGACACATAAGGCCCTAGATGTTGCTCAATGATAGTGTTATGGTTACTCAGAAAAACATGTTTCCAAGAGTGAACCAGTGAAGAAGAGATAAGCAATGGGGTGATAATATTTGTTAAGACTATACTAAGCTTTGTGATGGTTCACAATAGACTTTTTGATTCCCCATCTTGGTTTGATAGCCAAGGTTTCTTGTGCAAGAGAGGCATTGAAGATACTGAGCTAGTTGGACATGAGGTGCTGGCTCTGATATTTGAGCACATGGAGGGTAAGGATGTTGACGTGGTAATAGTAAGTAATTTTTTATGCTGCAAGCTTTTCGAAGATTTTTTTAGATTTAATGGGGTTAAGATGGACCAGATACTTTCAACTACTTTGAGAGTATCAGTACTCGTAGTGTAAGGTTTGTCAGTGAAGGAGACATTGATTTCATTTCTGACTTTGAGGATCTTATAGTGAGGAAAGGTACATGGTCTATACAGATGCTCTTATATAAGAGGAGCATTACATGATAGGGGAACATGTGTTATTCATGAGATCAAACAATATTGCCTTTCTCTCAAAAGTTCATGGTACATATTAACTGGCAGAACGGCCAGATAGCCTTCAACATAGTGATATATTAGGCTAAACTACTTCATATTATCTAGTCAGCCATTCATTGTGCTGTGTACTGGGTCATTACTTGTCTTAGTTTGATTCAAACTTCACGAAAAAAACAGACCACAAAGTTAGTCTCAGTGGATACACGAGCTAATGGTGGATAGAGTTTGAACTACTCATGGATCATACAGTATGTATTTGTGGCACACTGATGGAGAAACCCACACCATGTTGCCGCACGCTGGTCTTTGTATTGTTTGATAACATTCAAATAGTGCACATCAGTAGCAGCAGGTTAACAGTGATGCCACGGCTCCGCCTTACCCATTTTCTGGCTCCTTTTTTAGGTCGAGCTTTGATCGAGCTGTTATATCTCTTCTGTGGGGTTTGGCAAACCCACCGATTGCCACTGGTTGCTATATGTGGCATTCAGAAATGCTGCTTCTTATTGGTGCATTTCTGTAACAGTCCCTCCTTTGTGTGTTTAGCTCTCTTTCCATCGATTTTGCTCAGAGAGGAATTTGGTTGGCCATCACACAGCACAGTGTGTGATGGCCTCTCTTCCCTCTTCCCATCTGGCTAACAAGGGGAGTGCTCAGCGTGGACTGGTTACTAAATTCTTTTATGTTTGTTTTTGCCTGATCTGCATCTCTTTTGCAACGCTTGTGTCGCGAGTGCATGCACACATCATCATCATCAAAAAGCTTTATTCGAGGATTAGACTCATAAAAGCACAAACATACATTTAAAATACATCGTTAAAAAATTGTTTCCTCGTTCAATACAGTAATTTTAAGAAAAATTATGCAGACATAGACAATTGATCAGAGCAAAAAAAATATATAAAACTTTGGTACATAATTACACAGGTGCCAGAAAGGATACCCCAATCGGTGTACTCTAGGGAAGAGCCCTCCGTCTAATAGACACACATCAAATTTATATAGGACCTCTGCTGGGGCGGAGCAGGTCGTGTGACTCCCCTTAAGGCCCAGTGGTCGTCGCGACTCGTGAGTCATGGGCTCGCAGCTTCTGAAGTAAGTGCCCATATCCCATGTGCATGGCCTGGAGTATGTGTATGTACCCCGCTTTGCAGCCTGATGCTGGGTTATGCAACTTGAGCTGTGAAAGAGGCTATAACGAAATATGGTGCCGAAGGACCCTCAAGCGCATGCGTTATTCTAACAGATAGTTTGTAAAATAACGCCGAGGGTGTACGGTTGTATCTGGCTGCAGCTGGCAGTTTTGTTTCGTAGTTTTCACCAGTTATCACCCCGTGGAGCAGAAATATGAGGTGCCTTTTATGCCCATCTGCACTCCCTCCAGCCAACCCCGCCCCAAAGATCTGTATTGTAGGCTTTCTGTGTGTGGGCCCGAATGACAGAAGCGGCTGTGACGCTGCTCCTGTCAGCAGGGCCCGGTTCCTATGGACTGGTTTGTGTGGCTGACCTCCTGAAGCGCCATTCCTCCAACTTTGCCTTCTCCTGCTGCTCGGTTCCTGCAGACGGCCAGGGCCCCGGGGCTGGAGGTAAGGCTTTACGAGCTGCCGCCAGCCGCCTCCCCCACCACCACCACCAGATTGTGAGTGATAACAACTGTATTTAGCGCTCACGCTGTAACATGCAAATATTCTTGAAACTGGCTTGTTTTTCTGTGGCGCTTACTGACACCTTGGCACTGTAAACTGCAGGTGTATTAATGGCCCAACTCAATGGCAGACGTTTTATCAGCGATTCTGGATTAAAAAGTTGGTTCAATTATACTCATGTTTTTTAAAAAACGTAACTCTATCCTGTCATCCTTTCTATGGAGCACTAAAAAAGCACGCATGTCTGTTTCAAAGCTAATTCATTCAAAGACTGAAGGAGGAGTGAATTTTCCTGATCTTATTACTTATCATAAATCATTTCTCCTGCATCAAGCTTCAAAATGGCTTTCGGACTCTGCTACACATCTTCCCAAATGGGCCTTGCTTGAGAAGTCTTTTCTTTCACCCTTTTCGTTTCAGGAATTCTTGTCTTTTACACGAATACCGCAATCAGTTTCTACCCCCATAATCAAGTATACTGTAAGAATAATGCCACCCATTACTCGCACTTCCTTTTTTGATTTACCTATATGGCACAACAAATATATTTTGATTAGCAACAAGCCTGTTTTCTGGAAATCCTGGAGGCAGCGAGGAATAATATGGGTTCATCAATTGTATGACCAAGACTACTGCATATCTTTTGATAAGGCCAGGTCCTTATTCACTTTACCTCTCTCCTTTAAACCCACATTTTCACTTTTATTGGAAGCCGTTCAAAATGCCCAATCAAAATTTGGGTCCGCCCAGCCAGCTCATACACCCACGCTTGCACACATTAGGACTCTAGTTCTTCATGCCTCTAAAGCATCAGCTATATACGCGGTTTTACACACTTCCCCTCTCTTAAGAGGGAAAACTAAAGTAGAATTGGCATGGGAGACGGATCTGGGATCTTCATGGCCGATAAACTTCTGGGGGGAAATTTGGCTCAAAATTTGCAAATCTTGGAGGGCGGCTAATACTACACAAACACTCTTTTACATTTACAATAGACTCCTGCTTTCCCCATCTACACTTCATTCTAGGCATGCACATATTCCACACACTTGTTGGTCTTGTTCCAAACCACAAGAGGACCTCTTTCATATGCTTTTTGCGTGTACTCCTGTCCTTGATTTCTGGAACAAGGTTTGGGCTCAGATAAATTCTATGTTCAGTACTAGTCATCCTTTTACCCCTCTACATATCTTTCTAGGTAGTTTGTCCCCTATTTGGGCAGATTGTCAATCCACTGTGAAAATCATTGACCTATTGTTGGCAGTAGCCTTCTAGCAAATCACCAAAAATTGGAAAGATTTCACTAAATTGTCATTTCAAGCGTGGTGGTATGCAGTTTGCTACAACCACAGATTAGACACCTCCTTTGTATACCCATTGCATATGGCGTCCAAACGTATGCACTTATGGTCACCTGTCACGCTCTTTATTGACGCTAGCGCTGGTCGTTCCTCACGTTTGTCTCCTTTGCAGCAAGAAGTAGCTAAACCTCCATGACATTGTTTCCTTTTTTTTTCCATTACATGCGATATCTTAGTTTAGTATCATGGTTTGTTTTCAGTTATTATATTATATATTACGTATTGATCATATGTTCTTTTTATTCTTTGTGTTATTCTGGTATATTGTCTTTAATAAAATTATTTTGAACTAAAAAAAAAAATTAAAAAAAAATAATACTCATGTTCTCTGTGTGCTGAAACGCTGGGTGCCCTACCATGACTTGGAAATGTGATCTGCAGGCTTCACCTGTATTTTCTTTTTTTCAATTTGTCTCGGGCCAAAGAGCAGAGTGAGTGTGGATGAGGCAGTAGGAGGAGGTTTCAATCTCTATAGTGGGGTACAGCACCCAACAGAGACGGTGTCGAATCGTAGCATTCAAGGGTTTGGTCTCTACAGCAGGTGCATCAACCCGTTCAGCTATGTTCGATTCCGCTGGATCTTGGTTCACCCCGAGGCAACTAAGTGAACATGAAGCGGCATTTAGGTTAGACGTTAAGAAATGAAATCCATAGTGACTTGATATAAAATCACATCCAGAGGATAACGTGAAAGAGTGTTCTGGTCTTCCCTGCTCCGAAAAGCACAAGGTATGACAGTAGTTCAACTTTCCTCCAGGGACAGGGCATGGGAGCTTAATATGATATGGGATATCAATAGGTAGGGAGGGTTATGCCAGGTTTGGACCACAAAGAAATCCTTTTTCATACAGGTTTCAGAGGCAAGGGCCACTCTCTCCTAGGTTGTGCTCATCTTGCAGTCTCCTACAGCAGAGCTATCCATCACACCCCACAGCAGAACTATCCAACACTTAAGTCTTACACATATCATACAGGCTTGGGCGTCTCTTCTGTCAGCACATCTATTCTTTGCAGGCTCAGACCGCAGAACTGTGTCTCAGATGACATACAATTACCAAGGTCACCTAAAGAGCAATCCATCACTTTACATAGCACACAGGCTCAGCCCCTTGACAGCAGAAGTATCTGATAGGATTCTTGTGTCATAAAGGCACAGGTCTCTTGACAGCAGACCTATTTTAACTTACAAAGCTGATCACATGCATACTCATTTTAAGGCAGCTGAGTTATCTGTCAGAATGCAGGCTCATGGAGACAGCAGAGCTATTGTTCAGGTTATACATGGCCTGGGCATATTTTACATTTGTCCTAGGAAGTTTACGAACTTTTCTCGTCAATTATTGCAATTTTTTTTTAACTTTTCAAAAACCCACTGAAGTGAAAGTTGCTGGTGGATGGGCGTTGGATGCTTGCGCAAAATATTGTACATGTTATTATTTAGCTGGAAAAGTGGATGACCTTATGCTGAGAATTATTTGCACATCAAACCTACACATGTAGTATTTTTTCGCAAGCTAAACGTAGCAACCGTCTTGATCATTGAAAAGGTTGTGCATGGAGGCTTGATGAAAATGTTCATGAAGCTGGGAGAAAAGAAACCTTTTTATTTTCGCACACCGTAAGTACACGTGTGGTGTGGTCTGTCTCACAGCCATGGGTGTTTTAGCCTGTGGAATCATCCGACAACTTCATATGGACGGAGACAACCGGAAACCTCTCCACTCCCCAAGTCCAGAATGTGAGCCTTCCCCATCTCTCCCCCTCCTTCCTCCCTAAATAAAGCCACAACAGAGGCGGTGACTCCCCTGCTCCCAGTGCAGCTGTACCCACTCTGCTGTCCAGTGCTGGCCCGGCTCTGAGGCCCCCCCTCACCCCAGAGATTCATATTTCCCAGATCCATGCATCGGCAGACCACCCCAGGTTTTTCCTTTGAATTCAGTGACTTGTAGTCCTGATTTTATAATGGGTAGACAGGTTTACAAATCCGAAAATGTAAAGAAAAAAAAGTACCCATTTCAATGATATTCAAAACGCCCTTCTTGTTTCCCCAATATGCTTTTTTTGCATAAAGGCCATCAAGGACACCCTGTGCCCATCCGTATGGTAGTTTTCTGTTGCTAGGGTCTCCAGGCTTCTTTAGATAGGCGTTTGTCTTTCTGACAGACATTGTCAATCTGTTTTGATATTTTCAATCAGATTACGTACCCCAGGCCTTAAAGAGGCACTTTAGACAAATAACTGTTCCCCTTACCCAGGTGCAATGGCTTACAATCACTAACAATAGCCATTCCAGAATGTTCCTTTATTTGATTACAGCCTGCTATGGGTTTGAGAGCCATTGTGACATCATCCACTGGACGCCCCTTTAAGATAGTCGAGGGGTAGCTGTGACATTTAAGCACACACTACAGAGGTCTGTGGCAGCCTGTAGTAACAGCTTTTAGATTTGGTGGGGCCAGGTTAGTCCTCCATTCTACCTGTTCTAATAAACTGGGTACTATTGAGGTGCACAGAACTTGGAGACAAAATAAATCTGTCTTAAATTGCAATATAAAAATCACCAACATAAAGTCCAGTCTACCTCCTCGGCCTACATATCCAGAAAGCCCTCACGCCCCAGGTAACAGGTAAGTACTCAAACCCAATTCTGAGAAGGTAAGCTGCCACCCTGGGACCTAATACAACAGTACCTGGCCCACAGAGCGTGGATGTACTCCAACTGTTTATGCAGCATTTCCCGCAAAATGAATCTACGGCTTGTTGTAACAGGGTTGTTTAGTTGTACATAATCTCTTCTTAGTTACATATAAGGAAACAACAAGCATTTGCAATGCAATAGGTCTCGCATTAGGAAAGTTTGAGGTATTGGTATTGCAAATGACAAATATTTTATTTATGTGTCTGTATTGAAAGTAGAGAAATTATTAGCTTTGTTATTTACAATGGCAATATTTTTAAGTTTTGCAAACGTGACACCTATAGCATTGTAATGCAATATGTTTTGTATTTACATGACTTTGAAGTATCAATATTATAAATAACAATGGCTTTTATTTTTTATTAATAATTAATACTTAAATAAAAGTTATTGTAATGTATAGTGGCAATAGCTTAAAGTTTTGTAAATAACTTATGGGAAGATTATGTTCAGTGTATTTAACTGTGAGGAAAATCCAAGAACTTAAGTGAAATATTACCATTATTTTGTAACATTTCTAATAAAGCTTAAAACATCGAGAGAACATCTTAGAACGAGTTGTTGTTGATTGTTTTCAAAGAGTGATGCTGTGGTGTTCAGTGATGCTGTGGCCTTCTGTGTTGCTGAGTGATGCTGTGGCTTTTAGTGGTGTTGGGTGATGCTGTGTCCTTTAGTGGTGCTGACTGATGCTGTGTCCTTCAGTGGTGCTGAGTGATGATGTGGCCTTCAGTGTTGCGGAGTGATGCTGTGGCATTAAGTGTTGCTATTTTGTTGAGTGGTGCTGTGGCGTTGAGTGTTGCTGTGGCGTTGAGTGGCGTTGAGTGATGTGGTGGCGTTGAGTGATGCGGTGGTGTTGAGTGGTGCTGTGTTGTTGAGTGTTGCTGTGGCGTTGAGTAGAGCTATGGCGTTGAGTGGTGGTGTGGCTTTGATTGGTGGTGTTGCGTTGAGTGGTGATGTGGCGTTGAGTGGTGCTGTGGCTTTGAGTGGTGCTGTGGCGTTGAGTGGTGCTGTTGCGTTGAGTGGTGATGTTGCGTTAAGTGGTGCTGTGTTGTTGAGTGGTGCTGTGGCGTTGAGTGGTGCTGTTGTGTTGAGTGGCGCTGTTGTGGTGTGCTGTGTTATTGAGTGTTGCTGTGGCATTAAGTGGTGCTGTGGCATTGATTGGTGAAGTGGCATTGAGGGGTGGAGTTGGAGGTTGGAGTTGGAGGTTGGAGTTGGAGTGTGGCGTTGGAGGGTGGCGTTGGAGGGTGGCGTTGGAGGGTGGAGTTGGAGGGTGGAGTTGGAGGGTGGAATTGGAGGGTGGAGTTGGAGGGTGGAGTTGGAGTTGGAGAGGGTGGAGTGGGTGTGTGAGTTTGTGAGGGTGAGTGAGGGTAGTTAGGGTGTGAGGGGTTGTGAGGGGGTGAGGGTGAGTGAGGGTGTGTGAGGATGAGTGGGTTGGGTGTGTGAGGGTGTGTGAGGATGAGTGGGGAGGGTGTGTGTGTGTGTGATGGTGAGTGAGGGTGAGGGTGACTGAGGGTGGTTCGGGTGTGAGGGTGAGTGTAGGTGTGTGAGGGGTTGTGAGGGGGTGAGGGTGAGTGAGGGTGTGTGAGGGTGGGTGAGGGTGAGGAGGTGTGAGGGTGAGTGAGGGTGTGGGTGAGTGAGGGTGGTTAGGGTGTGAGGGTGAGTGTAGGTGTGCGAGGGGTTGTGAGGGTGTGTGAGGGTGAGTAATGGTGTGTGAAGGTGTGAGGGTGAGGGTGTGTGAGGGTGAGGGGTGATGGTGAGTGGGTGTGTGAAGGTGACTGGGTGTGTGAGGGTGAGTGGGTGTGTGAGGGTGAGAGGGTGATGGTGAGTGGGTGTGTGAGGGTGAGTGGGTGTGAGGGTGAGTGGGTGTGTGAGGGTGAGTGAGGGTGTGAGGGTGAGTGGGTGTGTGAGGGTGAGTGAGGGCGTGAGGGTGAGTGGGGGTGTGAAGGTGAGTGAGGGTGTATGAGGTTGGGTGAGGAGGTGTGAGGGTGAGTGAGGGTGAGGGTGAGTGAGGGTGTGTGAGGGTGAGGGTGAGTGAGGGTGTGTGAGGGTGGGTGAGGGTGAGGAGGTGTGAGGGTGAGTGAGGGTGAGGGTGTGTGAGGGTGGTTAGGGTGTGAGGGTGAGTGTAGGTGTGTGAGGGGTTGTGAGGGGGTGAGGGTGTGTGAGGGTGAGTGATGGTGTGTGAATGTGTGAGGGGGTGTGAGGCTGAGGAGGTGATGGTGTGTGAGGGTGTGAGGGCGTGTGAGGGTGTGAGGGTGTGTGAGGGGGTGAGGGTGTTTGAGTGGGTGTGAGTGTAAGTTTGTTGTGATGATGTGTGAGGGTGAGGGTTGTGATGGTGAGGGTGTGAGGGTGAGGGTGAGGGTGTGTGAGGGTGAGGGGGTGTGAGGGTGAGGGGGTGTGAGGGTGAGGGTTGTGATGGTGAGGCTGTGAGGGTGAGTGAGGGTGAGGGTGAGTGAGGGTGGTTAGGGTGTGAGGGTGAGTGTAGGTGTGTGAGGGGGTGAGGTGATGAGGGTGAGTGAGGGTGGGTGAGGGTGAGGAGGTGTGAGGGTGAGTGAGGGTGAGGGTGAGTGAGGGTGGTTAGGGTGTGAGGGTGAGTGTAGGTGTGTGAGGGGTTGTGAGGGTGTGTGAGGGTGAGTGATGGTGTGTGAAGGTGTGAGGGGGTGTGAGGGTGAGGGGGTGATGGTGAGTGGGTGTGTGAAGGTGAGTGGGTGTGTGAGGGTGAGTGGGTGTGTGAGGGTGAGTGGGTGATGGTGAGTGGGTGTGTGAAGGTGAGTGGGTGTGTGAGGGTGAGTGGGTGTGTGAGGGTGAGTGGGTGTGTGAGGGTGAGTGGGTGAGTGGGTGTGAGGGTGAGTGGGTGTGTGAGGGTGAGTGAGGGTGTGAGGGTGAGTGAGGGTGTGAAGGTGAGTGAGGGTGTGTGAGGGTGGGTGAGGGTGAGGAGGTGTGAGGGTGAGTGAGGGTGAGGGTGAGGGAGGGTGTGTGAGGGTGGGTGAGGGTGAGGAGGTGTGAGGGTGAGTGAGGGTGAGGGTGAGTGAGGGTGGTTAGGGTGTGAGGGTGAGTGTAGGTGTGTGAGGGGTTGTGAGGGGGTGAGGGGGTGTGAGGGTGAGTGATGGTGTGTGAAGGTGTGAGGGGGTGTTAGGGTGAGGGGGTGATGGTGAGTGATGGTGTGTGAGGGTGTGAGGGTGAGGGGGTGAGGGTGTGTGAGGGGGTGAGGGTGTTTGAGTGGGTGTGAGTGTATGTTTGTTGTGATGATGTGTGCGGGTGAGTGAGGGTGAGGGTTGTGATGGTGAGGGTGTGAGGGTGAGGGTGACGGTGTGTGAGGGTGAGGGGGTGTGAAAATGAGGGGGTGTGAGGGTGAGGGGGTGTGAGGGTGAGGGTGTGAGGGTGAGTGTTGTGATGGTGAGGGTGTGAGGGTTAGTGAGGGTGAGGGTGAGTGGGGGTGGTTAGGGTGTGAGGGTGAGTGTAGCTGTGTGAGGGGTTGTGAGGGTGTGTGAGGGTGAGTGATGGTGTGTGAAAGTGTGAGGGTGAGGGGGTGTGAGGGTGAGGGGGTGAGGGTGAGTGGGCGTGTGAGGGTGAGTGGGTGTGTGAGCGTTAGTGGGTGTGTGTGGGTGAGTGGGTGTGTGAGGGTGAGTGGCTGTGTGAGGGTGAGTGGGTGTGAGGGTGAGTGGGTGTGTGAGGGTGAGTGAGGGTGTGAGGGTGAGTGAGGGTGTGAAGGTGAGTGGGTGTGTGAGGGTGGGTGAGGAGGTGTGAGGGTGAGTGAGGGTAAGTGAGGGTGGTTAGGGTGTGAGGGTGAGTGTAGGTGTGTAAGGGGTTGTGAGGGGGTGAGGGTGAGTGATGGTGTGTGGGGAGGTGTGAGAGGATGAGGGGGTGATGGTGAGTGATGGTGTGTGAGGGTTTGAGGGTGAGTGAGGGTGAGGGTGTGAGGGTGTGTGAGGGTGAGGGTGTGTGAGGGTGTGAGTGAGTGAGTGGGTGTGAGTGTGTGTTGTAAGTGTGTGTTGTTGTGAGCTTGTGTGTGTGTCTGTGTGTGTTTGTATGTGTGTGCGTTCTGAGTACGGATATTGGCCTAGTATTAGAATTAGTGCATGTCCTCTCATTTTGACTGTTTCCCTGTAGGTAAAAATGGCGCGCGGTACCCTGGTCCATAATGTTACAGAATTTTTTGGGTTAGTGTTCTAGTTTTTTTCCCTTATTTACCTTGCATTTTGATTGACGTCTATTCCGTCCAATCAAATTGCAACGTTGTCTTACGTAGCGTAGCAATTGCGTCACGTCAATTGGGAAATTTACAGATCTTTGCGAGCCGGCGTGTGTGGAAGGCGTGTCGTGCTTCCTGTGCTGTTGCTGCGTCATTTGACATGTAAGTGACAACTTTTTTTGTGTTTCCCTATGTTTTCGGATTCTTTAATTGCATATGTGTTTAATGTACTGTTAATTTTCCATAGTTGGTATGGTATTTAGATAAAAAATATTTAGCGAGTGTTTCCGGTTTCGCATCTTTATTTGTTTTCTTTTGTTTTAAATGTTTAAAATGATGATGTCCTATGTAATGTTTTTGTGAAATGTTTCCATTGTATTTTCTTGCTTGTATGCGACGGCGTGTTGTGTTTCTAGTTCTGTTGCAACGTCGTTTGACAGGTAAGCGATCATTTTATTTGTATAATTGTACTAATGTGAATGTAGTATTGATGGTGTGTATTTATATGGTAAATGTTTATTACTGAGTTTAAGTTTTCGCGACTGTTTAATTTCTAGTATTATACATATGTATTTTTTGTAATGTTTGAAATGATGACGTTGTATGTAAATGTTTAACTGAAATGTTTAGCTTATAATTTTATGCTTGTATGCGACGTTTCAACAACATTTCTTTCTTTTCAAAACTCTGCAAATGTACTTTGTTCCTATGTATTTTGTTTTCGATTTTTATGTTTGAATATTTGTTGACTTTAATATATTCGAATATGTTAATTGCTTTCATTGTATTTAAAAAATATTATGACATTTATATTATGTGTGCATATACGTTTACTTATAATCAAAATGTATAACGTTATATTGTAATGTCTTAATGAATGCTTATTGTTTATATGTATGTTTATAAAAAAATGTTTGCGAAAGTATTACCTGTATCTATTTATGTTGTATGTAATGTTTTTGTATTTGTGATGCACCAATTTCGAACAACACAAATTGTACTAACTTTGTGTTTCCAGTATCGTTTTCGTTGTAGTGGCTGGTTATTACCGAATATTTCGCGATGGTTTTTTCTTTTGTTATTTTAGATATGTGTTCAGGTAGCCTTCCTTAAAGGTGTGGTTTTTTGATATTGTCTCGTTTGGTTTGTGTATTTGGTGTTGGTGTATATTTATTGTATTTGGGCTTTAGATGAGTCTTTTGTATTTGTTGTTTAACCTAATGTTATTTGAAACCTTTTCTGGGGTATTTTTTGTTAGTTTTTGGTCATTTTTGCTGGTGGTGTGTTATAGCTGTATTTTTGTTATAAGAATGTTTTATTTTCATTAATAATTGAATTGTGGTATTTCCTTTAGCAGTTAATTTATGTATTCTAATAGATAATGTTTTTTATTTTTTGTACTTTGGGCTGTATGCACTGATTGTGGGCTGTGTGCACTGTGATTGAGGGCTGTGTGCATTGAGTGTTGGCTTTATGCACTGAGTGAGGCATGTGTGTAGTGTTATTGAGGGCTGTGTTCACTGTGAGTTAGGTCTGTGTGCACTTAGTGTGGTCTTTGTGCACTGAGTGTGGGCTGTATGCACTGAGTGAGGCCTGTGTGTAGTGTGAGTGATGGCTGTGTGCCCTGCGAGTGAGGCTTGTGTGCAGTGTGATTGAGGGCTGTGTGCACTGATTGCGGGCCGTGTGCACTTTGAGTGATGGTTGTGTGCACTGAGTGATGGTTGTGTGCACTGAGTGATGGCTGTGTGCACTTAGTGAGGGATGTGAATTCTAGTGCTCTTGTGATTACGCACCTGTTTAGACTTTCTTTATTTTGTCTGGAGGGAAGGGGTTCTGTGAGGTGTGGCGAAGTGGTGTAGAGGCGGCAGACCCGAGAGCAGAGGACGGCCCGGGACCAGGGTTCGATTCCCGGCGCGGCAGGTTTCTGGACCAGGGTCAGCGGACTCGATAATTCTCTCGCCTCGGTGCCCACTCTGATCAGCGATCACACTCGGCAACTCTGGGCATTAGCTTGCCCCATCTTCACTAACGGCCCCACCAGACCGCCGGGGATGCCTGGTCTCACCCTGGAGATACCCATTAAGGGACCATCTCTCAGGGAAGCCAGGAAGGGTTTCGCAGCGGTCGAAGCGCCTTGGGACCCTACGGGTAAGTAGTGCGCTATATAAATGCCTATACATTACATACATTACATACATTACTTGTGGGTGCGTTAGCGGGTAGTAGCGGAGGAGGGACGAGAGTTTGCTGAGCAGGGGCAAATTGTGTGTTGAGCTGCATGGTAGTGTGTTTGTGAGGTGTTGCGAAGTATTGAGAGCTGTGTGTGCATTATTGGGGTGGTTGTGTACTGGAGTCTTTTGGTTTTGATGGTGTGCCTCAGTGAGTGATGTGGTGTCCCTGAGTGATGTGTTTGTGCCCTTGATTGCTGTGTTGACTGCTAGTATGTATTAAAGAGTAAATAGCCTGTCCTAAAAGTACGTAGAAAGTAAAGCAGGGTCAGATTGTGTGTTGAGCTGCAGGGAAGGGGTTCTGTGAGGTGTGGCGAAGTGGTGTGAGCTGTGCAAGTGTTGCGAAGTGGTGTGCGCTGTGTGTGCGTTAGGGGGGAGCATAGGAGGATGGACGATAGACTGTGGAGCAGGGGTAGATTGTGTGTTGAGCTGCATTGAAACAATGGCTTTTCCCCCGCTATGTTGTACATGTGCGCTGTAATCCGATCACTTGTCCCCAGTATGAACTTTTTTTTGCCAGACCCCAATCTGCAGCGATCTTCTTCTGATGCTGTGGGTGGAGAGCAGACCTCAATAGAGCAGCCAGACACAATCTCCAAGCAACCTTTCAGTAAATTACAAACACAGGCTGCTGACAACGCCAATAGTTGTGACTTGTTGTTATGATGTACTTGTTGTATCATATATCTGGATGCAATGACACAAACAGCCAAGTACAAGTCAGGCGGCACACTATGCTGAGGACATATTGTAGCTCATGCATTTTTTATCCACATCCCTAATTACATTGTCGATGTCCTTTGAGAGATTCCACTTGTTTTTATCCAACTTAAAGCTCTGGCCACACGACTAGTAATTCAGTCTTGTTAAAGAATTCCACTGTGCTACTTTGACAGAGAGAAGAATACTAGAATGACCAGTGTACTTTAGATGTACTGTAAGTTATTCCACACTAGTCTGGGGCATTATAATGGGACAAAAGTCCTCTTTGACACTGGGGACGTTTGACATCCGAACAAACGAAGAGATGTCTGAACCATTTCATGAGTGATGTGGAGCTTGTTTAGAGAACACTTAAGTAGATCGCCTGTATGCTGAAGTCACTTGAGCATGCGCAGACTGCTGTAGGCATTTCCAGGGTGCATTAGCGAAAGTGTTTGATTTTTTTTGCTAAAGCACTCTGAAAAGCTGTTCTTTACTGTGAATATTCGGGAAGATGGGCCAAATTTTGAGTAAGTACAAACACGTTATTGGTTTTAAATGTGACCTATCACTGTTGGACATTGTGATACGTGATTTAGTGTTTTAAGCAATACCGAAAAGAGCAAAGTACCAGCCGGGCGCCACACTTGCTACTTATGATGTGACTGTGGATGGGCCGTTGTTTTTGTTTCCTTTAGCTCCGATTTGCATTTCACAGGGGATGTCCGCCAACAGATAAGAATCTTTATGGCTGTGCTTAAAGCACTCCAGTATCCTGGTGTGGTATCCTCACCAGACGGCGCCCCCAGTCCATTGGAAAAAAAAAACCTGATGGTCCACAGAATAGTGTGAAGAGCGTGCATGAGAGTGAGGGGGGGAAATAAAGAACGTGCAGCTAAGTGACAGAGAGGCTGTAGTCGGCGTGTTTGCGCGCAGTAGAAATAAATAATTTAAATTAAACAAAACATCAAAGTTGTCTCATATATTTAGATGCAATGACGGATACAGCCAAATCCAAATCGGGCGCCACACTTTTACTGATGTTGTGACTTGCGATGCAATGACGATACAGCCAAATCCAATTTGTGCGCCACACTTTCTACTTATGTTGTGACTTGTATCACATAAAAAGTTTGTCCGCCATTCTTAAATACTACAGCTAAATGTTGTTGTGCTAGAGAAGGGGGGGCGCGTCGGGCAGATGAATGTGAGAGAAGTGCGTGTGCGTGTTGCCGCGAGTTGAAAGGTAGGAAGTCGTATGCTTGGAAAGAGTGCACGTCTGAATGTTGTCGTGCTACAGAGGAAGGGGTGGGTTCAGCAAAAGGCGCGCGCTGGACCTTCGAGAGGGTAGAAGGAAGAAGCAGATGGTGTGCGTGAATGTGAAAGAGTCTGGGGGCTGTTGGTTGTGTATTAAAATGTTTAATTACTACAGCTAAATGTTGTCGTGCTAGAGAAGGGGGGGGGCGGGCAGATAAATGTGAGAGAAGTGCGTGTGCGTGTTGCCGCGAGTTGAAAGGCAGGAAGTCGTATGCTTGGAAAGAGTGCACGTCTGAATGTTGTCGTGCTACAGAGGAAGGGGTGGGTTCAGCAAAAGGCGCGCGCTGGACCTTCGAGAGGGTAGAAGGAAGAGGCAGATGGTGTGTGTGAATGTGAAAGAGTCTGGGGGCTGTTGGTTGTGTAGTAAAATGTTTTGAGAAAAAAGCGGGCATAAAAGTAGAAGGGGGGGTGGGAGAACGTGCAGATGAATGAGAGAGAAGCTATGGTGTGCGTGTTGCCGTGCGTGAATGGGAGAGAGTCTGGGAGGGGGGGGGTGAGAACGTGCAGATGAATGAGAGAGAAGCTATGGTGTGCGTGTTGACGTGCGTGAATGGAAGAGAGACTGGGAGTGTGGGGGGGTGGGAGAGAGAGTCTGTGGGCTGTTTGAGTTTGGTGTGCGTGTTTCCGCGAGTGAAAGGCAGGAAGAGCTCGACCCAAATATATCAGAGCACTTTTCATAAGCACCAGGCAGTGTTGTGACTTGTGATGCAATGACGGATACAGCCAATTCCAATTTGTGCGCCACACTTTGTACTTATGTTGTAACTTGTATCACATGAAAAGTTTGTCCGCCGTTCTTAATTACTACAGCTAAATGTTGTCGTGCTAGAGTAGGGGGGGGACGGGCAGATGAATGTGAGAGAAGTGCGTGTGCGTGTTGCCGCGAGTTGAAAGGCAGGAAGTTGTATGCTTGGAAAGAGTGCACGTCTGAATGTTGTCGTGCTACAGAGGAAGGGGTGGGTTCAGCAAAAGGCGCGCGCTGGACCTTCGAGAGGGTAGAAGGAAGAAGCAGATGGTGTGCGTGAATGTGAAAGAGTCTGGGGGCTGTTGGTTGTGTATTAAAATGTTTTGAGACAAAAGCGGGCATAAAAGTAGAAGGGGGGGTGGGAGAACGTGCAGATAAATGAGAGAGAAGCTATGGTGTGCGTGTTGCCGTGCGTGAATGGGAGAGAGTCTGGGAGGGAGAGGGGGAGAACGTGCAGATAAATGAGAGAGAAGCTATGGTGTGCGTGTTGCCGTGCGTGAATGGAAGAGAGACTGGGAGTGTTGGGGGGGTGGGAGAGAGAGTCTGTGGGCTGTTTGAGTTTGGTGTGCGTGTTTCCGCGATTGAAAGGCAGGAAGAGCTCGACCCGAATATAGCAGAGCACTTTTCATGAGCACCAGGCAGTTGTATTACAGAGGGACACATTCATTTCTAGGCACAGGGAGATTGCATGATTTGCCAAGAATCACAGGATGGTGAGTGTCCCTGCCGAGACGTGTTTGCGTGTTTGACAGAGGAGGAAAGGTGGGAGGGAACATGGCCCGGGGGAAGCTGGCCTGGGAGGGGGAGGAGAAATCCGAGTAAGGCTGTGGAACAGATGGCTGGGCAGAAATGCGAGTCATGGCAATCAAGCAAGCCTTTGAAGAGCAAGGCAGGGGGATAGAAGCGCGGTCACGAGCACGTGCACTTCTACAAATCCGGATCGTAAAAGTCAGCTTTGTGGATGAGCGGCAATAGGTCTCTCTGCGAGACCTAAAAATGCTTACAGCACTGGTTTAATATAACTTTTTAACATGCTGCACAGTAGCCACAGTACTCTACAACATAGTTTGAAGACATTGGCAAAGCCAATAGCTCTGGCTAAACACTTATAAGGTCCCGAAGGTAAGACTCATTGGCAATGCCAAAGCTTATTTTCATTTTACTGCAGCTACTGTTCTATTTATGTCTCTCTGACCCTCGCTCTTCCAAAGGGCGGGGCAATCACTGTACCATTGAAATGCACACGTGCTAGTGTGTGTGGGCCAGCTGTCGCATGTTTTGCAGGGATTATGTATCTTCAGCCCTGACACTCTGTGGCCAGCAACAGTGTAAGACAACAGCTCCATGAGATGCCCAGTAGCCTTGCTAATTAAACACAGGCCAGGTGCTTTAGGCTCCAGCCTGTGCTACCAAAGGCTGTGTGGCAATGAGTGAACGTACGCCATGCCCACCTCATCACAGGGTGGGGTGGAATGAGCAAGCTTCAATTGCTCCACATCACTGTGAGGAGTTGGTAAAGGGGTGAGCTTCAAACTAGGCAGGCCCTGCTGTGAAAGAGAAATGAGCAGGGTGGTAGCCGAAAAGATAACAGTGATGAGCAGGTGGACGCAGCACCAGGTGTTGTAAAATAGACTCTTCTGTGAAGTTTGTCAGTGACACACGGCTGTTAATATATTCTTCTGGGAACTGTATCCACAATGAACCTAATGTATAAAATTCAAAATTATACGTAATGTGTTGCAGAATATGTGCGATCATCGCCCTTCCCAAAAGTTAGAATCTTCTTCTGTGAGCTATCTGCACAAGAATAACTCTGAGAGTCCAGTGAAATTCCATTTTGAAAAGTACCCTTCACCCAAGAGGTGGTTGGTGGTAGCAGTAACATTGCATCGTGGGCACAATAGTTGTGTGTGTAAGGAGTCAGCAGGGGAGTCAGGCACAGAAACAGACATGTTTGCCCAGGAAGAGATAGAGATCGCACAGTAGGGTGAACCCAGACCCCATGTAGTGGTGGGAACAGAGCTCTCAAGTTTCCCAGGTCATGATTGAGTAGTGCATACAGTCCAGGGTTTTTCCTTGCCTTCTGGGACTTGTACTTCCAATTTTCTAATAAAATCAACACAACTATGAATCGGAGAACTCAAAGAAAAAAACATGGTCTAAATGAGTAATGAGCTACTCACGTTTGGAACTGGAAACTTGAGAGCTCTGCAGGGCTTGTGTGGAAGTGCTCAGTATTTTCCATGTAGTACTGACCCACACCCTGTAGATTAGAAGGTCTGTCACTGAGAGCGGCACATAGTAAACAGAGGTACGGCTCGCTAGCCTTAGTATAGCCCTGATGTCCACCCTGCACCAAGCAGGAACGTCCCAGGAAAGACCTTCACTGTAGGGGGAACTGCAGACAGATCTAGGTGCAGGAAGCGTCTGGGACATCAACAGGCCTTTGTGCATGAAACACCAGAAACAGACCTCGGGCCTCATTTATGAGAAATGACGCATCGCTGCGTGAAAGCAGCGATGCGTCACTTCTCAGTGCGCACTCCTTGCGACATTCCTGATGCGTCATATTTAATGTATGACGCATCATGTCGCAAGGAGTTACAGATACGTCAGTATTTCTGACGTATCTATAAGTGCAAAAGTGATGCATTGCTGGAGTGTGTCACAAAGGTGACGCAACTCCAACAATGCGTCCTTTCACATGGGGCAAGCCCCATGTGAAAGGGCCTGCGTCTGTCTTACGCCTGCTGTGAGGCAGGTGCAAGATTTTGACACAACGGCATCCTAAAAGTGACGCAGTGAAATCTCTTACATTTCACTGAGTCACTTCTACGACCCTTCCTTGCGTCAATACGCCCCCCTTGCATACATTATACCTGGTGCAGGTATAATGTGGCGCAGGGGTTTACAAAGTGACGCATCTACCTAGATGCGCCACTTTGTAAATATGGTACAACGAGGCGCATTTTTTACGCCACTGGTGCGTCACAAAAAGTGACGCAGGGCACCCTAAAAGTGACGCACAGCCTCATAAACGAGGCCCCTCGTTTGCCGGGAGTACCACAATCAGACCACGTGTCAGAGAGCACCAGGGACAGGCTTCGTGCTCGAGGGAACTCTGAAAGAGTCAAAAACACCTCTCCCTTGATGCGTTTGAATGCTTTCGGAGGACAGGACTTCGACATTACATATTACATGGTTATGTTTATTGTCCTTTTTTGTTTGAAACAACCTCGGTCTGACCACAGAACACCCTCGTAGTGACCAACAGCACGTATGGATTGGAACCAGTGTGCAGCGCCCATAGGGCTCAAAGGCTGTGCCCCCACCCCCTGTTGTGTGAGTCAGCCCGGCTGAGACAGCTTCCTGGACACACAAATGGACAGTTCTTGAGCTGTTGTGGGCTGGCTGGCCTGGCATCTTATCGCAGCCACCTGAGTATTTCACAGGTCTTTAAAACACCATCTACTTGATAAAGAGGCTTTGTTGTGTTTTTCGCCCGTTCCCAGAGCCCCTGCATCTCCACTCTGTGCTGCCACAGTGTGAGAATGCATTTCCTGAAAAGTAACCTTAAGTTTTGTTTTTTATTTTACCGTTTTTTACAGTTCGAACTTCCCCCCAAGGTATTGAGGTACCTTGCATCAACACCAGTTACATTATACAAGGACACATTATGGAAATATTAGCCCCCTGAAATTTAGCTCTATACATTTACAATGAATTCAGCATAAGGTGATTCGGAATTCTTCATACTAAGCGGAGGCACATCTCAGAACGCACACCCCTCTCACACCTGCTCCTCGAGCCCAGAGCTTTCACTCGGCCTCCTCCACCGCCTGCCAACCAAGCACTTAACTCGGGCTCTTCCTGCCGGCTGAGTGTTCTCTTCTCTCCACTGCTACAACCCCAGGCACTCTCCCTTCATTTTCTCACATATTTTTGGGTGAATACGTCGTGCAAACGTTGTTTACAAATTCGGTGTCATATTGAGCCAAAGCAGTTGTTGGAAGCTGGAGCCTGGATGTCATAAACCCACCTGGTTCTTCCTTTAAATCTGATTTTTTTTTTTTTTTAGCAGTTATATATAGCGCGAACTCTACCCGAAGGTATTGGAACAGTTTACACGAGCATCAGTTAAATTACGCAATGCCACATTAATTTTTTGTAGCCACTGGGAGATTAAAGTGATTTGGCGCAATTACGGGATGTTAAGCAAACAAGACTAGACCCTTGTTCCCCAGCTCCATAGCCAGCAGCTCTGGCCGTTAAACCGCATATTCTCTCCTTCTTCTGGTCTCCATTCTTCTATAAAAGTCACTGTTGAAGGTAATTTAAAAACGCAACTTCGACCGTAGGAAACAAGCATTGACAAAGTCAATAGGTCTTGCCTATTCAAGAGCTGTTGACTTTGCAATGTGTTTTAGCCGTGTTGTACACAAGTGTGTTTGCTGTCCAGTACTGCTAATAGTTAGTGGCGTGGTATGTGGTGGAGTAGGGTAGAGTGGAGTATATTGGAGTAGATGGGGTAGATTGAAGTGGGGTAGATTGGAGTGGGTAGAGGTAGATTGGAGTGGGGAAGATTGCAGTGGGGCAAATTGTAGTGGGAGAATAAGGCAGAATGGAATGGGGTAGATTAGGGTAGAGTGGAGTGGGGTAAAGTGGAGAGGATTGGGGTAGAGTGGAGTGGGTGAATTGGGGTACAGTAGAGTGGGATATATTGGAGTGGAGTAGGGTAGATTAGGGTGGAGAAGGGTAGATTGGGTGGATTTGACTGTGGTAGATTGGAATAGACTTTGAGTGGGGCAGATTGGAATGGGGAGATTTGAGTGGGGTAGATTGGGTTAGACTGTTGTGGAGTCAGGTAGATTGGAATTAATTTGGGTAGACTGGAGTGGAGTTGGATAGACTGGGGTAGATTGGAGTAGAGTGAGGTAGATTGTTGTAGACTGGAGTGGGGTAGATTTTGAGAGAGCGAAGTGGGTAGACTGTGGTAGAGTAGAGTAGTTTGATTGGATTGATGTGGGGTAGGCTGGGGTACATTAAAGTGGAGTGGGGTAGATTGGAGTGGAATGGGTTAGATTGTGGTAAACTGGAGTAGGGTAAAATATGGTAAATTGGAGTGGTGGGAATTGGGATAGATTTGGAGTGGAGTTGGTGTGATGCTAAAGCTATTGGCGTTGGCAATGTGCACCTGTGTGACTGCTGTTTAGCATGGCTAGATGTTCGTGGTGTTGTGTGAGGTGGGGTGAGACGGAGTGTGGTGGAGTGGGGTACATTGGAGTGGGGTAGGTTGAGGTAGAGTGGAGTGGAGTAGGTTGGGGTTGGATGGAGTGGGATAGAATGGGTTAGATTGGATTGGTGTGGAGTGTGGTAGATTGCAGTTAAGTGGGGTAGATTGAAGTTGCATGGGGTAGATTGGAGTGGGGAACATTGGAGTGTATTGAGGTAGATTAGGGGAGATTGGAGTGTAGTGGGATGGAGGGGGCTAGATTGGAGTGTAGTGGGATGGATTGGGGTAGAGGGGAGTGGGGTGGGTTGGGGTAAATTGGAGTGGAGTTGGGTAGATGGGGTGTAGTGGAATAGATTGGGTGGATTGGGGTTTGGTTCATTAGATAGAGTGGGATAGATTGGAGTGGGGTAGATTGGAGTGGGGTAGATTGAGGTAGACTGGATTGGAGTCAGAAGGATTGGAGTGGAGATGCGTCGATTGGAAGTGAGTCAGTAGATTGGGTTAGATTGGAGTGGAGTGGGGAAGATTGGAGTGGAGTGGGATAGATTGGAGAAGAGTGGGGTAGACTGTAGTGGGGTAGATTGAAGAGGTCTATTGTGGTAGAGTGGTGTGGGGTAGACTGGGATCAAGTGAAGTAGATTGGATGGATTGTAGTTGGGTGGACTGGGGTAGATTGGAGTGGGGTAGATTGTGGCAGACTGGAGTGGGGTAGAATGTGGTTGATTGGAGTGTTGTAGGTTGGAATGGAGTGAAGACTGGATTGGTGTACACTGGAGAGGGGTGGGGTATATTGGAGTGCAGCTGGGTAGAATAGAGTGGAGTGGGGTACATTGAGTGCAGTGGGGTAGATTCGACTAACGTAGATTAAAGTAGAGCAGACTGGAGTTGGGTAGATTGGAGTGGGGCAGATTGGAGTGGAGTTGGGTAGATTGGGGTAGACTGGAGTGGAGAAGATTGGAATGGAGTAGAATGGAGTGGGGTGAATTGGGGTAGATTGGAGTGGGGGTAGATTGGAGTGGGGTAGACTGTGGTAGATTGAGTGGATTGGAGTTAGATGGCGTAGGTTAGAGTGGAGCAGGTAGATTGGGGTAGAGTGGAGTGGGGAAATTGGGGTACATTGAGTGGAGTGCTGTAGATTGGAGTGGAGCGGAGTGAGGTACATTGAGGTTGAGTGGGGTAGATTGGAGTGGAATGGGATGGATTGGGGTAGATTGGAGTTGGGTAGATTGTTGTGAAGTGAAGTGGGGTAGACTGGGGTGGAGTGGAGTGTGGTAGATTGGGGGTAGAGTGGAGTGGAGGGGCATAGAGTGGTGGAGCATAGAGTAGAGAGGTGTAGAGTAGAGTGGAGTGGCTTGGAGTAGAGTGGAGTGGTGTGCAGGCTTAGAGTGAAGTTGCATGTCATAGAAGGGAGTGGTGTGTTGTGGAGTGGAATGTCATAGAATGTAGTGGTGTGGCATAGAGCGGAGTAGATGTGTCATAGAGTAGAGTCGAGTCCAGTGGAGTAGAGTGTTGTATAGTGGAGTGGTGTAGAGTGGAGTGGCATAGTGTGAAGTATGCATGGTGTTGCAGCTCACTGACATTGCAGACAACACATTTTCAATTGAAATGACCATTACATTTGCACAGACATACGATTCAATACAAATCAAATCTTTATTCAATCTATCTACCAACAGATCATAAAAGCACAATTTCAACAGTTAAGTCACAATAAAAATAAATTACATAAAACCAGAAACATTTAAAAAAAGTATTAAACTTTTTGTTAATTAAAACCGAGATTATCTGTACATTTTGAGCCTTGAATGCTAAAATATTCATAACTGCAAGCCCCTCGCCACATACAGTTTGAATGCCTCCAAGTGCATTGATGTGTTTTGATCATATTCAATTATTTGTTCCCACCCCACTTCAGAATTACAAAAAAAGAAACTTAATTAGTACTTTCCTAGTTCTGATATATTCTGAAATATAAGCACGGTTCATTTTTGTTGTGTGCTAGAAAAAAAGCCTTTCCTTTGTACACCCCCACATTGTCACACAAATCCTCTCACTTTAATGTCAGACAAAGAAAAGTAAACACCAAGCTCCATTGGAAGACAGAGCCTAACATTCGACATCTGTCTTAGAATGTGTTAAAAATGATGAAAGAAGGGATGACAAGTCTTGTAGAATAGGATCTTAGATTTTTTAGATGTTAGTCAGATCCGTTGTAATGCCCCACCAGGAGCAGGCTCTTCACTGCTCAGCCCATCCACACCAACTGACACACTCTTCCAATCCAAACCAATCAACATTCCATCTGACATCATCACTGGCTGAGCAGCAGGGAGAGAACTTCTGTAGGGAGGGTGCATAAAGTAGAAAGTACATTAAAGTACATTACAACAGAATGCATAGCAAATGTGACAAGATAAGAACACAATATAAAGGCCTGATTACAGAAAACATGCACTTGGAAGGATACAGCAGTAAACAAGCAATGCTCCACCTGACAGACAAACTCAGGCAGGACAATCTAAAACAAATAAAGCCAGCAAATAGAAAGCAAGTAAATATGAGTTACTAACCACAAAGCCAGTGGGCAGCAGTGGGCAGAATGCATTCCCAGGGAAGCTTCCCAAATGTCCCAAGATGTCTTTAGTAAACTGTAGGCTTCATCTTAAAAACAACTGGACGAAGTCTGTTGGCAAGAATAATGTCTCCTCTCTCCCCTCTCTAGAGAATGTTTTAACAGGCATTGGCACAGCCACTAGGTCTCACTTAGAGACTATAGTCTTTGGCTTTTCCTTTTGTTCCTGCGGTGTGGAATTATTTGGTGTGGATTGAAATTATGGAGTGTGCCGTGAGATAATGTGGTGTTGGGTGGAATTGTGTGGAGTGGTATTGTGTGAAGTGGAATTATGTTCAGTGGAATATTGTGGAGTGGAATTATGTTGTATGGTGTGGAGTGAAATTATGTGGACTATAAGTATGTGGCATGGAGTGAAATTATGTGGAGTGGAATTTCGGTGAGGAGTGGCATGGATTGGAATTATGTGTTATAGGGTTTAATTATGCTTTGTATGGTGGAATTATGTAGTGTGCAGTTGAATTACGAGGTGTGTAATAGAATTATGTGTGTGGTGCGAAATTGTGTGGCATTGACTTGTGTAGAATAGATTTGTGTTCTGTTGAGTGTAATTTTGTGGAATGCAGTTGTGTTGTGTGGGATTGTATGGAGTTGAATTGTGTGGCATGAAACTGTGTGGTGTTGTGTGGCATTATTGGAGTGTAATTATGTGATGTGGAGTGGAACTTTGTGGGTTTGGTATTATGTTGTATGGTGTGGAGTGGGATTTTGTGGAGTTGAATTGTGTGGTAGGGAGGGGAGTGGAATAATGGGTTATGGAGTGGAGTGATGTAAGAGGGAAGGAGTTGCAGTATGTGTCATGGTGTGAAGACAAATTATGTAAAATGTAATTATGTTACATGGTGTGAATTTGAGGCATTGTATGGAATGGCATGGTGTGGAGTGTAAATATGTGGCATGGTGCAGAGTTGAGTTTTGTGGAGTGTAATTATGTGGTGTGAGTGTAATTATGTAGCATTGAGTGGAATCATCTGTAGAAGAATTATTAGGGAGTTTAATTGTGTTGCAAGGAGTGAAATTAAGTGGATTCAAGTGGAGTAGAATTAAGTTGCATGGAGTGGTATTATGTGAAGTAGAATTATGTGGCATGGAGCAGAGTGGAAATATGTGCACTTGAACGTGCTGAACTGTAATGATGTGGTATGAAGTGGAATGATATGGAGAGGAATTGAGTGGAGTTGAATTGTGTGGTGTGTAATTGTGAGATGTTGAAGTGTGTTGTGTGTAGAGGAATTATGCGGTGTGGATTTGTGTGTTGTGGAATTGCATGGTTCTTAAATGTATGGTTCTGTGTTGAATTATGTGGAATGCAATTATGTGGAATGCAATTATGTGGCATGGAGTGGGGATGAATTATGTAGATTGTCATTATGTGCCATGGAGTGGAATTATTTGGAGTGGACAGAGACAGTGTGGCGGGTGGGAGAAAAAGAAAGAAGTTAACGTCAGGAGGGAATGGGTTCAAATGCTAGCTTCCCAGTGCCAAAGTAAATACTGTCAGCAATGTAAACATGTTTATCTGTCATCTGCAAGCAAGCCAGGGGAGAGGACGTGGCATAATGGCCAAGGTTACCAACTTTAGAGCTGGGGAATCTGGTTTGAGTCTCGATGCTGGTGCAACATACTGTGACTGTGCCTAGACAAAATGAAGTTATTAAACAATTTACTCTTTCTTCTTCTCCTAGGCAGCAGAGCCTGTTTACCCAATATCAAAGCACTAAAATAGGTATTTGGGACGTTTGTGTCACAAGAGCTTGCATGTTGCTTTTGTTATATTTATCATCTTCTTCCGTATAAAAATTTTAAGATTATGCAACTAAATTGAACATGTCATGCATTTCTTTTTTTGACATACTTTCCTCCAACTTTCCTCCTATTTGGAGGTTGATCATCTTTTAGAGGATTCACAGTTCTGCTTTAGAGAGAATCACATCACCAAATCTGCGCTGCTCACTGCCACTGAGGAAATCAGATCTTCCCTTGATAAGGGAGGTAATGCAGTGCTCATCGTGCTTGACCTTTCAGCGGCTTTCAATACGGTCAATCATGAAGTACTTGTTGACCGTCTGCGAAACCTTGAGTTCAACGATTCAGCAGTGGTGCTGCTCAAATCCTTTCTCTCAGGACGCCAACAAGTGTTGTCAAGTGGGATTTTTAACTCAGAAACCTTCTGTTTGCCTTGTGGGGTACCCCAGGGATTTTCACTATCCCCAACTCCATTTAACCTTTACGCCACTCCACTTGCCGCTCTGATCAGATCTTTTGGGCTATCCATGGCATTGTATGCCAATGATACACAAATTATAGTATCAATGGCTAAAGATGAAAATGGGGCTGGCGACAAGCTCAATAAATGTATGAGTGCAATGACTAGCTGGATGGCCAGAAATTGCTTAAAGGTGAACTTCTCGAAAACCGAGGTTATTCAATT
This sequence comes from Lissotriton vulgaris, assembly GCF_964263255.1. Classification (NCBI taxonomy): domain Eukaryota; kingdom Metazoa; phylum Chordata; class Amphibia; order Caudata; family Salamandridae; genus Lissotriton; species Lissotriton vulgaris. Next base: position 222,055 of record NW_028254317.1, on the reverse strand, counting down.
CGGCAACAATCCAGCAATCTGGTCCCCCCACTGGTGGCTGTCAGAACTAGTTATGACACCTACGTCAACTTCCAAAGTAAAAAACTTGGGATTTATGCTGGACAGTGCCTCTATCAGACAATTGCACTGGCTTCCGTTCCGCCATCGCATTTCTTTTAAGGCTCTCTGTCTAGCTTACAAGTCAATCTATGGAAAAGCACCTGCCTACTTGAAGGCAAATCTGGTGCATTACATCCCTAGCAGAAATCGTCGGTATAGTTCAGCTAACTTGCTGAGGGTCACTCCCTTCAAACGTGTTACTTGTGGAGGTAGAAGCTTTTTTATAACCACGGCTCTACTGTGGAACCGCCTCCCTCCGGAACTTAAAGTAGCACCCACGCTCCAAGCATTTAGGAATAACCTCAAAACTTGGTTATTCAACCAATGATCCCCTAGGACTTGGCCCTTGTTTGCTCTCTTCTGATTTTCTCAGTGCCAGTCTTGGGTATTCGTCTACTTTATAAGATATTTAATTCACTCATTCATTCACATATTTCTCCACTAAACTTTCAGTCAGATGTCAAATGTCAATTGTTTTACGGAGAAATATGTCATCTTGCTTTCTTGTTTCAAGTCCCAAATGCAGAGCTTTCCATTGCAAAAATAAATAATATCAGCATTTGCACTGGGAACCCCTCTATGATTTTAAACCTGGAAGTAAGATCTGCAATCTGATATCTTCAATCCAACCAGGTGAGAGGATAGGGTGTAATAGCCCAAGCTACAGAATTTGGGGCCATATTATCAAGAACATGCGATAACATTATCGCAACTTTAGTGGCAGGAAACTGCCGCTAAAGCGGCAATAATGGGCTTGATAATACGCCGTTGTGCATTCCCATAGCAGCCCAGGTTCTGGTGTTAACCAGGGGTACTATGGGAATTCACAAGGGCATATTATCAAACCCATTATCGCTGCTTTAGCGGCAGTTTCCTGCCGATCAAGCGGCGATAATGTTATCGCATTTTCTTGATAATATGCCCCTTGGATCATTGGATGTAGGTTTGTATCTCTGCGCCGGCTCAACGTCCTGTGACTAGGAATATCACATAGTGCCTGATTCACGAATGGGCTTCGCACTCACGGCAGAATCTCCATAATGGGAATCCTCATTGCGCAAATTCGTCCTGAGTGCAAAGACTTCCTCATGACTGTGGGGCGTCTGCCACGTGTACAGAGCCCCTTCGTGAATATGGCCCTTAATCTTTCCGTCCTTCATAAAATTAATTTGTCCTTGTGAAAAGCAGTCTAACACCTTCGGGTCGAGTTTGCTAAATAAAAGCTGCAACAAAAGTCAGAGGACTGGACAAAAGCATCTGGCCTCCCGGGTCATCTATCGAAACACAGACAACGGGATGTAGCAGACAACAGAGCCAGCTAAGAAACATGCACTCTGTAGAGTGACTCAATAAAAAGAAAAAAAATAGCTCCCAAAAGTGCGAGCAGTGTAAGGAAATAAGTGATAGGGCCATGCTCCAGGGGGCAGTCAATGCAAAAAGAGATAAGTGCCGACCACAGTACTGACCAGCAGGAAGCAAGCAATTGAGAGTATCTTTAATACCGACCAATGGTAACTAATGGACGGCCTTCAGGCCCACTATCAGTAAACAACATGTCTATGTGAGACCTAAAAAGGACCACAAGGCAAATAACTAAGATAATCAGTCTAACGTAAGATACAAATCCCACTTCATGACAAGGAGGGGTTGGTGTTACAGGGTGAGACATGACCTGATGATCCGACTGCTGGGGAGTAACGAATCACGGTTCGATTATAGGATTACAGTAGAACACCTATCCAATAAATTCCTGAGGCTTTTGTAAATCTTGTTGGTACCTCTAATAAAAGCCAATATTTCATCCTGTGAAGGAATAGAGTGCTGATGCATTTGATTGATGTGTGGAAGCAGTGCGGAAGCTGGCAGATGCATCAAAACAGGCACATCCAAATGCCCCACATACTTGATGACATGTATGTGCATTACTGCTTGTGCTAATTATGCTCTTTAATACATTTGAATCTTTGTATGTGTTCATAATAGCATCTATAAAGCACATTTATTAACAAATTTTCCCTATGTATTTCATTTTGGTGTTTTTCTGGATCACGCAGGAATACACATTGGAAACTTGGCAATGTAAACGGTCATAGTCATAATCAAGGCCATAGTCTCATTCATATTCATAGTGACAGTAATTACCGTAGTTATCGCCACAGTAAGGCAGCCATAGACACAGTCACAGTCATAATCATATCCATTGACATAGTCAAAGAGATGGCCAAGCTTGGCCTTAGGTATAGTCATTGTCCAGGTCTTAGTCCACATTAAAGCCATAGCTGTAGCCATAGATATCACCTTTACCATGGCCACCGCCATTCGTGCCCAAACATAGTCACAGGCATTGCCATAGTCATAGACACAAAATTAGTAATAGTCGTATCTGTTTTCATAGTCAATACAACGGCGACTCTTAGTGATGGTCACAACCACTGTCCTAGTCATAGTCAACATGAACGTCCCAACTGTAGTTATAGTTTTTACTATTTCTACGGCCACAGTCGTGCTCAGTCATAGCCACAGGCATAATAAGTCATTGTCAGTCATAGACACAGTCATTGCCACATTCATAGTCACCATGAAAGTCATAGTTGTCGTTAAAGGTATCACCATAGCCATTGGTGTAGCCAATTGTCATCAATCATAGTCACAGTCATTGCTGTTGTCAGAGTCACAACATTGATAGTCATAGCCATTGTCATAGCTGCAGCTGTAGCCAGTCTTACTCCGTCCTAATTTAGCCACTGTCAAAGTCATAACTACCATAAAAGAAATAGCTGCAGTCATAGGGCCAGATGTAAGAAGCTTATTTCTGCTCACAAACAGCCCAATTCGCAGAATCGGGCTGTTTGTGACAGCAAAAAGCATTTTCTGATGTACCAAACACTATTTGTGATTCAGTAACCTATTCCCAAATCACAAATAGGGTTTGCGATTCAGTATTAGGGAGGGCGAGTTTAGGTCGTCCCTTCTTTATACCGAAACGCAGCTTTATATAGGAATGTTTTGCAACCCGAAATGCAGTCTCAAAACATTTGCAGGTAACCCATTCGCAAACAGAAATGGTCCCCAAGGGATCCCTTCCCTTTTGTGAATGCGAGCGCCAACATTTTTAAGAACCGGCAGTGGTCCCTTGGACCACTGCCTACTCTTAAAAAATGAAAAGGTAGCTTTTCATTTATATTTTTTAAATGCATCGGTTTTCTTGTAGGGAAAACAGGCTACATTACAAAAAAAATATTGCTTTATTGAAAAAGTAATCACAGACATGGTGGTTTCCTGACTCCAGCAGGCCACCATTCGTGTGATTGTAGCCATTCACAACAGGTTACAAATTGCAACCGGCCTCATGAATATTGATGAGGCAGGTCTAGTTGAGGCCACTGCGAATCGCTAACAGTGTAAAACACACTGTTGTACATCACAGTTTGCGATTTCCTAATAGCTATTTCGTACATCTGGCCCTTAGTTATTACCATTGCCATGGACACAGCCAGTCATGGTCACTCATGGTCACCATCATCGCCATTACTGGAGACATCGAAAACATAGTAATGGTCCTTCTTAAACACATTATCAAAGTCACTGTAATTTATAGCCGCATTCATAGTTTTAGTGAAGCTTATTGTATATTGGTTAGGCAAGTCAAACAGGAAGCTTGAAGTGGTGCGAAATTTCATGAAGTGGTTTGTCTGCTGAGAATTAATTTTCATGGTAATAAACATAGAAAGGATTTTTAGTCTCGGTACAACCAATCTCTGTGGGAGACCCCTAAGGTGTTCCTTGGAACACCTTGAAAAATGAGATATACACAAATATCAATAAATAACCACGGGCCTGTTTATCCGTCTCACTATGTAATGCTGTGGATTGAGAGAGGGTTAGTCTATGTGTGAGCATTAACATTCAGGAAGCACTGAGTCTCCATTTCAGAGGACTATCTCATTTGTGGATTCGAAACTTTCCTTTGGGGAACAGATTAGCCGAGTTGTTTCCTCCTGTTTCCATCTTCTCAGGATTTTGAGGAAAATTTAATTTCTTCTTCCTGAAGACTGCCTCAGAACAGTAGTCACGGCTCTTATTTTAACCCGACTTGATTACTGCAACGGGCTTTATCTTAACATCCAAAAAAGACACCTTAATCGACTTCAGGTCGTGCAAAACGCAGCAGCCAGGGTTATCTTGGGCATCCAAAGGTTTGTTTTGGTGAAGAAGGGACTTCGAAACCTCCACTGGCTTCCGGTGAAATAACACGTGGAATTTAAGGCACGCTGTACAGTCTTCAAGGCCCTGAAAGGATATGGCCCTGCATACATGAGACAACATCTTCAATGGTATGTTCCCGGCAGAGCATTGCGCTAAAAATCCCACGGGTTAAAACAGCCAATTGGGGGGGCAGGAGTTTTTTCTGCTGCGCTGCAAAGGCTTGGAACAGCCGTCCCCTCCACCTCAGAAGTGCAACCGAGCTCCTTCCTTGTAGAAGGGGGCTGAAAACCTGGCTTTTCTCCTGAAATAGTCATTTCTGTCCAGTAACCAAGTAGGCAGCTTCCAGCGTCAGGACACCTCAGGTTAGCAGTGCGCTTTGCAAGCTTCATTAACATTAATATTCTTGGACCTCTTGATATACAGGCAAAATAGAAACCTTTATTTGTGGGAAGTAGGTTTGCACCTTCATTCCAAACATTAGCTCAGCCGGGGATTTTCTGGTATTCCTGTGAAGTTTGTTTCCATTGTCTTGGAAATTTTTGGCAGAGGAAAAAGGAAACTGGCTTGTTAGTATAGACATTTGAATGGTGTTCTGGTGGGTGCCTGTAAACCCTGTTAATGCTTAAATTTGTTCACATTTTAGGACCCATAAAGCGCTATTGGATGAATCGAATTTCACAGCTGAGCTTGGTCACCAAAATAATACATTCAATAAATGTAAAGCACATTGAGATCCACAAGAAAAATAGAAAATGGCAAAAATTAGATTAGTATCTTTTAATGATCCAAAGACATATGCTCGACTGATTTGCAATCCAAAATTAAGTTAACATTTCATATATCAGAGGAAAAACCAGCATGAAGTCACTGCAAAGGGAAAGACAAAGGAGAGACAGTTCTCTTACTTGGGAGAGAACACTAATTTTCACACTCTGCTCTGCTCTAAGCTACAAGGACAACCAGTCTAAACTATAATCTATACTCCACTAGTTTAAATCACACAATTCTAACATTTCACACACCTACGAGCCGTTCTAGTGAAACTATTCAATCAGGTTAAAGCATAATGATACAATGATATGCTTGTTAGGTTCTAGGGACTTCTCACAATACAACTTCTCTCAGCGTCCTTATAACTTACTTTATCTGTAACATGATGAGATACAAGGACAGGTCTGTACTATGCAGGTCACTCTGTTCATGAATGCACTACTCATTAAATCATTCCATGATTACCACAAAGAAAAAAAATATTCTTCACATGGGAAGGAAGGCAAAAGAACATTGCATTCAATAATTGGATCACCAGCTTGCCTCAGCATAAAACGTTCATGTGTCACAAAGCAAGATGTCAACCAATGGTAGCCATTTTAAAATGCAGGTGTACATTAGGTATGGTCAGTCTAAATGTAAATGCACATGGCTTTTCTATAAATAACATTTGCTTGTCTACATGTGTTAATGTCATCTTAAGACAATATATTTAATTTATAAAAAAAGACTCAACAACGTCTCCACAGTGCCGTCCACTTGGGGCCATCAGGGAGATATCTTGTGATGTTCAACACAAAAAGGGGCCACTCCCAGTACAGTGACCAAGGCACTCAAAGATTAAATAGTGAGTGTGGACATCTCACAAAAAGTGAAGGACTGGCCTCACACACCACCAGGTGTCATGCTTCATCATCGACAGTATCTTGCCCTCTAGAAATTCGGTTTGGTAAAGGGGGGGGCATACACTTGACGACAGGGATGCACTGCTAAACTAAGTGGGGGCCCGCGACAAGTGAGTGAGATTTAAAAAACATTATATTTACCAAATAACATTTTTTGGTGTGACCGGCAGCTATATGGTATTAAAATCAAATAAACAGTGAAATAGGGAAATTATATTCCCCTCACTGTGATGAATATGGTTGTTTCTGCCTTCTGTCATATCATGTGATGCCTGCATGTCATATACTTAATGAATTTCTGGAATTCTTTCCATTTAAAAAGATGAGGTTCCTTGCTGGAGTCATCAACATCTGGGATCCATACGTGGAAGCTGTCGTCCCTGGTGTTAGGCCCAACCAGAACATAAAGAAATCCTAAGTATTTTTTTATGCCAAACCCAAGACGTTGCTGATGAAGAAGTGACCCGGGAGGCATCAGTTGCAACTGCCTCTCATATCCTTCGTGGCAATGGTAACATCTGCTGCGGACTGTCCTTGCTAAGGCTTTGGTAAATACGACTTGTCCAAGAGTGCATCTTCACTGGTGTATCCACAAATTGGAACTAAACCTTTTGCCTCAAAAGTCATTTACTCTCTACTACTCCTCTATGCACTTCAAGAGCAATTTCAATGACACGTTTTTCAGTAACTTTTGAAGAATCATTGTCTTTCTTCGTAGTAGAATTACATATTCCTGGCATGCTGGCTCACAATGGGCATGACAGAACACATTCAGCTTCTCAGTGTTATTGTCGTCTATCTCAAGCGCTACAGGTTGGGCTTGATGGACAACATAACAGGAATTCCTCTGCTGTTGAAGGAAATGTTTCAATAGTGAGATAGTGCGAATCTTGAGAAACTATTTGCCTGACTCTGTTTCTTCCACATCAAATGAATGGTGTGAAATGTACAGTCCTGCACGCATACATGCTACCTTTCACTTTGAGGTCACATTTGTCATTGTGGTTCTCATAAACAGAAATGAGTGCTTGGTGACCAGTAATGAGTTTGCATTTCCTGTAATAAAAAACAGATGGAGGTGTAAGCAGTCCCAGACTACCGCCACTACCAATTCGTTTGAGAATAGGTCTGCTTTGGTATAGGGTGGTGAGGGATGGAAGGTAGGGTGGGTATTTGTTCTGTGTCATTAATGTGGGGCCTGATTTGTCTATCTCCTTGGTAAAGAAGTGGTGGATGACATTGTTATTCTCAACTGATTATAGAATTGTAGGCTGTGGTAGTGGCTCAATTTAATGCTTGAGAGCCACAAAGAGAGCTTTACTTCTGTTAGTTGCTTCAGTGTTAGCATTCTGGAAGGTATATTTCAATGGTGCCTTTAGTTCCATGTGGCTGTATAGTATTCCTCAAGTAATGTGTTGACTTCTAATGTGGGCTGATGAGTGTTTGAAAGATTAAGAGTTTAATTTGTAGGCGTTCTTGGGGAGATCAGTGAAGTTTGTTTTTCTCATGTCAGTGGGGCACAAAGTCCATGTTTGCTTGGAGACTGGAGAGAGATGCACAGTGGTCTGCCCACTCCCAGAATATTAAGACTGCAATGTTAGTAGCATATAGACAATTTTGTCGCAGACAGAACATTTCTGCACACTTTACTGTTCACTGGAATTTATCTGAACACATGTTTTAAAAAAACTGCACAAATGTTCAGTGATGAAACTAAACTCTGCAAAAATTACTGTCACCAACACATGCCACTCTTCTTTCTTTGTCAGGTCAATTGGCCAATCTTTACAAGATAAAAGTTGTTATGCAGATTTGTAGAGCGCTGAGTAGGGGTAAGTCTCGTCAAACCTAGGGCCTAGTGGGACTACTCAAAAAACCAGGTCTTCTTACTTCGTGCAGAATCCAATAAGTCAGGTTGGAGGCTATAATGTGTAGGAGCCTCGTTCCTTGCTTTAGGAGCAACGTAGGAGAAGGGTTGACTGCTAGATCATCTCCTTTTCCATTTGCCTGGGAAGTGTCCACGTAGGGGTCTGGATAAGCGGAGATGTATGGAAGGTTTGTGAAAGCAGATGCGATTGTTGAGGTATGCTGGGCTAGTGTTGTATAGTGCCTTCAAAATGTGGGTGAGGAGTTTTGAATGTGCTTGTTTGTGTTCATCTAGCTAGCCAGTAGAGCTCCTTCAGGTGTGGTGTGATATGAGTGTCGCGTGGGATGTTGAGGGTGATTCTGGCCACCAAGTTCTGAATAGTCTGCAGCCTCCGGGTGAGTTTTTTGTTGAACCCAGCTAAGAGGGTATTCCCATAGCTTTAGCTTGCTTGTGACAAGGGCAATTGTGACAGCTTTCCAGGTGCTGATTGACAGCCATTTGAAAATCTTCCTAAGCAGCTTCAGGGTATGGAAGCATGAGGTGGTGACGGCATTGACTAGGATGGTCATGAGGAGTTACTGTTGATGATGATCCGAGGTTCATGGCATGGGTGGTGGCAATGAGTGTCAGTCATAGATCTGTTGCCCACCAGGTGGAGTCCCATGATGAAAGATCACAATTTTGGTCTTGTCTGTGTTCAGCTTCAGACAGTTGGTCTCACCCAGTGGGCGATTTCAGTCATGCACGCACTGAACTTGATCCAGATACTGGGTGCCTTGTCCATGAGGGAGATAATGAGCTATGGGTCATTAGTGTAGCGGAAGCTACTGGTAAGAGGGATCATGTATGCGTTGAATAGGGTCTGGTACAGGGAGGATCATTGTGGAACTGCGAAGATGAGGTCACGAATGTCCTAGATGTACGGTGCCAGGCTAACTGATGGATTCTTCCAGTCAGGAAGGAGCGTGTCCTTGGATTCCGATGTTGTGTAGGCGTTGGATGAGGAAAGGATGGAAGACCATGTCAAATGCTGTGGAGAGGTTCTTGAGGCCAAGGGCCACCGTGCCTGCTCTGTCCAGAGTCATGCAGATGTCATCCATGGCGGCGATGAGGGCAGTTTGTGTGCTGTGCTTGGGTCTGAAACTAGACTGAGTGCCATTGATGAGATGGTAGTCGTTGATGTATTTGGTGAGGCTACTGTTGGTGATTGTGGTAGGTTCTGTTTTTTAAGTCATCTATTGTTGGCTCCTCTGTCTTTTGTGTGGCAGCTCCTGTCATCAGACCTACTCTTTTTACAATCAATCTCGCAGAGCACATCCAAACATGTTGCATTATTATATGCGCCTCTCACAGCAATGCTGCTCATTCCCCATGTTTTTCCCATGTAGAGTGTAAAACATTGGGTTGCTGGTTGAGGGGAGTTAAACCCTACTCAAGCAGAAACCAAAATCCTTGTCAGGGTGAAGACACATGCAATTCCAAATTAACCTGTGCTCGACCACCTGATATTGTGGCAGAGACTTATCAGCCTTAACTATGAGGCAACGTATAAAGTATTTGTGAAGCACTTCAAAGAGTAACACAGTGGAAAATTACCAAACAAGGATCCCATTCCAGATTTAGAAAAACTGATTATTCTTTCCCCAATAAAACAAGACAAAACCAACAAAAATCCAATCAGTAGAACTGGATGTATGCATTTTTTTTTATTTCTGTGAAAATAGCACCAAAAACCACAACGCGCCGACTGTTTCTGATAAGGCATGACAGCATCACAATTGGTGAGGCAGACAAAGGGGGGGAACATATTATGAAGAGTACAGACTACGAACAAGACATTTTTCTCCAACTTAATGACCACAATTGTTATGAGCTGCTTCCTACTAACCCGATTTGGACACTTACGGACCATATCAATAGACACTTAATACAATGCCATGGGCAGGGTTTTCTGGATGAGAATGAATTTACGTACTTACGGGTGGACCGTCCCAGATAGCTGTGTATATACACATTACCAAAAATCCACAAGAACCTCCCCTGTCCACCCAGCAGACCCATCATATCTGGCAATGATGGGCCTACCGAGAGAATATCGGAGTATGTCTATATTTCCTTGAAACCAATGGTGAGCAACTTACCTTCTTATATCCGTGACAGAAAGCAAATCTTAGGGATATCAATGAATTTGAATTGAGAGGAGAACATGATCTTGGTGACTTGTGGGACACCCCCGCGCCGCACGGCCACCAGCTGCTGCGTGTGCCCCCAGTGCCTGCCTCTGCCTCAGCGCCGTCCTCGCTGCTGCCTTGAGCGCTCCCCTTTGGTTTTTGCCCGTTTTGCCGGAAAATTGTGCTTGTTTTATTTCTGTGCCCGAGATCGCGTTTCCACTGTTTTTTCCCCGTTTTGTCCTGTATTATTGCCAGTTTTTTCTGTGACGTTTTTCTCCTCGTGTATTTGACCTCCATTGTGCCTGTCTCCTTCCTGCTTGCCCGCCTACCTCGCCGCTCTCCCTCCCCGCTCCCGCTTCCCGCCACCGCCATTAGCCCCGCCCCTTTTTCTTCTGTACCCTCCCCGCTCCCGCCTCCCAGCTGCTCCGCCCACCCGCGCACTTCGCCTTAAATGGCGACCGTGCGAACGCGCAGCGGTCACGCGCAGCGGGCGCGCCGATTGTGCGCCGAAGGTAAGCCCGTCTGCGCCCGTCCGCGACCGGATCGCGACCAGCGCCAGGACCCCTGGCCCCCGAAGACCCCGACCGACCCGCCTGACGTACTCCGCCGCCACCCTCAACGCACTCAACACCGGCCGACTCCCAGAATGCCACCTAGCCGCTCCACGAGGTACCCACGGACCTTTCAGCTGCCACACCTGCAAGTTCTCCTGCACCCGGACCAGCCTCGCACCAGCACCCGCCAAGTCGAACACCAGCAGCACCCACCTCAAGTGCATCCTGCTCAACACCCGCTCCGTCCACAGACACGCCATCGAACTCTGGAACCTCCTAGACGCCACAGCCCCTGACGTTGCCTTCCTCACGGAGACCTGGATGAACGCCTCTTCAGCTCCCGACATCGCCATCGCTATCCCAGAGGGCTACAAGATCGTTCGGAGGGACCGAAACGCCAACCAGATGGGAGGAGGCATCGCCATCGTCCACAGGAGCACCATCCGTCTCACGACCAGCACCGACAACACCCTGACCAGCGCCGAACACCTGCATTTCCAGATCCACACCAACCCGAACACCACCCTCAGAGGCACCCTGATCTACCGACCCCCGGGACCACGCACCTGTAATGGCTGGATTTTCTGAGTAGGTGGGATCAGCCCCCAGGGGCCCCTCCAACCCAGCCAGAACGTACTCACCTTCCCTCCCCAGGACCACCTATATCCAGGCACCTGGTACCTACCTGAGGATGGGGAACTCGCAATATACAAGCTCATATTATTAAAAACACCACTAAATCTATAGGGATACTAAGAATACTCACTGATTACTAGGGATATCCATACCCTACACCACACTTATTTACATCAGTGGGTCTCGCGGCCACTCAGACCCAGACCGGTCTACCCTAGGGCAGATATTGCGCACAATCCGGTGCGACTACACATGGGCCTGCAGAACCCAATGCTCCCTTTTCCAAACTGTTCGCAATCCTGCGAAACTAAGCGTCAGTATCCTCCCTGGCGTTCTCACTTATTCAAGCCACAATCCAGTGGGTATACACACTGGTTCGACCCCCCAGTGCTCTCACTAACGCCGCATATCAACGACGACCACATTCCTATGAACACCTATACATATATATATATATATATTGGGAAGTCTCTTCACTAAGGGTCTGCTACTACAATAATATTAATATCTCAGTTGTCTACTCGGGATGAAACTACAATAATAACTTTGAATATAGTTCCAGATTATAGTGTACTCCCTGCTCTTGGCATCAAAGGTCCACTCACTCCCTATTTATGTGATCACCACTTACCTGATTGGGATTACTCATCCATTCACGTGCCTAGCAAACACCTAGGAGCTATATTTACCTTCAGTGAACAAGAATAGGGGCTACACACCAGTTTGTTATAAACTGGGGGTTGTTTTATTACAGCAATATAAACATTTATACAGATCTAACAAAGACTATAGGTAGAACACACCGCTTGAAAGAGAAAAGATTAAACATAACAGGAACACTCCGCTAAAAGGGAAAAGATTAGACATAAAGGGTAAGTGTAGCTAATGTGATGAAAACAATATCACCTGATTAGTGTGAAGTCTTGTTCTAGCTGTCATCTGGGTTCCTCGCTCGTCTGTGCCTTGGCTCATCTCAGACTCTCTCTCTCTCCTGCACTCTTGGGTACACCTCTGCGCTGATCACTCTGTCTCTGGACTCCTCTCCCCCACACGAACTGTCTCTCCACCTTCCGTCTTCAATCTTAATGGTTCCTGCCGCTCTGATCACCGTTCATTCCACTAGCTTATTCACTCTGTCTCTGCGCCAATGTCCAATTAACTCCATCTGCTCCCATAGGTTAGTCCACGAGCTCTCCTCTATCTCTTTTAAAAGGCATTACTTCAGACTCCAGCTATTCACACCTCCTCCTGATAAGCAACTGCTTCTGACTGCTTCCTTCAGTTCCAGCTCACTATTCAACTCAGCTCTTCTCCAGATTGAACTCTCTCTCTCTCTCTGCCAACTCCACTCCACTGCTTGACTCTCTGCTGGACTCTCTGGCTGACTCTCTCCTCGACTCACTCTCTGCTCCACTCTCTCCTCGACTGACTGACTCCGCCTCTGCACTTCACTGATATAGAATGCTGTTTCCTCATGGAAAGTTCCAGCCATCAGCCCGCCGCCTACCAGGTCTCTGCATCACCTCGCATCAAGGACACACACCCAGCCGGCCGGCCTTTTGTTGTGTCTTCTACACAGAGAATAATACAGCCTACCGATAAGGGCTGGCCCAGACCGGTTCTCTCCAAGTGAAAAACAGCCTTAACTATAAACATTGCCTTTGCCCTTAAAAGCCTCTCTGCTTCCATCAAGATGGAGTCTCTCTAGCTCTAGGCCTGTAGGCCTGAAAAGGGGTGAAATGCTCCTTAGCTCTGTCAGAATACCTACATAAACCATACCAATGTGTCTAATATGTCAAAGCCAATAGGCAATAGACAGGTGAAAGTCAAGAATAAAGGCATATTAAGCAGCTATCCTCTTCTAGATCTGGAAAAAGGGCTTAAAAGGGCCAACACAGGCTAAGAATACCTATACTAGATGCGAGCAAGACTAATGATCTATATCACTGCTAAATAAAGCCAAAAACTCTGCCATAACATTCCACCCTTAGATCCTTATCTTGCGAGCATCTTATAAACAACAACAACCATCTAAACAAACATCAACATAATCTATCCAACATAGGCTAAGAATACCTATCCTAGATGTGAGCAAGATTAAGATCTATATCACTGCTAAATATCTCTGCCATCCACCCTTAGATCCTTATCTTGCGAACATCTTATAAACAATAACATCTAGATAAACAAACATCAACACAATCTATCAACAAATCAAAACCTAAAAAACTCCCTAAAAACAATGACAACTCAAGAGAATTCCACCTGAAACTCAATTGTAGGGAATAGAAACCTAAAAACAAATCAAAGCACCCTTGACCTGAATGCTGAAACATATCTGATAACAACAGAAACTAACCAAAGCATCCTCAAACTAAATGTGCCTCAACTTCTAATGATAACTGGTGAAATCTAGTGATGTAGGGACTCATGTGTTGAATGAAAACAGCAAGGGGCCTAAATGGGGCCTACTTCGGACAACTTAAGGCTAAATGAGGCCTACCTACTATTGTCAACTTAAGAACTAAATGTGTCTCAACTCCTAATGAGAGAACAAGAAAGGGCCTAAATGAGCCCTACGTACTATAGGCAACTTAAGCTAATGATGACTCATGAAACTATTAGTGTAGGGGCCTGTTTGTGGGATGAAAATAACAATAGGCCTAAATGAGGCCTACCTGCTGACATTTGTCAATTTAAAGTGAAATCTGAGAAATAAACATGATAAACTGTGTCAAAGTTTGGGCAAACATTAATACATAATCATACTAAAAGACACACCACCCAGAACAATCCAAATTTTAAGGTAACCACCCTTTGATCAATCAAGGTGAAAATGTAAGAACAGTAAAAAAACTACAACAACAACCCCATTTAAGAACACATGTGGGCACCGCCATTCAAAAAAGTCCTTCATTGAAATCACGCAAAAACTGTTTTGAAGAAAACAGAAAAACTATAATAGGTGACATGTTTTTTGCTTTAAAAAGTGGGGCCTGATTGTCCAAGGAATTATTCAATGTCCAAATTCTTCAGTGTAGGCCACCACTCTTCATCCTCGGCATCCGGACATTTCCTCCAATGCGGCCATCCATCACCCTTCCGTCTGGTCTGGTCTGGTCTGGTTCCATCATCCAAAAATAATAAACTAAAATAAAAACATGAAAGTAAAAAGCTAAAACAATAAAGGGAGTGGGAGGGGTGTGGGCCGACGCACCAACAACACCACAACCCAGCAACCTAGGAACAAGAGAACAAGTATCATTATTCTTGTAAAATAAAATTTTCCATTTAAAAAGCACCCCGGGTGCCTTTCATTATTGAAAAGAAAATATCCTAATTAATTAAAAACATTCAAAATTTACCTTGCAATAACATTGTGTGGGGCCTAACATACCCTAATCCTTCCTAAGCCAGTCCCACCCTTCAGAGCAGGAGCCAGGCTACAGTGTGAAAAAATTTGGATTACCGCCCAATGATGAGCTCACAGCATCAGCAGGGCACTGCAAGCATCCCATTTCCCTGGTCAGAGAAGCCCGCCCAGGCCCATCACGACTAACTAACTCCAAGGGAAGAGCCAGGTCACCCCGCCCTTAAATAAACAAGCCGTTCGCGGAAGAAAATTGAACTGTAGCCAATCATAACAAACTGGGACGTGATCGAAACTTGCAGAATGAAGGCACAAACCAGCTGGTCTGCCAAGGTCGAAAAACAAATTTCTCATGCCTTATTTTCTAACTAACGGAAGCTAGAATTTAACAAAAAACAATTCTGTTACAGTGTACTGCCAATTAAAAAAGCTCCAGTTTTGAAAAAGACTTTTGTCCAACTAATTCAGCTAAAGGCAATACATTTAAAATATGGGCACTTATTTAGAAAGGGGCAACTATCTTTAGCACACAAGATTATACATTCTGCATTTGAGAAAAAAAACGAAATAACATGGTCCATTTTCAGCTGCTGCAAAGAGAAATAATTTGTAAAACAACATAAAATGCAGATACATTTCAACATTGTATTTAATTTAATAATTTGCTGACACATTTATAAAAGCATACATTTTAATTTACATTTGGGAAAATAATAATGTTACATTTTAACATTTTTTTTCTTTCAAAGGCACATGGTTGCCATCCACTAATTAAAAGCACATGTTATCATGCACTATCGGGCAAGATTCATTATACTGAACCCGTCATTATTGCAACCAGCACATTCCTGTCTAGATGGAAACCCCTCACAGAAATAATTAATGAAAACAGCTCGTAGCGTGCACTCTAACGGGCCATTTTTTTTAACATTTCACTCATTTTAAAAGAACACAGCTTCCTCCATAAGGTTGATTTATAACCACATCAGTTCCAAGGCAAACCCACACAAATTCATAGACGCATTTCAAAAGGAATGTGAAATGAACAGAACCCTTCTCAAAACACAAGATGTTACCTTCCCGTCAAGAAACTGACAAAGCACATGGGCAGACCAAGAAACCAAACAAAAAGTGAAAATCAAACCATCAAATAATCCTTAAAATAATTCACTGACTTTTATAGTCAGGTCAGATAACCATGCATGTTGACAGCATGTAAAAAATAAAGACTGCCATCTCAACTCAAGATATTAACCCTTTGGCAGCTCAAGCAGAATCATTTCCCAACGTCCATGGATACATGGGAAAATCATTAGCACATTTCTTCACGTTTACAGATGACACGTACACATATTTTCAAAAACGTTATCCCCAAGCACCCGAGAGAGATCCAGCTCCCTCCTGCCAAACGTAATGATAACATGCCCTGTCCAAGCCATGACCACATGGCGCTATTCACAAGCCATATTTACAAGACAAGCCTTTCACAAACAACATTTCCAAGGCGCAATGCACAAGGAACACAGCAGATCAACATGAGAACATGCACCTCACAAGCCACAATAATATGGCGCTATTCACAAGTCATATTTACAAGACAAGCTTTTCACAAACAATGTATCCAAGGCGCAATGCACAAGGAACACAATAGATCAACATGAGAACATGCACCTCACAAGTCACAATAATATGGCGCTATTCACAAGTCATATTTACAAGGAGCTATATTCAAAGAACTCCACAGATCATATTACAATGAACACATTTCACATTGCACAGCATAAGCAGATGCAGCAAGCAATTTAATGGGCAATTTAAAAGCATTTTTACACACATTTATACAATTGGACCATCACATAGATGTAACTGGCTTCCTCATGTAATGCCATCCTTCAACTCTGACAGTTTAAACACCAAGATGAAAACCATTCCTTCCACCCTGAATACGCCAAATGCCATGATGTAATGCAATCTCCTCACGCTGCAACTGTTCAAGCCCATAGGTCTAACAGGCTACATAAACTGCAACATTACGCCAGATGGAACCAGCGTTCAGGGCACTCCCACACAACACATGGGAAACAATCTAAGCACATGGCCAGGCACACAGGCTTCGTAAACTGTTCGACTACGCCAGATGTAATGTCTGGCGCTCAGGGCACTCCCACACAACACATGGGAAACTCTCTAAGCACATGGCCAGGCACACAGGCTTCGTAAGATGACGACTACGCCAGATGTAATGGCTGGATTTTCTGAGTAGGTGGTATCAGCCCCCAGGGGCCCCTCCAACCCAGCCAGAACGTACTCACCTTCCCTCCCCAGGACCACCTATATCCAGGCACCTGGTACCTACCTGAGGATGGGGAACTCGCAATATACAAGCTCATATTATTAAAAACACCACTAAATCTATAGGGATACTAAGAATACTCACTGATTACTAGGGATATCCATACCCTACACCACACTTATTTACATCAGTTGGTCTCGCGGCCACTCAGACCCAGACCGGTCTACCCTAGGGCAGATATTGCGCACAATCCGGTGCGACTACACATGGGCCTGCAGAACCCAATGCTCCCTTTTCCAAACTGTTCGCAATCCTGCGAAACTAAGCGTCAGTATCCTCCCTGGCGTTCTCACTTATTCAAGCCACAATCCAGTGGGTATACACACTGGTTCGACCCCCCAGTGCTCTCACTAACGCCGCATATCAACGACGACCACATTCCTATGAACACCTATACATATATATATATATATATTGGGAAGTCTCTTCACTAAGGGTCTGCTACTACAATAATATTATGGGATGGTGTACTAACTTAGTCCCTTGGTTGCAAGTCTCCTCTCTCCCTCACTATTACTTACCTGATCAGGGGTAGCATCTGTTCAAACAGTAATACTTACCAGGAGTGATTAATCTCACTGTATGGGGATAAAGATATACACACTATGTGACTGAGTTAATTTCTGATTTAAGCGCTCCTACCCCCCTTATCCATCAGTGGCTCAACAGCAACTGGCTTGAAGCCAGGATAACTTTATCATAAAAGAACTCATGCACACTAATTCACTAATTAATGGGGTCATTTATTATTAGTACAACACAGGTCTGACAAAGACTATAGGTAGAACACACCGCTTGAAAGAGAAGGATTACACATAACAGGAACACTCCGCTGAAAGGGAAAAGATTAGACATAAAGTGTAAGTGTAGCTAATTCAGACTACCTCACCTATTAGAAGGAAGATTTCTCTCTCTGCCTCTGGTGGGATTAGGTCTCTCTCTCTGCCTCTGGTGGGATTAGGGCTCTCTCTGTCTCTCCCTCCTTCACCACATCACCACGCCTCTGGTTCAGTTGCTCCAGCTGACAGCCTTCTTTGATGCTCTCTGCACTGCTTTCTCTCTCCTCATCTTCAGCAATCGTCTGCCTTCTTTCTCCATTCAAGAACTGCACTCTATTCTGCAGCTCCCAGCAGACATCCTCTCTCTCTCTGCAAGCTGGTCTGAGCTCCAAGCTGTTCTGAGCTCCCAGCAGTTTTGTGCTCCAAGCTGTTCTGAGCACCACGCTGAACTGCACACCACGCTGCACTGACTTCCAAAACTGAACTGAACACTCCTCCTCTCCTGTAGCTCGCTATTATGGATTCCTCTCCCCTCATGGAAATTTCCACCGGAGGGCTGTCTCCTACCGAATTCCTGTGCCAGCTCCCAGGCTTCCACGCAACCGCAGTGGCCATCTGCTTGTTACGTCTGGGCCCAAGAGAAAAACACATTTCTCGGATAAGAAGCAGTCCTAACTGGATTTTCCTCTAGCACAAAACAGCCTTAACTATAAACATTGCCTTTGCCCTGAAAAGCCTCTCTGCTTCCATCAAGATGGAGTCTCTCTAGCTCTAGGCCTGTAGGCCTGAAAAGGGGTGAAATGCTCCTTAGCTCTGTCAGAATACCTACATAAACCATACCAATGTGTCTAATATGTCAAAGCCAATAGGCAATAGACAGGTGAAAGTCAAGAATAAAGGCATATTAAGCAGCTATCCTCTTCTAGATCTGGAAAAAGGGCTTAAAAGGGCCAACACAGGCTAAGAATACCTATACTAGATGCGAGCAAGACTAATGATCTATATCACTGCTAAATAAAGCCAAAAACTCTGCCATAACAGCACCCCATTCAGCGAGGACATCGCCGACTTCGTCAGCCCGCATGCCCTCCCCTCCGCTGACTACATCCTCCTGGGAGACCTCAACTTTCACCTGGAGAACAACAACGACCGCAACACCAGCACCCTGCTCGACAACCTCGCCAACCTGGGACTCAAGCAACTGGTGTCCACCCCCACCCACCTCGCCGGACACACACTCGACGCAGTCTTCTCTTCCAGCACAGACATCGACTTCAGCCACGCCACAGAGCTTCAATGGACGGACCACAGCTGCGTCCACTTCACCTTCAAGAGAACGACGACCCACCACCACCAGAAACAGGCCGCCCGCAGAAGCTGGAACAAGATCACAGTAGACCAGCTCGCCACCTCCCTGAGCCAGCACCCTCCTGCCAGCTCAGCGAACCCCAGCCAGGCCGCAGACAACCTCACGAAGTGGATCAGCAACTGCGCGGACGAACTCGCCCCACTGAGGACCCCGCCTAGCAGACCCGGCAGCAAGAAGGCCCCATGGTTCACCGCCGAACTCAAGAGCTCCAAGAAGAACTGCCGAGCCCTCGAGAAAGTCTGGAAAAGGGAACCGACACCGGACAACAGGACCTCCTTCAAACTTGCCACCCGGAAACACCACCAGCTGATCCGCGCCGCCAAGAAAACAGCTTTCAAGGACCGGTTGGACAACAACGCACACAACTGCAAGGAACTCTTCAACATCGTGAAAGAGCTTTCCAACCCCAGCGCAGGAAACAACGACATCACCCCATCGCAAGACCTCTGCAACTCCCTCGCTTCATACTTCCACAACAAGATCGCGGACATACACAACAGCTTCAACAACCAACCAACGCACACCATGACCGAACAACCACCCCCCACCACCACCCTCCACGCCTGGACCCCGATCAGCACCGAAGACACCATCCGCACGATGAACTCCATCCACTCCGGATCACCGACCGACCCCTGCCCTCACCACGTCTTCAACAAGGCCGACGCTGTCATCGCACCCCACCTGCGAGACATCATCAACACATCCTTCGACACCGCCACCTTCCCCGAGAGCTGGAAGCACGCCGAACTCAGCGCTCTTCTCAAAAAACCCACAGCGGACCCCACCGAACTCAAGAACTACCGCCCCATCTCGCTCCTCCCGTTTCCAGCCAAAGTCATCGAGAAGACCGTCAACAAGCAGATGGCCGCCTTCCTCGAGACGAACGGATCCCTCGACCCCTCACAGTCCGGCTTCCGAGCCAACCACAGCACCGAGACCGCCCTCATCGCCGCCACCGATGACATCCGAGCCCTGATGGACAATGGAGAAACAGCGGCCCTCATCCTCCTAGACCTCTCCGCGGCATTCGACACGGTCTGCCACCGCACCCTAGTACGGCGCCTCAGCAACATCGGCATCCAGGACAAGGCGCTGGAATGGATCGTCTCCTTCCTCGACGGAAGAACACAGAGAGTCCGCCTACCACCGTACAAGTCAGAGGCCTCCGAAGTCATCTGCGGCGTCCCCCAAGGATCATCTCTGAGCCCCACCCTCTTCAACGTCTACATGAGCCCCCTCGCGGCCATCGTACGCAAACACAACCTCAGCATAATCTCCTACGCCGACGACACCCAGCTGATCCTCCCCTGACCAACGACCCCGCCGCCGCCAGAGCCAACCTGCACGAAGGGATGAAAGAGGTAGCCGAGTGGATGACGACCAGCCGCCTGAAACTGAACTCGGACAAGACGGAGGTCCTCATCCTGGGCTCCTCACCCTCCGCCTGGGACGACTCCTGGTGGCCTCCCGCCCTGGTCACCGCACCCAAACCGACAGACCATGCACGAAACCTGGGCGTCATCCTGGACTCCTCCCTCTCCATGACCAGGCAGGTCAACAACGTCTCCTCGGCGTGCTTCAACATCCTACGCATGCTAAGGAAGATCTTCTGGTGGATCCCCACCGAGACCAGAAAGACCGTCACCCAGGCCCTCGTCACCAGCCGACTGGACTACGGCAACGCCCTCTACGCCGGTACCACCGCCAAGCTCCAGAAGAGACTCCAGCGGATCCAGAACGCCTCAGCCAGACTCATCCTCGACATCCCACGAACCAGTCACATCTCCGAACATCTGAGAGACCTTCACTGGCTCCCCGTCAACAAAAGAATCACCTTCCGCCTCCTCACCCACGCACACAAAGCCCTACACGACCAAGGCCCGAGCTACCTCAACAGCCGAGTCAACTTCTACGCTCCCAAACGCCACCTCCGATCAGCCAACCACGCCCTCGCCGCCGTCCCCCGCATCCGAAGAGCGACTACAGGAGGAAGGTCCTTCTCCTACCTGGCCGCCAAGACCTGGAACTCCCTCCCGACCGACCTGCGCCTGACCCAAGACCACCTCTCCTTCAGGAAGAAGCTGAAGACCTGGCTGTTCGAGCAGTAGCGGCACCCCCCCCCCCGCGCCTTGAGACCCTACGGGTATGTAGCGCGCTTTATAAGTGTCAATGATTGATTGATTGACTTTAGACGTCACAGCTCTTTATACTAGCATTAAGAGAGAAATTGGGTTGTGTGCTATTAGGACAATTTTGAACACCAGATCAGCTAGTGCATGGAACCATACTGAAATGTTGATCAACAAGATTGAGTTAATTTTGGACAACAATGTATTCTTATTTAAAGAGAAGTGGTATCGGCAAAAGCAAGGGGTTGCCATAGGCTCCAGATTCTCTCCCTCGTATGCCAATCTTTTCATGGGTTGGTTCAAGGAGATGTGGATCTGCGGTCCCATGGGCACCAAATGGAATGATCATGTCCTTTTTTGGGGGAAGTATAATGACAACTGCCTAATGATCTGGACTGGTGGCACTGATAAACTTTTGGGTTTTTTAACACCTAAACAACAATGAATGCTCCATTAAATGTACTTTTGAATTTAGGATGAGTCGGATTTCTTTCCTGGATGCAGAACTATAGATCAGGGATAATAAGATTCACAGTAGAGTCTTTCGCAAAAAGAAATTGCTTGCAATGCGTTGCTACATGTCTCTAGCGCACATCCTACACACCAAATTAGGGCGATCCCCTTTGGAGAATTATTTTGGTGAGACGTAATTGCAGCAATGACCCCAAGTTTGAGGAATGTACAAAAGGAATGATGGCTCACTTCAAAACAAGGGGCTATGATAAGAATATACTTGCTAGGGCTAAACAGAAAATACATAAGATCAATAGACAGGATACATTGAGAGAGCAAAAAAAGGTTACTAAGAAGAATGAAAAAATACTCATGGTTACAAATTATAATACTCTTCAGGGATACTTGTGTGTAGCCTGAATAGGCATTGGCACATTCTGAAGGCCGACAGATCCCTATATGACTCAAGTACAGAAAGACCTGACATTACCTATCGGATAGGGGTTTGCCTTTGGAATTTACTAATTTACCCTGGGGCGAGAACGACTGTGAATTGGTTGACTCCACACACAATAGGAGTTTACGGATGTGGTCATTGTAATGTATGCAAGTGGGCCTGCAACAAGAAAACATATTTTAATGGTCCTGATGATTGAATATACAGGATCATGTCTAACATCAATTGCAATACGAAATTTGTTGTGTATATCATTGAGTGCAAATGTAGTAAGAGGTATGTGGGCAGCACTGACAGAACCTTACATGAGAGAATTGGGGAGCATATTAGAGCTGTTAAGCAAGGAGACAATAGATGCCCGCTTGCAGCACATATAGCGCAGTGCCCTTCTAAGAACAAGAATAGAAACTTTACATTTTATGGGATTGACCAGACCCTGAGGCACCCTAAGGGTGGCAACAGGGAATTGGCATTACGTAGATGAGAAGCCTTTTGGATTCTACGACTACGTAGCACAGAAATAGGGCTCAACCTGGATCAAGAGCTTCATTACTTTCTGGGCAGATAAATTTCATTTCTGGTTGGAAGTGTATCTGATGTCTGAAATATGAAAATCCACAAGAGGTTATGTTGATCACTATTACTGTCATGTCTATTAATGAATGGTTTTACTTTAAAAAAAATTCGATATACATGTCTGAATTTGCTTTTGTTTCTTTGAGGAGTTTGAGGAGATGTTATAATACGGCTGTTTTTTTATTTTCACCCTTTGTAGTCATTAACATCTTTATTCATTTATTATTTTTATGTGCTCATAATAATTTTTATGGGCGAGCACACCAGAGATTAGGATATTTCCATTACACATTTGAGGTAACATCTATATATACGAGCACCTCAAGAAGATGAAGAGTCCAATACATACTGATTATGAACAGCATTATGTTGCTGTTGGGTCGATCCTGATTGTTTTCAGGTTTTGTGTAAGAAGAATCATTATGAGAATGATTTGAACTGGTACTATTGCTACACGTTTCTCTGGAGATCGTCTCAATTGCACAGTCATTTGATTGAATACACCTATGGGATATCATATGTCGTACTCACATATACATATAATTGTCAGGTGCCTTGGCTGTCATATTTGTACTGATATATACGTCTTGATATCATGTCTATGCGTATGTTTGGCATTGGGTCAGAAAGAATTATTCCTTGTGCCAAAAATGATTATTCCTTGTGCCAATATTAGTCCGTCTGATTACTTTTAATAGTTAGGGATATGGCTTTGGAATACTGTAAACTTGACAGTAGGGTATATGGCGCCCCCTTCTTATTACGGGATGTTTACACCGATCGAGACACACTCCAAGATGGTGCCACAGAGGGATGTTTGCATCGATTGATTTACACTCCAAGATGGCGCCCGTAGAGGGAGGACAGAGTAGACTGTCCTCGCTCCATGTTTATAGGCATCAATATGCGAAATATATTTAAATGCGGGAGTGTTTAGGATCATGTCTCGTACTCGAGGACACAGTTGGCTGTCTTTAGACAGACTACTCATCTAGAAGCGGTAAGGAATTGAGAATGCGGACGTATAGTATAGCACCTTATATTATCGATTTGGAAAACCTGTTTTTGTTATACTGGGCGCTTTTGACTTTCAGAGACGTGGGGTCACTTTGTACAAGAAGATGCCTACGGGGAAATTACCTGTCCGTATGCAAACGCATTGGTAAGCGAAGGGCTGCTTGTGTTGAGATTTGTGAGCCTTCGCTCGTTATGAGTACTTATGACTGCGTTATTACTTATTGTGACAGTGGGATTTAGTCATTATAAAGTGTATTGTTATGGTTTATGCAAGTGTGTGTTTCAAACACCTTATACATAATGGCTATTGTCATAGAATGGACGGCTCAGAGACATGGTGTTACTTCCTACAAACAGAACGCCTACAAGGAATTTACCAGCTGTCTCAGCATAAGGACAGGATGTATTATACAGTCTGGAGGACCGATTTCCCCATTGTTTGGTGCTAGTGAGATATCGTTGAAGAATGTGTGGTTTGATTTGATTCTGGCCTATATTAGAAGGTTCTATACATATAGATATATTTCTTCGATTTCAGATTTTAGACATTTTGGCTCAAATTAGGATCCTCATCAAGTTCAAAGTTTGGACACTCTTTCTGAACAGCGAATATCGTCCTAGATATATGTGAGATGGAATTATCACCACATGAGAATTAGCTGATACTGTGATTAGATTTTGTTCATTTGTTATTACAGATTAGAGTAGGCCTTGGATGGACTTGGCTTTTCTGATTAGTGTTGATTTCATTTCCCTTTACATAGATTTCTACCAGAGACAGATGAGGTACTTGGAGATGTTTTATTTACAAATGATTTTCTTGGAATTGGTTGGTGTTTATTGCACCCTTTCCGTCTTTTCTTTGCTGCTCTCATGCTTATCATAAATATGCGGTTTTCTCCTGAATTATGTAGCCGTTATATTCATGCACATTATTATCTTCACCACCTAAGCACTGGGGGTATTGGGGTACTCTCTTATCATCCAGAATATTAGACCTTCTCTTCCCACCTAATTTCTTCCATTTCTAATTGGGCATAAAGGATCCACACTGTGCATGTATGCTTATGTGTCTACAATATGCAATTGGAGCCATACTGAGTCACGGTAAGACTTTAGGAGGTGTCAGATGTACACCAGTTTCTGTAGGGTGTCACAATGGCCTTTTTATTATTGTTTATTTGTTTATTGAGCTTTAGAAAAATTGTCGGACAATTTCCCAGTGTGGGGACGAAACGTGTGTTGGCTGGCTAAGAATTCGATAAAGTAACAAGAAAAGGAGAAGATTAAAGAAAGAAAGAACTACGACTACTGTGTTTCTAATTGATGTACACTATTTTGATTTACTGTTGTCTTTACCCTACAGTCGTGTGCTGAGGTTTGCACTTACATGGTGGGAGTCCATGTCAAATGCTGTTGAGAGGACCTTGAGGCCAAGGGCCACCGTGCCTGCTCTGTCCAGAGTCATGCAGATGTCATCCATGGCGACGATGAGGGCAGTTTGTGTGCTGTGCTTGGGTCTGAAACCAGACTGAGTGCTGTTGAGGAGATGGTAGTCATTGAGGTATTTGCTGAGGCTACTGTTGGTGATTGTGGTAGATTCTGTTTTTTAAGTCATCCATTATCGGCTCCTCTGTCTTTTGTGTGGCAACTCTTGTCATCAGACCTACTCTTTTTACAATCAATCTCACAGAGCACATCCAAACATGTTGCATTATTATGTGCACCTCTCACAACAATGCTGCTCATTCCCCATTTTTTTCATATGTAGAGTGTAAAACATTGGATTGCTGTTTGAGGGTAGTAAAATCCTACTCAAGTAGAAACCACAATCCTTGTCAGGGGGAGGACACATGCAATCCCAAATTAATCTGTGCTCAACCCCCTCGTATTGTGGCAGAGAGCTATCAGCCTTAACTTAGAGACATTGTATAAAGTATTTGGGCAGTACTTCAAAGAGTAACACAGTGGAAACTCACCAAACAAGGATCCCACACCAGATTTAGAAAACTAGATTATTCTTTCATCAATAAAACAAGACCAAACCAACAAAAATCGAAATCAGCAGAACCGGATTTATGCAATTAAAAAAATGTCAGTGGAAATACGACCAAAAAGCACAAAGTGCCAACTGTGGATATCTGGTCCCGCTGGATAGAGACAAAGTCATAATTTCAGGCCAACACAATGGAGCACAAGCCAGCTACAATGGCCCAGGTAGGCCCTCTGAACAGAGTACCTTAGATCCTCATTGCTGAGATTGGCGAGATTCAGTATTGAGGATGCACCGCACAGTCAAGGAAATGCATCAATTTTGAGGAGCTACAGAGCTGTGATACGAGGTTTTGCATCGGTGTTGAGGATCCTGTCCACGAGGGCTTGCGAGGCAAAGTCTGGTGTCAGGAATAAGTCGCACAGTTGAAGCGATGCATCGGTTCTGTGGAGCTCTGAGGCTGCGCTGTGAGAACCTGCATCGTTATCAAGGCTGCCATCGATGTGAGATTTACTAAGCGAGGGCCTGCGTCCGTAAAGCTTTGCGCAGACAGCGTTTCCGAAGCAGGCTGTGAGGTTGATGCAGAGTCCTTTGTGTTGGGAGAACCCTTGTAGCAGAGGTGATGCACCGGTCCTGCTCGAGTTTGCACCGCACAGCAGAGGAGATGCGTAGGCTCAGTTGGGTCCACAGATGGCCTGGCAAAGCATTGTAAGGCCCACTTCCAAGGGTCCAGGACTGGAGTGTTCCACTTGGCAGAGTAGGGCTCACAGATGGCAGAGTCCAGGTGCTGGGTGTAGGATATTTGGAGCCTTCTGTCCCTGAGGCTATAGTCATGAGGCCAGACAACTTGCCTTTGGAGTCAATTGGGGTCCTTCGTTCAACAGATACAGGTCCAGTCTTCTCACCCACGCAAGAGGGCAGCAGGTCAACACAGTAGAGCAGCAGTTCCTTCAAAACAGCAGTCTAGCAGAGTGATAATCCTTTCAGCAGCACAGCAGTCCTTCTTCCTGGCAGAGTATCCACAGGTCCAGAAGTGCACTGAAAAGTTGGTGTCTGAGGTTTAGTATTTATACCTTTGTTTGAAGGCAGGACAAAGCCAATTCCAGCATACGTAGGGCTGTGCCCAGCTCCGCCTTCCCATCCTGCCAGAAATGGGCCATCCAGGCACACCTAAGCTATCTATTATGTATAGCTGTCGAGGAGGAAAACACAAAGTCCAACAATCAGCTACACCCGGGCATGTGACCCAGGCACACACTGGAGGCACTAAATGGCTAAGGCAGGAAAATGGCAACTTTTTAAACGTGGCATTTTCATAATTGCAATTTAAAATCTAAATTTACCATAAAATAGGATTTTCCATTGCAATTCCATGGACACCAAACATAAACTGGTTTCCTTTCCCATTTGGAAAGACAACATAATAAGGTAACTTTAATGTTAACCAATAGGAGAGGTATGCTATACAATAGTAAAAAATTATTTAAGAGTTTTTCACTATCAGGACTGGTAAAACTTAAAAGTGTGTATCCTACTGTTTAAATACACTGCACCCTGCCCTCTGGATTGTTCAAGGCCACCTCTAGGGGTGACTTACAAGTATTAAAAAGAAAGGTTTGGGCCTTGAATTAGGTCTATTTTGTCAGGTTGAAAAGGCAGTTGACAACTGCACATACAGGTTGCAATGACAAACCTGAGATACGTTTAAGCTACTTAAGTGGGTGGCAAAATCAGTGTTGCATGCCCACTAGTAAGATTTAATTTATGGGCCCTGGGTACTTGCCAATTGGGGATAAGCCAATGTTAGCATGTTTTAAGGCGTGAGCACATGCACTTAAGCACTGGTTAGCAGCGGTCAAGTGTGCGGAAACCTAAGGCCAGCAAAAACGAGATCAGAAAAAATAAGGGGATGAAGGCAAAAGATTTGGGAGAAGACCACCCTAAGGCTGACACGTCTAGCATAGAGGTAATATAGGAAATTTATATAAATTGATAAATAGTGGCGAAAATGAATAACTGTTGCATCCAAGGAGGGACAGAGAGTATTTGTTGGTCCAGCATACACACACTCCTAATCTCACAATAATACAATCAGGTGTGCAGTTCCTTTGTCAATGTTAGGGCACCCTAATTCTGGGTCAAAGACACATGTGGTCATATGGAGTGTTTCCTTTCAGGAGCAAGAGCCCTCATCCACCCAAGGTTAGCATGCTTCATCATCAGGGTGGCACCTCGAGCGACAGGCCCTGCAGTTTCCAGTGTGCTCCTCTAGGGGGCTCTTTGCCAGTAGGTTTATCAATGATATTTTAATTGTCTGGAGAGTGGATATGAGTTTATCAGAAAGTTTAATTGAATGAGTTAATACGTTGGATCCCTACCTGAAATTCTCTCAAACCATATCAGACAGAGAATTATCCTTTTTTGATCTGACAAACTCAATTGATAACTGCCTCCAATTGTTAAGAATTTTGAGGATCTGCAGTGCAGCTGAGGACTATGACAACAAGCTGATGCCTGAAGAGAAATTACAACGGAGGAATAACCCACAAAAAAATCATTCAATCTGCATCTAATAGAGCAAAGAATATTAACAGAAAAGCTCTGTTGGAACCAAAAGTTAAAGAGGAAGCCACAAAATTGACTTCTGTAACTACATTTACTTCATGTTCGAATACAATTAAGAAAATGATTACAAAACAATGGCACATCATGAACAGTGTGTGAGAAGGTGGCCTGATATGCAGTGCTCACTATTCTAGTGAACACTATGTATCAGTCCAGCAACCCTTATTGATGATTGGTTGTAAGTCAACCTTATAGACCAGCTATCCTAGTAGCGTGGATACGAGCAGTCTAAGGCTAAAGACTCGAGAGGGCGTGTTAAGCCAGCTGTTATACCACACATATACCCCTTGAACACCAAGTGAAAGGACACCACACAAGTGTTATGAAAATAAACAAGATATTTATTAAGAATCACAACAGCCCTGTACTCTTTATGAGGACAGGGTACTAAGCACAAAACAAAACTCTTACGAAAATACTTAAGTTAGCACAGTATATACAAATGCCCGAGGGGCACGGAAAACCATATACTCTGAAAGTGGAATGCAAAATTACTAGCAGGTAAGTACAGTACTAATAGGCTTTGGAATCGCTAGATCTTGACTATAGAATCTTCAGATTACTTCTAGGAGACCCAGGGGACTCGGGTGCAGAGTGTGCACTCTCACGCGTGATGCGGGACAAAGTCTATGGTAGCTAGTAATGACAAAGTTAGTGTTCTCGGGCGAACCCGACCTGGTAGGAGGAAAACGAAAGTGGATTCTGACCCTTGGATAGTGAGGCTATGCTGGGGCACCAAAATGCAGAAGTTACCTAGCCCAGGGGCTGCAGCTGCATAGGTCTCAAAAGACGTCGGGAATCCTCGTAGACGGACCAGGAGCCTGGAAGAAAGAAGTTGCTGGCAGGCGACCAGTGAAGAAAGTTCGATGGATCCAAGCCTGGATCGAAGGAAGATGACACCTGAAAGCAGAGGGGACCAAGTTCGAGACTACTAGCCAGTAGTCAGTGGGCACCAGGAGGGCACCGGATGGTAGCCACCTCGACTAGGTGAGTGGGTGACGCTGTGTTCGCAGATCTCACGGACCAGGAGGCGTTGTCGGCGACCAGGATGGAGGAGCGAGCTGTCCCACGATGGATGAAGCTGTCGGCGTCGCTGGACCCAGGATTGGGCAACAAAGCCTTGGCAAATTCAAGCCCACGCGGTGGACTCAAAATGGCGTCTGGAGTGGACCAGGAGGGTCCGGGGTGCTTCTCTGTTAAAAGGAAGCAAGGGCCAGTCTGGAGCAACCAGACCAGCAGCAGTGATGTCGTCGGGCGTCGTGAAGAAGGCCACAAGCCAGCCGGCTAGTAGCCACACAGCGCGGTGAGCACGCAAAAGCAGAAGGGCCCCACGCAGATCGTGGAGATGCTGGAGGGCTGATCTTCGGTGCTGGAGCTGCTCAGGGTTGGGGCTTCTCGGACCCCAAAGCACTCACCAGTGGAAGACTCGGTGGGCTTGTTGCAAAGAAGTCGTGCAGTCTTGGCGATCGTCGGTCCCTCGAGGTCTCGTCGCACTCACAGTTCTCAGCTTTGCTGTAGAGGTGAGTAGAGGTCAGAGGTGCCAGGGTCTTGTCGAGCTGGGTCGTCGGATTCGTGAAGAAGGACTTGCAGCAGACCGCAGTGTTCTTAGGATGGTGCCCGCTTGATGCAGGGTGACTACTCCTTAGCCACAAGGGAGAATCTTGAAGAAGAAATCTTGATGTCCTTTCGCAGAAAGTCGTGTCTTGATTCCAAAGATGATCTAATTTGAACAGGGGGCCCGCTCCTATCTTTATACTAAAAAAGGGGGCTGACCCGGTGACTAGGTCCTGCCTATGGGTGGGACTAGGAGGGGGGTGGTTACACCCCTCTCCCATGCCGGACTTCCCCCAGGCCAGGGGCTGGTGTGCCCCTGGAACTGGTTCTGACCGGCCTATGCGTAGTGAGCACCGGGGTGCCACTCAGCAGTCACCTTCCTGAAAAGCCCTGCCTACCCAGGATACACAAAACCATGTCTGGGACGGTGCTAGCACCGCCCCTGACAGGAAACCCTTTGTCCAGGCTCCCCTCGCTGGAAGGACTCCCAGCTGCAGGGGATCAGACTCGTGTCGGTGGTGGCAGCATCCATTTTGTGGAGCTGAGGCTTCGTTTAACTTTAACCGGGGTTCACAGTTACATACATGTTGTGTCCCTCTAGAAGGGTGGAATGCTAACCCCGTCGCCAGAATTGGCGAGGGGTTAGTATTCCAATTCGTATGACACCTTACTCGACATGTTTTGATAAAGCAATACCAAAGATAGCATTTAACCGCGAGGATTATAATGCACTTAAGAGTATATGGTATGCGATATCATGGAACAGCTATTAGGACTTGATTCCGCAAGCTGCAGACAGGCTCAGCTCATGCCAGAGCACCATCTCACATGATTCCAAGCACTCTGCCTTCAGGATTGTTAAGGCCTGCCATAGGAGTGACTGATAGGAATCTGTGTGTCCATTTTAGGGTTAGATATAGGTATACTATATCTACAGCAAAGGGTGATTACACGACTTTGCCCCAGCTGTCATGCAGCCAGTTGTGTCAAATTTAGGAGGCCAGCCAGGGGTGGCATAATACATGCTTCAGCTCCTGGTAGGCCCTGGGCACACCTATGCCCTGAGTTACAGGGTCTGATAAGGTGGCCCAGTACCAATTGGAAATGCACCTAGGGTACATGGAATCCATTTTACAGAGAGAGCAGTAGGCCTGGGGTCCTGATTGGCAGGGCCCCAGGTCGACTATGTCAAAAAACAAGCTAAAACACAGGGCAAAAAGTTGGGGGCAACCATAGTCAGGAGGTACCTTCCTACACAACCCCCCCCCCCCCCCCAAACGAAAGGAGATAAGGCTATCCTTGTCCAGGTAAGCCTCTATTACCTAAGTGGCCATATAAGGAAGGACCAGCTCTGGCTTGGTTTCCCCTTGTGTCATGGTCCACTAGGCAACCCCTCACCCTAAGGGTATCTGAGGGTCTCCACCATAGGGAATCTCTGCCTTTGGTGTGTCTTGGGAAAGAAGAAGGCTGATGCTGGGATGGAGTACTGAAGTGAGGCTCCTCTACCTTTGGGCTCAACTTCCTCCAATCACCATTCATCATTTGTGCCTTTCTTTCTTTAGCTGAGATGCACTGAGCTCTCAGGGTCAGCCTCTGGCTACCTAAAGCTGGAGGCTGAGTCCCTCTGTTTGGCTTACTGGAGGGACAGGTCAGGTCTGGGGTTTTTAGGCCCCATGTTTGGCTGTGCCCAACAGTGTCCAGCTGGGGGAGGTCCCTAACTACTTTTAAGGGGGCTCCCTCAGGAGTCTTACTTATTTTCACTTGGCTAGGTTTACCAGCTTCAGTGATCCTAATCTGCTGATTAAGGGGTTCTTTTGGACAGGGGGCCCTTTGGGGTCCACCACTGGCCTCCCTGACCTCCACAGCCCTGGGCTGACTGAGGCAGGGTAGAGAGGTGCAGGTTACCTGCTCCAGACTGGGTCCCACCTGGGAAGGGTCCACTGCCATCAGGGGCTCTGCCAGGCTAGGCCTGACTACCTCTGGGGCAGTTCCTTCAACAGGGGTAGAGTCAGTTCCCTGAGGAGGCTGGCTCTCACCTAGTGTCTGGGAGGGGGAAGACTCTTCTTCCTCCTCAATGCTCTCTGTTTGAGTGGAGTGATCCATTGTTTCAGGCTTCACAACCTCACTATCTGTTTGAGTAGAGGCTGAGACCATTTCAACCTTGCCAACCTTTTCAGGAGGGCACTCAGTTTGTGTTTGGGCTGTGACTGTCACAGCCCTCCTATCCTGTTCTGGAAAGTCTGTCTGAGCCTGGGCAGTGGCTACCACTGCCCTTCCAACCTTTTCAGGGAGGAATGATGCTTGGACTGGGGCTGTAGCTATTACTGCCCCACTAACCTGTCTGGATAGGCCTATCATTCTGGAGTGAGTTTCCTGCTCCACCTCAGCCCATGCTGAGAGTTCCAGGTCATTCCCCAGTAAGCAATCTACAGGTAGGTTATCTGTCACTGCCACTCTCATGGGCCCTGTGACATTACCCCAGCTGAGCTTGACTACTGCCGTGGGATGCCTTCTTTTCACTCCATGAATGTCTGTCACCTGATAAGTAAAACCAGGGGTCAGTTGAGCAGAGGGGACCAGATGGTCAATCACCATGGTGATGCTGACCCCTGTGTCTCTGAATGCCTCAACCTTCTGACCATTCACTAGGACCTCTTGTCTATACTTTCCCAAAATGTGGGGTCCAGTAGTGAAGTTGGCAAACCCCATGCCAGTCTCACAGACAAGAGTGTGGTCAGGGGACCTGGCTAGGCCATAGTCCTCCTGATTGCCCAAAGTAATGCCCACCACATTCTTGGGGGCACTCCCACCACCCGGGGGATTACCACTAGTGGTAACAGGAGGTTTAGGAGTATTACCTGGGGGTATATTTCCCTTATTGCCATTTTTAGGGCAACTGGCATCACTTTTGTAATGGCCCACCTGTTTACAGGTATGGCAATAAGGTTTCTTTTGTTCTGAAGGAGTGTTCTGGGACCCACCACCCTTGTTGGAGTTTTGGGGCCCTTGGGAAGTCTTCTCTGTGGATTTATCCCCACCCTTCTCTTGAGGCTTGGTTGATTCCTCCTTTTGGTCACCACCCTGGTTTTTAGGCCTGACCCTGGTTCTGACCCATTTGTCTGCCCTCTTACCCAATTCCTGTGGAGAGGTCAGATCAGAGTCTACCAGGTGCTGGTGTAATAACTGGTTCTGACAATTACTTAAGATTTGCTCCCTCATAATTAGATTGTACAATCCTTTAAAATCAGTAACCTTACTACCCAGTAGCCAGCCTTCAAAAGCCTTAGTGGCACAATCAACAAAGTCAGTCCAATCCTGAGACTGAGTTTTCTGGGTGTCTCTGAACAGCATCCTGTATTGTTCAGTGGTTAAACCAAACCCATCAACCAGTGTATTCTTCAGGATTTGGTAATTGTTAGCATCCTCAACTCTAGTAGTGAGGAGCTTATCTCTACCTTTACCTTCAAAGGAGAGCCACAAGATAGCTGCCCACTGACTTTGGGGAACACCCTGCACAGTGCAGGCCCTCTCCAAAGCAGTTATCCATTTGTGGATGTCATCCCCTTGTTTAAAGGGGGGCACTATCTTATTCAGGTGCTTTGTATCAAAACTCCTTTCCCTATTGCTAGGTATATTGCTGCCACCAGTGGGGACTACCCCACTTAACTGTTGCTCTCTAGCAAAGGCAAGTCTCTCTTTGGCCAGGGCAAGTTCTTCCCTTTCAATCCTCAGTTTGACTGCCCTTTCTTCAGCTTCATACACTCTCCTCTGAGGGGAAGTCATCCCTCTGTGAGAAGAGTTGTGAGAGCCATTGGTTCGAAGGGATCTGTTAGAGCCTCTTGATAGAGACCTAACTCGTCCATTCCCCATGTTAAGCTGGCCTGAGAGAGGTCCCAGGGGTCCCCTAGTACCATTCTCATGCCTGCTTAAGTTGGACCTGGTTATTCTGCTGACTTCTACCTGTCCCTTATCTGCCTCATCCCCTGACAACTCATCCTCATCCTCAGCATCATCTGCCTCCTGGAGGGGATGGTCATGGCTATCAAAGGGTCCCTGTAAGGAGGGCAAACTCCCATCTGGATTAGAAGAGCTAAGAAGTTTCTCAGCTCTCCTGGCATCATAAGTCTCTAAGAGACCAATCAGAAAGGAAGTTGTGGGGTTAGACCCCTGTTTTATCTTCCTGGAGGTACACACTTGTCTCATCTCCTGGAAGCTAAGAGCAGCATATTTGGAAGTGGGGACCTATGGAGGGTCCACTGACACAAGGGGAGACTCAGAGTTTCCTCCTTTGTCTGACATGCTGATTCTAGTGTGGTGTAAGTGATGCACCTACCTACACTATGTGTTTGCCTACTGATCCCTTGCTAAGAGTTGCAGCCAAGGTGTGCTAAGCCTTGAGGAGCTGCAACAGCTGGTTCAGTAGAACTCAGAGTATTCTAAGCTAAGTTATATGTACCTAACAGTACTTATGTGATCTTTCAACAAGATATTCTTAGGATACGTGTGGTAGAACAACAGCAAGCTCAAATCCCAACCGCTGCTCACCAATGTGAGAAGGAGGCCTGATATGCAGTGCTCACTATTCTAGTGAACACTATGTATCAGTCCAGCAACCCTTATTGATGATTGGTTGTAAGTCAACCTTATAGACCAGCTATCCTAGTAGCGTGGATACGAGCAGTCTAAGGCTAAAGACTCGAGAGGGCGTGTTAAGGCAGCTGTTATACCACACATATACCCCTTGAACACCAAGTGAAAGGACACCACACAAGTGTTATGAAAATAAACAAGATATTTATTAAGAATCACAACAGCCCTGTACTCTTTATGAGGACAGGGTACTAAGCACAAAACAAAACTCTTACGAAAATACTTAAGTTAGCACAGTATATACAAATGCCCGAGGGGCACGGAAAACCATATACTCTGAAAGTGGAATGCGAAATTACTAGCAGGTAAGTACAGTACTAATAGGCTTTGGAATCGCTAGATCTTGACTATAGAATCTTCAGATTACTTCTAGGAGACCCAGGGGACTCGGGTGCAGAGTGTGCACTCTCACGCGTGATGCGGGACAAAGTCTATGGTAGCTAGTAATGACAAAGTTAGTGTTCTCTGGCGAACCCGACCTGGTAGGAGGAAAACGAAAGTGGATTCTGACCCTTGGATAGTGAGGCTATGCTGGGGCACCGAAATGCCGAAGTTACCTAGCCCAGGGGCTGCAGCTGCATAGGTCTCAAAAGACGTCGGGAATCCTCGTAGACGGACCAGGAGCCTGGAAGAAAGAAGTTGCTGGCAGGCGACCAGTGAAGAAAGTTCGATGGATCCAAGCCTGGATCGAAGGAAGATGGCACCTGAAAGCAGAGGGGACCAAGTTCGAGACTACTAGCCAGTAGTCAGTGGGCACCAGGAGGGCACCGGATGGTAGCCACCTCGACTAGGTGAGTGGGTGACGCTGTGTTTGCAGATCTCACGGACCAGGAGGCGTTGTCGGCGACCAGGATGGAGGAGCGAGCTGTCCCACGATGGATGAAGCTGTCGGCGTCGCTGGACCCAGGATTGGGCAACAAAGCCTTGGCAAATTCAAGCCCACGCGGTGGACTCAAAATGGCGTCTGGAGTGGACCAGGAGGGTCCGGGGTGCTTCTCTGTTGAAAGGAAGCAAGGGCCAGTCTGGAGCAACCAGACCAGCAGCAGTGATGTCGTCGGGCGTCGTGAAGAAGGCCACAAGCCAGCCGGCTAGTAGCCACACAGCGCTGTGAGCACGCAAAAGCAGAAGGGCCCCACGCAGATCGTGGAGATGCTGGAGGGCTGATCTTCGGTGCTGGAGCTGCTCAGGGTTGGGGCTTCTCGGACCCCAAAGCACTCACCAGTGGAAGACTCGGTGGGCTTGTTGCAAAGAAGTCGTGCAGTCTTGGCGATCGTCGGTCCCTCGAGGTCTCGTCGCACTCACAGTTCTCAGCTTTGCTGTAGAGGTGAGTAGAGGTCAGAGGTGCCAGGGAAGCCGGGTCTCGTCGAGCTGGGTCGTCAGATTCGTGAAGAAGGACTTGCAGCAGACCGCAGTGTTCTTAGGATGGTGCCCGCTTGATGCAGGGTGACTACTCCTTAGCCACAAGGGAGAATCTTGAAGAAGAAATCTTGATGTCCTTTCGCAGAAAGTCGTGTCTTGATTCCAAAGATGATCTAATTTGAACAGGGGGCCCGCTCCTATCTTTATACTAAAAAAGGGGGCTGACCCGGTGACTAGGTCCTGCCTATGGGTGGGACTAGGAGGGGGGTGGTTACACCCCTCTCCCATGCCGGACTTTCCCCAGGCCAGGGGCTGGTGTGCCCCTGGAACTGGTTCTGACCGGCCTATGCGTAGTGAGCACCGGGGTGCCACTCAGCAGTCACCTTCCTGTAAAGCCCTGCCTACCCAGGATACACAAAACCATGTCTGGGACGGTGCTAGCACCGCCCCTGACAGGAAACCCTTTGTCCAGGCTCCCCTCGCTGGAAGGACTCCCAGCTGCAGGGGGTCAGACTCGTGTCTGTGGTGGCAGCATCCATTTTGTGGAGCTGAGGCTTCGTTTAACTTTAACCGGGGTTCACAGTTACATACATGTCGTGTCCCTCTAGAAGGGTGGAATGCTAACCCCGTCGCCAGAATTGGGGAGGGGTTAGTATTCCAATTCGTATGACACCTTACTCGACATGCTTTGATAAAGCAATACCAAAGATAGCATTTAACCGCGAGGATTATAATGCACTTAAGAGTATATGGTATGCGATATCATGGAACAGCTATTAGGACTTGGTTCCGCAAGCTGCAGACAAGCTCAGCTCATGCCAGAGCACCATCTCACATGATTCCAAGCACTCTGCCTTCAGGATTGTTAAGGCCTGCCATAGGAGTGACTGATAGGAATCTGTGTGTCCATTTTAGGGTTAGATATAGGTATACTATATCTACAGCAAAGCGTGATTACACGACTTTGCCCCAGCTGTCATGCAGCCAGTTGTGTCAAATTTAGGAGGCCAGCCAGGGGTGGCATAATACATGCTTCAGCCCCTGGTAGGCCCTGGGTACACCTATGCCCTGAGTTACAGGGTCTGATAAGGTGGCCCAGTACCAATTGGAAATGCACCTAGGGTACATGGAATCCATTTTACAGAGAGAGCAGTAGGCCTGGGGTCCTGATTGGCAGGGCCCCAGGTCGACTATGTCAAAAAACCAGCTAAAACACAGGGCAAAAAGTTGGGGGCAACCATAGTCAGGAGGTACCTTCCTACACAGTGGAACTCTAAATTGGGAACAACCTCTTAACTTAAACTTAAAGGACATGTTGGTCCGCACCAGGCCTTTGAGAACATCTTCGACTGCTATCATTCCAGGAGAAGGGACCTTACCTCCGTTTACTGGCCACTTCCCATGTGGACAATGTAATGTCTGTAGATTCATGAAAACTGAAGAAGATTGATCTCGGAGATGGAATGAAATGGAGTCTGAGACAACACACGAATTGTAACTCAAAAACGTTGTTTATCTAATAGCATGACCATGCCAGTTACCGTACGTAGGGATGACAACCTGTGCTGTGAAAATACGTATAAACAAGCACAGAAATCACATTAGGTGTAAGAGAATTACCACAAAAATGAGCACCCATTTCCTGCAGAACGGACATACCCAAACAATATCAATCGAGTGAGTCTGAAAACTGTGACCAATATGGAACATTAAAAAACCATCTTACTAGAGAAAAAACAATAATGGCATGGAATAATAGATCTCAGCCAAAGAGCCTTCTATAGGGTGCCCGTCAGGTATTGCAACACCGACCTGACGAGGAACAAGCCCTATGAAGAAGCAGGACACCTAGCTGGTTGGGTGTGTGAGGACCCTAATTCCGAAAGGAGGAACCCCCCTTTTCCTCCAACCATTTAGTGAGCACTGCCTCTCACTTAGCCAACCTTGTTTCTTTTGCCTGTTAGGAACTGCATACTCATCTCTGTTCGCCTTCTTGCACATAAAAATTCATTGAAAAAATTGATGTTTTGCATCTTCTATGTGTGCTGCCTTAAGCAGCACACATAGGAGTTTCCAATTGCCATTTTAGTTTGTTTATGTGCAGGAAGGGACACCTTCCTGCACATAAACAATAATTACCCTCAACGCAGGCACTCTGCCACTATGGTGCAAGGGTGCCAGTGTTGGTGCTACACAAGAACAACACAACTGCCAATACTGGACTTCACTTTCTACAATTTGTACAAACCTTTATGAGTGAAACATACCGGTCCGGTTTTTTGAATTTCCTTCACTTTAGTTTATTAATTCATTTTCTTAACAGTGAAACCAAGATATCACTCGTTTTTTTTGTGCATGTACAAACAAATATGAAACAATAAATTTCAATACAACATAATTTAAATGTACATTGAATTTACAAATTGTCAACACATCCACCAAACACTCTACCATCCATTCATACCTCATTCATAACTACAAATAAACAACATAAAACATTATTTTGAGACTAATGTCGAAGAATGGATTAAACGTCCATGTGGATGGTATTATATTTTGTTATTTTGTGAAAAGCAGTCTTATTTAGGAACAATCCCTTGGAAACACAGCCTTATTATCTAAACCATCTGCATTATTATCCACCAATCTGATTGACACTAGGTGCCAAAAACAGGTCGACGCGTTTCGAACCCCCAATTGCGGGGTTCTCCTCAGGACCAACAATCTACAAAACATAAAAAATAACTAACTGACATCTCCTATAGAATTGACTTAAGACGCTAATGCCACCAGTAATTTCCCTCAACGCAGGCACTCTGCCACTATGGTGCAAGGGTGCCAGTGTTGGTGCTAGGCAGCTAAATTGGCGCCAGCGCAGGGAGAAATGCACGGCTGCACCGTTGTTGGACAGGCCACATGAAGGGCTCGCTCCCTCCCCGCACGACAGGGCCCGGGCACCGGCTCTCCAGGTGCTACCCACCGATGCGACTCGCAACCCGTCCCCTACGGGACCCCTGCTCCCGGACATCCCTGTATTACCGGCCCGGCCCACCGCCAGCACCATTGCCCGGCCCGGCAGCCATCTTAGACACTGCACCACGAGGCCGCATGGCCTCAGCTCGACCCCAACCCTGGGCCTGGCCAGGCCCCGACAGCCCGGCACCACCATCCACCCAGGAGGTGAACGGACCACTTGGCAGGTCAATGGGAGAAAGAAGTGTCGATGGCTCTCCCCCGCCAGGTGCCGATCGCCCCCAGCTTCCCCGGGCGCTGGCTCCACCCCCCTGCTGGGTGTCTGGACTCCCTCATCCCAGACCTCCCGACCTCCAAGTGCGAGGGTCCGGACATCAAAGGGCGCCAGACCTATAACTGGGGCAGCTCCAGAGCAGGAAGACAGTTGTATCCTGGAGTCGAGAGACACCGAGAAGAACTCATCCTTGACGGACTGCTGGCGCTGCCGCAGCACTGCCTTGTGAACCTGTCGTCCTGCCGCTGGCGCTGCCGCGGCCTTCTGCAATCTACCATCTTCGTTGGGACCTGCTGGCGCTGCCGCGACCCGTTGTAACTACCATCTTCGTTGGGACCTGCTGGCGCTGCCGCGACCCGTTGTAACTACCATCTTCGTCGGGACCTGCAGGCGCTGCCGCGGACCGTTGCCACCTTCGACCACTCCGGGATCTGCTGGCGCTGCCGCAACCCGTCCTCCAAGAACGCCGAGCTCGAGGATTGTGAGCTACCCATCATCTCAGCGTAACTACCCGATAGGTAGTAAGACTGTCCCGCTACCCCTTTCCCATCCAAGAGACTAGAATCGAGGGGACCCCTGAGTCCAGACCTCCTTGTACCATTCTACCGTACTTCGAGATTACTTATAAAGAACGTTAAATCTTATCCTTGTGTGGTGCCTATTCTGTGGGGGGGAAGTTACTTGTCTGTACGATCGCTGGAGACGGCTCTCCCCGGAGACCTCTCCCCTTGTCCTCGGCCGACCCTCCAGGTCCCGTCTAACAACCGTATTCTTGTGAAGACCTGCAATTCAGAAGTGGTGAAACGTGGGGTTAGGCCATGGAGGCTGGTGCCATGCTCCGCCACTTCACTAGTAAATATACCCCTATGTTGCTCTGGTATTTCAAATATCAGTGTCATCCCAGGATCCATATTTCGTAGGTATGCATCCTGCTATTTGAAGTAGCACCCCCTCCTTAGTGGCAAAGGGGCCACTCCCACAAACCTTTTGCAAACATGAAGAGAGTTTGTTCATGTCAGGCATCAAGGCGCTCTACATGGCTAAATGCAGAGGCACGTGGCTGCCTGAGCTGAACTTTGCTGGGGTGAAGATTTCACAGCCTTGTGGGCATGACATCCTCAGCCTGGCAAATCGCTTGGAGATCCTACCCCTAATGATGAAGCGGGAGCTCAAATAGACTTGGACCTAGGCACTTCAATTTTAAGCCATTAAGTGCTCAGGGCTGACAGTTCATTACTGACGCCTCATCACGGAGTGGTGTGAAGTCAGCATTCTCACTGACCCCATCCCACCCTGTGGCGAGTAAGGGACTGCCACCTCCTCTCATTGGCTCCCCATTAACAAGGTAAGCCAATGAGTGGAGATGGCAGTAACAACTTTCAGTGAACCACTAAGTGTTCCCCCCACTACCCGAGATCCCCGTTGCAGCCCAGTGATTTTTTGAAAATGTTTGGTGCATG
Source organism: Lissotriton vulgaris (assembly GCF_964263255.1). Lineage (NCBI taxonomy): Eukaryota > Metazoa > Chordata > Amphibia > Caudata > Salamandridae > Lissotriton > Lissotriton vulgaris. Next base: position 181,452 of record NW_028254317.1, on the reverse strand, counting down.
CATGTGTGTATGTACAAATGCATGTGTATTTGTTCATGCATGCTGTGAATGGGTATGTGTATGAATGTGCGTGTGAATGGTGGGTGTATATGTGTGCTTGTGAATGGATGGGTATGAGTGAGTGTGCATGTAAATGGTGAGTGTATCTGTGTGTGGCCCGTGCATCCCCGCTAAATTTTCCGGCCACCACTGGCTATTTGTATGTAAAGTACACTGCAACACACACACAACCATTTCTGCAGAAACTGATTGCATGCACCACTAGTAACCATGCAAAAAACTAAATTTCCCAGCTATGTGTGTGGAGCAGTGGTCTCCCTTTGAAAGGATGTCCTTAATGGTGTACTAAGTGTGTACCACTTTCCATGAATCCTGCAGGTAGTACACCTCTCAACAGCATGTTTGCCCCTATGACTGTGTCTGTGATATGGAATGTGTACAGAGACAATGGCGGTTCCCTCTCTTGCTTATGGCTACAAATGAGGAAAGTCCGCCTTAAGATTTTGTGGAGCCATATATGCCCCCGTGTGATCTGTATTAGAGTAGGGGCAAGGCAATTATCTGCAGCCCCTTCTGTAATGCATAAGTGCCCTTGAGAATCAAAAAGAAAGGACGCAAGCTGCGCTTCCACGTGGCACGTGTGCAGTATAGCAACTGTACCATCAGTAGGAAAACACTGATTTTTATTTTTGACATGTGGTGTTTTCAAGCACAGACACTGGTACAATGTGCCACAAAGATGTTATCCATAGAGAGGCCCAGAGAGATAGAGAGACTAAAGTGATAATAAAAAAGCTGAAGGATCAAGATGCGTGTGTTCTAGGTAAACACTGAAAACACGGGAAAAAGAAAACATAAAAGAGGGTTACGTGAGAAGCGCATTAAAACATGCTGAGTGTTGCTGGCGTAAAAATGCCTATTTCCAAGAAATAGACAACATGGATGGAGATCAATGAAAATATGTCAAAGTTTTATTACAATAATGTTGATGCATCTCTTAGAACCAGAAGGTAGATACATCAAACACCAACTCAATGGCACACATGCCATGGACAACACTAGCAGAACCGACATCCGGCATGGAACTGCCTGGATGCAGTGAGCCGCTCCCACCGGAGTTACAAATGCAGACAAACCTAAACGAAATCAGGGGTGATGAGGAGGGACAGATTTTACTCACACTGATTTCCGCCTAGTTTCTCCCACCGTAGCACACGTCACACTTTTTTTTTGTATGACTGTTGTTGCTGCTTTTGTTCACAACATGAAAATAAAGATTTACTGCACCTCATGTTGTCAAGAACACCGTGGCCTCTTGTTCTTGTTCCCATTTGTGCCCTTACTGTTTGCCAAATTATTTCCATGTGTGCCCTTACTGTTTGCCAAAGAAACAATGTAAACAATTGAACAAAACCAACGTTTAAGATTTATAACGATGTATGGTCAACAAAGGCACAAAGCACAACTGAGCAAATGCCATCTCCCCTCCTCAACCTCCTGAAAGGAATGTCAGGAGATCCATGTTTTCCTTGTCCAGAGGAGGAGCTCAAGTGGTCTCCACCCGAGTCCTTTTTAAAAAAAATATAAATTCTGTCACAGTTTATGAACTGGTACAAGCTATTTTTAAATCTCTTAATGTCCCTGCAGGTCCCTGCAGAACGTACATTGCCAAAATAGTTACTCATTTATAGGAGTGATTTAATTGCTTCTTGCTTTACCCAGGAGCTTTTTAAATATTTACCATTCGGTTGCTCCCAGTTTATAATCCTGATGGACAAAAGCAAGCAGTATGGAAGTAACACGTCCTGTCATAAGGCTCCAGATGGGGGACTCGATTTAGAAAGTTATTTCTGACTTTTGCATACAATCCCTATCAGTGATTCACAAATACAGAAAAGTGAAGTGCAGTTTGCATAACTTCTACAGTTGTATGTTCACCATGGATGAGTTGATGTGACACAGTGAGGGATATTTACAATAAAATGCCGGGCCCGGTTTTACGCCAAAATTTGTATCGCCACGCTCAGAATTTTTTTAAATGCAGGGATGCGCCATATTTACAAAAGTACGGTGCACCCCTGCATTTCCCCTAGCGCTGGCACTGAAAAAAAGCGCCGGCACCATAGCACCATGTTGCATGGGTGCCTGCGCTGCAGGGGCGATTGTTTATGTGCAGGAAAGGACACCTTCCTGCACATAAACAATCTTGAAAGGCGGTTTGCTGTTTCTATGTGTGTGCAGAATGAAGTACAAGTAGACAGATCCAAATGCGATTAGAAATGAATACTTTCTCCTCGTATCGCCATTCTAAGACCTGGTTTTCCTGGCCTTCATTTTTGGAGCTGCCCTATCCTTGTAAATATGCAGCAGCGACAAAAAGCAATGGGTGTTGTGGCACATTGCCCACGGCAACACCAATTGCATGCTCCTTTTACGCTAAGTGAAGCATGAAAAGGGACCTCATTTACAAGGTGGTGTTAAGTCATGTTAAGTGGCTTAACGTCGCTTTGTAAATAAAGAGATTGGGATATTGCCACCAGAACATCACTAAAAGTGATGTTCTGGTGGTGATATCCCCTTATAAATATGCACTTGTGTCAGAGGTGTAGGCACTGAAACACAAATGAGATGAAGACCCCCACGGTTGTACTTTTCAGGTATTCACAAACATTTGTGAAGCATTTTCTACACGTATTTTTAATTTTAATCGTAAACACGAATTATCTTGATGTTGGAAGTTTGGGAAATCACCTCAAGATTCCTAATTTTGGAATGAGAGACATGCCATCAAAATAAGAATCAATGAATTTAAAAAGGCAATAAAAATACATTTTATAAACTTCAATAATGTCCTAACTGGTTCCAAGAAGAATATTGGTTACCAGGGCACTTTGTAAACGGGGGTTCCATAAACAAGCATGGGGTAGTGATGAGGTGCAAAGAGGCAAGGGGATAAGAGATTAAGGTTCTAAACTTAAGGGTGTAGCTTTACGGATAACGAGTAAGGGCTCATGAGAAAAGACTTAAAGGTAAAGGATAAGGGGAAATAGCTAAGGGTGTAAAAGTAAGGGGTTACATTGAGTCATGGTGGAGGCGCTTCAAGACTCACTTCTGTTATGTTATGTTATTTGGGTATTTATTGTAGCGCACGTACACCAGCAGCTTTCTTGACGCTGAGGTTCCGAACAGAGAACTGCCAGGCAAAGAAGCCATTAATTATAGGCCAAAGTAAACAGCCAAGTTTTGAACTGCTTTCTGACATGCATGTAATCCACCTCAAGCTTCAATGAGATGGGCGAAGAATTCCAGAACCTTGGTCCCAAGAAGGAAGCAGATCCCACCAATGCGTTTGCGCTTGATTCTGGGAACCACCAAAAGATTCAGGTACATTGATCTCAAAGTACGCAGGGAGAGTACTTGCTGTTTGTTAAGAGATTAAATTGGGCCCTGTTCCCTGAATAGCTCAAAAGATAATGCAACCTATTTTAAACATGGTCCTCTGTTCCACTGGAAGCCAGTGGGGATCTTTTAACAGTGGGGTAATGTGACATCGTCTGTCCTGAAGATGGATGATTCTGGCTACCTAATTTTGAATCATCTGAAGACAATGTTTCTGCTTTTGTGGAAGTTCAAGATAGAGCACATTACCGTAATCGATTTTTGATAAAATAAGAGCAATCACTACTTCAGTACAGGCCTCTTTGCTGAGAAAACGTCTGATCTTACGCAGCTTGCGGAGTTGGACAAAGCAAGAGGAGGTAACTGACCCGATCTGGACAGTCATTGAGAGATCTGAGTCAATGTGAAATCCTAAACTCTTTGTCACAGGTTTAGGGAGAGGAGCCACCCCTACTTCCAGAGGCCAATGAAAGGAGTCCAGTAGCTGACCATATTTCTGGGTATGATTATCTCAGTCTTGTCAGAATTAAGTTTGAGTTGGTTATTGTCCATCCAGTTTTTTATGTATCGCATAGAGTTCTTAACAAAGTCTTTGGATTCATCTGAATTCTCCAAGGGGAAAATTAGCTGCATGTCATCAACATAATTAAAGATCTTTACCCCCATCCGCCAGAGGTTAGTGATCAAGGGCTGTATATATATATATATATATATATATATATATATATATATATATATATATATATATATATATATATATATATATATATATATATATATATATATATATATATGTTAGAAAGAATTGGTGAGAGAGCAGAGCCCTGCGGGACACCACAGCTCACTTCTACCGTGTTGTTTTTAAAAGGGGAGAGCCACACAGACTGTTTACGATCCTCTAAAAAGGATCTAAACCAATCCAAAGCTGGACCCCTGAGACCTGCTGCGGCTATACGATTCAACAGAGTTTCGTGGTTTACGGTATCAAATGCCGCAGATAGGTCGAGGAGGACCAGAGCCTGAGAGCTATCAATGTCTGCACTTCTGGTAGTTGACGCCAATAAAGAGTTTATCTTTGGTGGGACTGCCAATGATAGCCTTGGTCATGATTTGCCCACAATACAGTTGCCCACAGAAGTCACCCCTGCAGCACCAGTTGTGGCTTCAAAGTGTAAAAGTGCTGTCAGAAAGAACTTAAAAACGTGGCTATTCCCTAAGAACTAGGCCTGTGTTCTACGCCTCCTTCCCTGTCGCTATGGTTGTTGTGTTACTAGCGCCAAGATGCCTGTCAGGTGACAGTGTGCTTTGAAAATTCTATAAATAATAATAAGAAGAAATAATAATAATAATAATAATAATAATAATAAAAGGATGACAGAGAAATCTGTCCCCACTAAAAGGAAACAACCCCCACGTTCTGGTGTTCTCCAAAGTGATTTTACCACCTGGGTATAGATGTCGTCCAGGGCCAATCCGCCAGCTCAGTCTTCGAATGGCAAGGATAGTCAGTGCTCTTTTACCTAGACTGATGCTACATCTGATCTATCAGATCTATTAGGCATAGGGCAACTCTTTATCAACGCTATATGCTCTTGGTTAGGCTTGTCATTGATCAACTCGTACAAAGCAATGTTGAAATCTAATTAGTATCTCTGTATCATAGGGTCTGTTACATTAATAAATATAACTCAAATGTGCTTTTGCACTCTTTCACTTTTCTTGTTGTTACAGGGGGAACATATTTTGCCACTTCTTCTACATCCCCACAACTTCGTGGGTTTCTGTTTCTTTTTTCTTCTTTTAAAATGGATTTACTGACTTTGACAAGACTAATGCAGAGTTTAGGGGATGAGATAAACATGACGGTGATGATGCAAATTTCTTCATTTTTCAAACAAAAATGCATTTAAATAAAAGTGCAAACATCAATGTTAAATAACACATGTATTATGAATAAAAGAAATAATTTGGGTAGTAGGTAATCACACTTCGGCATTGAAAGCATGTAAAAGAAATAATATTGTGCTGATTTAAATGAACCTAATTGTCAATGCCATATTAACAATGTATTATATGTTAGCATTAAAAGGCCTATTTTTCACGTGGAGCTGTTGTTTTGCAAAAAATGTTTGTTCTTTCCTCTGCAGATGCTGTAATTTTCGGGAAGCCATCTTAGGGGGTCATTAGGCTGGCAAGCGGACTTTGTCAGCCCGCCATCCTAACGGGAAACGAGACCACCTGCCATAAGGGCAGGGGTCCGGTGGGGGCAATTAGGATGCGCCCTGCCACAGTGGCGGGCGCATCCTGCATTCCTGTCATTGAGGCGGGCGGTGCACTCAGCACCGCCCGCCACAATGCCAGGAAGGCATGTTGTGCACTTCCATGCACAACATGGCAGGCACGGCACAGTGCCTGCCATGTTCTGCATGGAACTGCAGGGGGATACCATAGGTACCCCACATGTGCACCCCCCACCCCCCAGAGTCCCTGGGGGCCAGCAACTGTGGCTCATGACGAGCTGAGCTCGTCATGAGCCACGGTGGCCGTGTGCTCAAGACGAGCTGAGCTCGTCATGAGCATGGGAGGGGTTAATATGGTGGCGGTGTCTGTTAGGGTGCAGTAACATGCCTTGGAAAGGCATGCAGGAACAGTCAGCGGGGGGCAGTTGCTTGCCCCCAGGGACTCTGGGGGGTACCTATGGTCATATCTTCACACGATGTGACGAAACACGTGTCGGCTTACTTTGTTCCTAATGTACTGATCAAAACGGAACTATAAATCACTTTCCACACTTCTCTGGATTTCGACTATTTATTTTCTTGTCTAAGCGAACTATAAGTTCTTGTTCTTACATAAGAACCCATCACCTTTACTTGTGCACAGGACCTTTGTATGTATCTTTGGCCTATTATGAAGACCTGAGAAACTGGGGAGTTCACCTACACCCAGAAGTTTATTGAAATCATGTTGGATGCTGTGAACAGAGAATGTGATTCCATGTTTTGATTAATAATTCACTGTGTTTATATTAGCGTTTGTTTCTGGAGTAGATGGTCACATACTTGAGATCCTTCCCTGGGTTTCTTGAGACCAGATCTCACTTTATGAGAGATTACATTTTGACTCCTTTCCTGTTTATTAGATGTCTGCTGAAATATAGCCGAGAATACTTTCCAGCGCAACAATTTCCTTTTTTTTGAATTGCAAAGTCTTCAATCCTTTTGCATTTATTCTCTCATCAGAACTCGTTTATTGGGTTTCTGAAATGACTCTTTATTCCATTCTTAATCTAATTAGAACAGGAAAATTCCTTTTTGGAACACGCTTGTTGAATTATCTGTATTTTGACTATAATCTTTACAAATGTTGTGTTTTATCACAATTACTGAAGGCTATTACCTTCTGAATAATATAAAATGAACTTATTAGAATTAAAATCTTAAACTCACAAACATCTCTTTGACTTTACAAATGTCAAAAGAATCGCCACTACTACAGGATTGATGTAAACGATTGCTCCTTTTAAAGTCTATTCGTTGGCTAGCAAAGGTTCATAAGACCAGTGGTGGTGGCTATTAGTTAACTGATTTCACCCGAAGGGTAATATATAAAATTTCCCATGCCCTCAATGGTTAACTCGTCCGCAGTCTTACAAATGTATTATATTCAATGGCAATAATAATACGGTGGGCAGTATATTCGTGACATTTATGACAGAGCATGCCATCAGCCAAACTCAGACCCTAAGCGTCCAGTGTTTTGTAGTGGAAAATTACTTGCAAAAATATTTGGAATTATCCACGACTCGTTGAGGTTATAGGAGTTCATCTCTTTCAGATGTTTCACTCTTGACCCCACCACCCACCTTTGCAGATCGATTCACTTTTAAAATGTCACTATTCGGGTTGAACTTTAAACTTCAAATAATGCATTTTTGGGGAGGAATCCTAGCATTTCTGATTCGGTGAATGAGGAATGGAATGCTGCCCTCCAGTGCTACTAACTGTGTGCCTGTGTTATACTTAGGTGTGGAAATAAGTTAATGAATTGGGCCCATGACTTGTGTAATAATATTCATTTTGCACTCGGTTCTATACACCGGCGAGAACACCGATGTAAAGACATGTGCATCTGCAATTTCCACTTTGTTTATGCAACTCATTTTATTTTTCAATGAACACCTTTCCTTTCTGATATTTCAGATTTAAAGACAGAACAGGCTCAACCCTATGTGGTCCCGGCCAGTGGACTATGTTCCATCTCCTGTCTAACTGCTGGACCTGGGTACAGATGAAGCAAAAGCCGATCAGGTGAGTTGTAACTCGTTTAGTTTTAGTGATGTGCCTTCTCTCTCAAGAATAGTCAAATAAGCAGTCAGTATGTAGTTAAGAGATGTCGACTTGATAATGTGGACACTTTGAAATCATTTAACTTAAGATAAAGAAGCAGCTTTGCATTTCTCAAACGTATACACTGTAGTTTGTCGACGTACGACATCCCCTCAAATGTGAAGCCTAAAAGGTGAAAATATTGAGGATGCAAAGGCAATCCCCGTTTGGCCCGTTTAACATTTTTTCCGCGTTTGACACGGTTAAGTATAACATACTTCTTCAAACATTAGAGGAGATGGGTGTGCAGGGCAAGGCCTTAACTTGGCTAAATTCTTTCCTGCTACACCATGTCTTCCAGGTGCACACTCAACAGCATCGCTCAAAGCATTACCCATTATCATCTGGCGTGCTTCAGGGCTCCACCCTAAGCCAGAACCTATTCAATCTGTATGTAAGGCCACTTGGGGAATATTGTGGAAAGTTGCGGACTATCACTTTTTAGGTCGAGCTGGTGTAAGCAGCGCAAAGCGCTGCATCCAGCGAAGCATCTTTTGTTATCCACTTCCTGGAAATGTGAGACAGGGGATGGGCACGCACAGGCGATTTCCCCTTGTGAGCGCGCACGTTCACCCACACGCCGTGCACATCTCCTGTCTCAGATTACGAGAAAGTGGATAACACACAGACACAGACACACACTCACGCACAGACACACACTGACACACACGCGCGCACACACACAGACACACACACAGACAGGCGCACACAGACACACACACACGCACGCACACACACAGACACACACGTGCCCCCCCCCCCACTCACCGGGTCTGTCGGTCTCCTCTCGTCCCACGGTGGTGGTGGCTGCACGAGTTAGTAGCCCCCTCCCTAGGTCGCATAAGTCTTGCAGCATTCCCTTAACTACGGCGGCAGATCCAGGGACAGCGCATGCGCGAGCAGCCTTCGCGCCCCCACCCCCGTCTCCTCCCCGGCCCGGATGTGGGCATGAGCCGCAGATCCAGGGACACCGCCTATACTTGTTTTGTATAGGGACTGCTTCCTTGTTTTTTATTACTGCTCTGTGGTCGCACAGCTGCTCTCCCTGGCTTTTTTATTTCAAGTGCCTTTGATTCCAAGCACATTGCGGTCGGATCTCATCTGTTAACGGATTGCGTGTGCGCCTTTGTGTGGGTTATCTTATCATGCTTATTTAGTTCGTTTTTACAATTAAAAATAGGCTCCTGACTGCGCGAACAGGTCAGCGTAACCCTCCAGTATATCTGCATCGCCGAGGCGCTGCACGCCAGGTGCTACATACAAACATGCTCTGACGGATGCCAATTAATATCGCAAAGCATGCAATGTCTCAAAGGGAACCACACTGTTGTGATGGATGGCCTCTGAGCAGCAGATGAAAGGCGCGCTAGGAACTCCCCAGCTGCCCCTTCCCAATTGGAGAGGAGAGAGTCCACGAGCCCTGGAACGGCGGGTGCCATGGGAAGGGTCCCATGTTTGGAGTGTCAGCCTGCAGATCAGACAGCCTGGGCCCAGGTCTGCACTCTTTATCTGCTTTACAGGGCAATGAGTTTCAGTCGTGGCAGGTCAAGTGACACACTCCGCTGGGAAATCAAAGGCTGCTGACATGTAAGATCGGTACTTAGTAATTTACGGACTGGCAGAGACAGTGAGTGATATGCCGGGCTGGGGCAGAGACAGTCAAATTACAGGGCGACCCTTCATGCCACTGAGGAAAACATGAGCTACTGTTAACTGACTTTATAATACTCCTTAAGTTGCCCTGCGAAAGAGAAAGGATAAGGCTGCCACCCCAGAATCAGACCTCTACTGGCTATTCACATCCCTATGTACAGGGGTGTTGACACGTCGAGGTATCCAGTGTGTTATTTTCTGTATTTATACGTCATGTTCTTGGTAGGGCAAGGGGGGCTCGGAGTAAGGTTCCCAGTGTTGTTTGCCGCTTGAGTTGTTTCCTATTTGGACTTATCTCCTACTCCTCTTGGTACCTGACCACCAATTTTCACCCCCATAGGATTTCCGAGGCGTGAGTCACACGAGGCCTCTACCGAGGCCACCCTTTACAGGATCCCTGGCACAGCAGTCTGTCAGAGACAAAACATAAGTCAGTCTCTGTGGCTCTCTGAGGTCCTGGAGTTCAATGTTTACATAGTGCTGCTGCACCTTTTTGCCCTGCTCTTCTGCATTCTTGTTGAGCAAACATTGATCACTACGCAAAACTGTTGAAATTCGCTTTAAACTGGGAGGTAATGTTACCGTCTACAGGAGGCTTATATAAAGGGGTCAGACTCTGTAAGTCACTTGTCAAGCCATTGTCCACTTTGTATGACTAACAGGGCTGAGGGGTATGGAAAACTGAGGATTTGTAAGCCACGCTGCAGGCTGGTTATTAACTGCTTTTGCCTCCATGTCACAGTTTAACAATAATCTCTGCACTAATCTCCCTTCTCCCCTTCATCTCTCTGCCCTGCTTTCTCCACTATCACTTGTATTGCTCCATCTTTCTACATATCACTTCATCATGTCTATTTGCTTCCCCTTCTCCACCTATTCCCCATTTACCTCCACTTCTTCCTCTCCATCCGCGTTTTTACATCCGCCTCCTCTTTTTAGGTCAAGCCAATTTATAAGCGCAAACCTTCAAGTACATGCGGTTAAAAAATTGTCCAGCACAACTACCACTGTTAAACAAAATGTGACTGGTTGCTTTGTGTTCTTTCTAATGTTTGAAAACTTGCAGCTTGTTATTTTTATGTCTTTTCATTCCCTTTTACAATTTCGCCCCAGCTTCCTCGTGCTCCATTTTTATTCCTCTTTCCTTCTTTCTGCCTTGCAGTCCCCTCCCTTCTTCTCCCACTAACATCTCATATTTCTCTATTTTCTCTCCTCCTCTCAACATTCTGCCTTCCACTCACTTCTGTTGTTCTCTGTCTCTCTTACTAACGACCCTTTAGACCCGTTTACATGCTCCCCTCTCTCCTTCGTTCACCGTGTCATTGCATTTTCTTCTTTATCCTTTGTCTCATTCAATCTATTGCCCTCACTCTATCTGTGTATCTATCGCACTCACTCTATCTATCGCCATCACTCTATCTATCTATCGATCGCCCACACTCTATCTATCTGTCGCCCTCACTCTATCTATCTCCCTCTATCTATCGCCCTCCCTCTATCATCTATCGCCCTCCCTCTATCATCTATCGCCCTCCCTCTATCTATCTATCGCCCTCCCTCTATCTATCACCGTCCCTCTATCTATCTATCGCACTCACTCTATCGCACTCACTCTATCCATCGCACTCACTATATCTATCTATCGCATCACCACAGTATCACTCAGGACCACTACAGCATCACTCAGGGGCACCACAACATCACTATGCGCTACCACAGTATCACTGAACGCCACAGCATCACTCATCGCCAAAACATCACTCAGCGCCACCACCTCATGAATCTGTGAAACCATTCAACAACAACTAGTTCAAATATGTTCTCTCAATGTTTCAAGCTTTATTACAAATGTCACAAAAAGATGTTAATATTTTACTTCTGTTCTTGGATTTTCGTCACAATAAAATACAATGAACATAATCTTCACAAAAGTTATTTACAAAAGTTTAAGCTATTGCAGTTATACATTAGAAGAACTTTTATTTAAGTATTCATTATTAAAAAAAATTAAAAGTCATCGTTATTTGTAATATCAATACATCTAAGTCCCGTAAATACAACACATATTGCATTACAAATGCTATAGGTGTCACATTTGCTATTGGCATTGTAAATGACAAAGCTATTAATTTCGCTATTTTCAAAACCAACACATAAATGCAAAAATTGTCATTTACAATACCAATAGCTCAAACTTTCCCAATGCGAGACCTATTGCATTGCAAATGCTTGTTTCATATGCTGACAACACCCACATTGTGGTCTCCCTGTCACCTAAGGAGAATCAGAGTGCAGAATCTCTTAATATTTGCCTACAAAAGTTTCATCTTGGATGAACGTTAACTCCCACAAGTTCAATGGGGATAAGGCTGAGATTCTGTTTGTGGGCAGCCACGTTTGGAGACCCCATCTTTGGCCTGAGGCTCTGGGTGCATCTCCAACTCCAGTACTCGTTGTCAAGAATATTGGCTTTTAGAATCGTTATTGGGTGGTTGTTTCCCCGAAGCCCGAAAATAGACGACTTGCTGAAAGACATGGCAGAATAGATTAATGTGGAGGGGTGTCACATGAAAATATCAAGGAGTGACGGAAGGCTAGAGGAGGAAATGAGAGCCTAGGCAGCGATGCTCACCGAATTGCTGACACCACCGGAAGAACTACCTCCATAGGCTATAGGATGAAGCAATCCTGCTGAGTCCGCTTTATGGTATTGGAACGGGACACATGAAGGCGGTGACTCACTCATTAGGGACCTGAGCAGGTGGGAAGGAAGGAAGGGAGGGGGGTGAGAGTAGAATGATTAGTGAAATATACAAACTAGGTACGCTTGCACCAACAGCTACAGTTTGTTGTATAATGCATGATGCCTTTTTCACTGAAATGCTAATAAAAAACTTATATTTAAAAAAAAGAATATTGGCTTTTGGCATGACAACAAGCTGCCTCTGAGCCATGAGATCACCAAGGTTGCATCCATCTGTTTTGGAAATCTAAGATGGCCAAGGAAAATTCTTGGATGTCTTCCTATTTCAGCCTAAGAACAGTGATTCAGGCCTTCATTATTTTCACTTTGCCACTGGATTCAAGCAAGCCGGGCTGAGGACGGCTGGAATGCCAGAAACCGGTCTTCGGAAGCTTGTTTCCGGTCCAGGGAAGACATGGCTTGGCAGTTCGGGCTGGACTGTTCCCATGAGGTACAGGGTCAGACTGATTTGGATATAGCCATGTCTGAACTGGGGTGGCAGAGTGGGCTAAAGAACAGTTGTGAGAAGTTGGCCTGATATATGATGTTTCCAATTCTGGAACCACCTTGTATCAGTCCAAACAATCTCTTATGGATAGGTTTAGATATAGGTATACTATATCTAAGCAAGGGGTGGTTACACCAACTTGCCCCAGGTGAGTGATCAGCCAGTTGTGTCAATTTAAGAACCAGCCAGGGGTGGCAAAAGCTATGCTTCAGCCCCTGGTAGGCCTTGGTGGCACCTATGCCCTGAGCACCTATAGTGCATGGTACAGGGGCTGACAAGGAGTCCATTTCCAATTGTGGTATGTACCTATAGCACATGTATTACGAATTTAGAGAGAGAACAGCAGGCTGGGGGTCTGATTAGCAGGCCCACAGCCTCAGTAAGTCGAAAACCAGTGAAGCAAAAAGCAAAAATTGGGGTGACCATAGGATAGCAGACCCTACTCTCCTACAACGGTGATGGATTAAACCCAGATCTTTTGACTGGGTGTGAGTGTTTGATTGATTCAGATGCTCTGTCCATCACCACCCCCTTTTGTACAACTTTCAAAAGTGGCATTTTCAGACCTGCAATTTAAAAATCAACTTCACTAAAAGATGTGTTTTTTAAATTCAGTTCAGTTCAGAAAAACTTTATTTTGGTCTGCGACTGTAAAAATATACTAAGAACACACAGTGCATTACAGTTTATTACAGTTTGAAATTGTTAAAATAATATCCAGTCCTCTTTGCAGAAATGCAGTTACATCACATTTGTATTACACAAAGAAAAAAAGGATCTACACTAGCACATAACTAAGTCCAATAAGCTTGTTGAAATACATGTGCGAGGTGAATACAAGACAAGATGCAATAACTTAAAGAAAGCAAGCACCAAGTAAGACCCATCAATAGTGGCAATAAGGATACAGTTAACTTAAGCAACATTAAAAATCCATAGGATAATCATACAATAGTGGTTCATTATAGTTGCATTGTAACCAATATAAGACCAAGAAATATACACATTTACAACAATAAAAACTTGATTGACTTTAAAGTTAAAAACAATAAAAAAGGTTTTAACAATGAATTAAAAAAAAACTAAAGATTTAGGTACAATGTGCTGCTTGTGGCTGGACTGACATATGTACAAAGGTCCATCGCCTATGCCACATTGAGGTCAAAAAAAGAGATACAGCAAAATCAAAGGGCTTGCAGGTGTCATACTTCAAAACTCGAAATGCCTCTATACAATGTACAAACCCTAAATTCCTACACAGTGGGACAAGCCAGCGCTTACTTGCTAGTTTATAGGCAGGGCAGAAAAAGAGGACATGAATCTCTGACTCTTCCTCCCACTTACAGGCTGGACACTCTCGCAGGACCGTGTTTGACCAATTCCAGGAAAAAAAACAGAGCGGCAAGGTGCCCAGTCTGAACTGGACATATAATTTTCTTGCCAGAAATGAATAAATGTCATCTAAAAAAGGCTCAAATAAATATTCGTCTTTCAAGGATGAAGATTTGACCGTCAAGTGTCCTATGGACGAGCTCCCTTGCACCTCTGCTAGCTTGCTCATTCGGTAGGCTTGTACCATTTCGGAACGTGAGATTACAAAACACGCTTTCTCTGGATTACTCCACAGGCTTGGTTTTCCCAGCCTACTACATTCTTTTTTTATATGGCTGAACCAAGGGATTGTTGCTGCTCCCGGAAAGCTCAATATCGCTTTTAATTCTGCTCTAGAAACTGCTAATTCTGGGGTCACCCAAATTCTGCGCCAGAAAGTTAGGGGTCTGAGACCTATCTCTTATTCTGCCCCATACATTGTTGCACCCCTGGCTTGCACCTTATAAATCTCCACTATAGGCCCAGCAGGTTTGGAGGAAACATTTCTCAATAGTTTAGTAATTCCTCAAATTTTTAAATTCACATTACCTCATTAATGTTTTGCACCTAGCTCTCTTGCTGCGCCTATGCTCCTCTTTTCAGATTTCAGCTATGTCTGCTTTGTGTCCAGCGTTCTTGTAATCGTCTTTTATGCTGAGATTCTGTCCAAACCTGTGTTCCTGCTGCTTGTTGAAAAGCGGTCATCGCTCGAAAATCAGTCTTTTTTTCGGCCCAAATAGAGAATGCCAAAAACTCTTCTAGAGAGCTGTTTTCTGTTGTCTCCACTTTGTCCATTCCTTCCACGGGCCCCGGGGTTGAACCCTCTCAGACTTTTTGTAATCATCTATCCACCTATTTTACTACCAAGGTGGCAGACATATACGCATCCTTCGAAGGAGAAACAAGAACCAGACTTAGAGTTTGCACTGAGGAAGAAGTAACCTCTGATCATGATCGCCTTCCCTGTTTTGCTTCCACTACGCAAGACCATATCAGCAGACTCATCTCCATCATTAAGTCTGGTTCCCCCTTGGACCCTTGTCCTCCATCTGTGATGGCAAACCTTACAGAAGTGATCTCACGGCCACTTATGGAAATCTTCAATACTGCATTCCAGACCGGTCAATACCCTAGGTATTGGAAGAAGGCCGTGATTAAACCACTTCTGAAAAAACCCTCCTTGGATCCTACAGCTGTGGCCAGCTATAGACCCATCGCGTGTCTCCCCTTTCCTGCCAAAATATGCGAATCTCTGATGAACAAGCAACTCTCAGAGTTCATTGATACTCACCAACTTCTCGATGAAACGCAGTTTGGTTTTAGGAAAGGGCATGGAACGGAGAACGCCTTAATAAAGGCCTCAGACGAGATCAGAGCTATTATGGACCTGGGAGGTGCGGCCGTCCTCATCCTTTTGGATTTGTCTGCAGCCTTTGACACGGTCGACCATGTTATTCTGGTCGACCGTGTCACAGCCCTGGGGATAAACGGCATGGCCAGGGACCTTATTTCACCTTTCCTGGAAAACCGTACCCAGACTGTGGGGCTGGGTGATTTCTACTCTCCTATCTCTGCACTCCCTTGTGGAGTCCCACAGGGCTCCTCGCTAAGTCCCACGTTATTTAACATCTACGTGGCGGACTTAGCGAGGGTAATAAAGGCCCATGGGGTACGGTTAACATCTTACGCAGATGATACCCAGCTGGTTCTGGCAATCCATAGAGACGGCCCAGCTGTGGCAGCCAACTTCCAAAAAGCCATGCTCGCGGTTAGTACTTGGATGGCTTCTAATTGTCTGAGGCTTAACTTGGACAAGACCGAGATCATGACCTTCGGCAGGCTTTCCCCTGAATGGTCTACTATCTGGTGGCCTGCACAGCTGGGCCCTCCTCCTGTCCCGGTAGAAAAGACCAGAAACCTGGGAGTTATTTTCAACAGTAAACTATCTTTTGACCTTCAGGTCAACAAGGTCGTGTCATCAGCATTCTTTATCTTAAAAAAGATCAAGAAGTTACTGCCTTATCTCCCTATTTCAGCTGGGAAGACTTTGGTCTCCACTTTAGTATTCTCAAAAATAGACTATGGGAATGCCCTCTTCTTAAACACCCAGAAGCGTGTTTTAATGAAGCTGCAGTCTATTCAGAATGCGGCTGCAAGGACTCTTCTTGACATCCCCCGCCGCCAGCCTACCACTCCCGCCATACGTCACCTCCACTGGCTGAGAGTAGAGAGCCGAATTAAATTTAAGGCCCTCTGTATTGCCTATAAGGCAGTGCATGGCGTCGGACCCAGGTTCTTCACAGAAGCGTTTCAGTTGTATACCCCCAAGAGGCAACTTAGATCTGCTAATACCTGTCTCCTTTCAGTACCGCGCAGCAGAACTGCCACCTGGGGAGACAGGCGCTTTCTGGTGGCTACTCCGAAACTTTGGAATCTTTTGCCGCCGGCGATTAAAACAGCCCCTAACCTGATGACTTTTCGCAGGCTCCTAAAAACGTGGTTATTTAACCAGTAACTCATGTCTGACAACCAGCAAATTGATGATTGATCTCTATTAGCTCCTCATGCGCCGAGACACCCTAGGGTATTCGTACGCGCAATAAAAATTGCAAAAATAAATAAATAAATAAATAAACTAGCTCCTAGTTTCTATATCCGTGTCCTTTTTTATTACCTATTTTCCTCATTACTTATTAAGCTACTTTAGTTTCTCCTTTCTTTTTCTTGTAGTTACCGCCCCTCCTTCTTCGTTGTATCCCAGTTTTCCAAATTCAGTCTGCATACCTCTAGCCACCCCCTTGTTTGTATGCAGATTCATTGTTTTGTTTTTCTGTGTTCCTAGTTTGGTGTGCTTACTTCCAGTCCTGTTTTTGTTTGCAGATTGCTAGCTTTGTATTACAGTGTTTTCCTAGTTCTGTGTCCTTCTTTGCTGTCCTTATTTGTGTGTAGATTATTTATCTTGAACTTAAATATTTCTACATACTTCCTGTTTAGTTGGGTTCATGCTTCCTAGAATCTGGTCCTGCCTTTTCTTGAGCCCTGTTTCTGTATTCATTTCCACTTGCTCTGTTTCATTTGGCTTCACTCGAGTTTATGTTGAAACCCTACTTCTACTGAAGGTGCCAGTGAGTTTAGAGGCTTGGTGTCTCTTGCACAGAGGCTCACCCAGCACTTTTCGTCCACAAGAGCTGAGTATCTTTCACAACTCACTTACCATGTAGCGTACAGACTATTATTTCTGACAGTTTGCCTATTGTTCCTCTGCTTCATATTTTCTTATTGCCTTCCAATTGTTTGTAGAACAGTTTTTGCCTTGTCTTTCTAGTTTTGTCTTTGCAGTCAATAACCAGTACATGTTCAGTACCCTAACCTCAGCCCATTTCAACCTGCTCCCCAACTTCTGTCCTTACTTCTCCTTCCAAGCATGCAGATGCTCCCTTGTGTATGCCAAACCCCTCTTGCTGAATTATCTTGTCCCTGTAGAGATTCAGTTCTCCTGGATAGTCTAATCCTGTCTCAGCAGGGGTCTTGAAACAGCTCTTAAAGTCTATGATGGATTGGGTATGTACAAAAAATTGAGGGAGCGACTGATTCACCACAAAATCAAATGGCTCACAGAAGTGAATTCCAAAATGTTCATTTATTTGATGATTTTCAACAGAGATGGTGATGTTCAAAGCAGTAGCAATTCTTCAATATTTCATGAATCAAAACGTAACACAAACAGCCGACGCGTTTCGTCCAAAGATGGACATCATTAGGGCTGTAAACACCAAAACATAAAAAAGTATCACATTAATAAATGAATACATCATACATGTCAATTTTACAAATTTCAAAAGCATACTGCAACAGAACCAAATAATGCGACACCTGCCTATATAACAATCTATTTACACGTGACTAATCAATGGACAAATCATTTAATAAGAAGTTTCACTACACAGAATTCACTTCTGTGAGCCATTTGATTTTGTGGTGAATCAGTCGCTCCCTCAATTTTTTGTACATACCCTATTGTCTTGGCTGGATTTCACCAGTGGATCCAGATGAGGTGTTGAGCTGACTTTGGAAGACTAACATTTACTTTTTTCTACTATTGTGTTGGATATTTAGTTTGTGTCTGTGCTGATCTTGTACCCTCACCGTTGTTCACATTGGAAATATCTATGATGGATTGGACCTTGTAAAAAGCAACTACTGGCTGATGGGGGCTGACCAAAAGCCGCTATTTCTTCTTAATTACATATAGTGCTTAATTTGAGCTGGTGGTTTCTGGATTCGGCACTGGCACTTATTTCCCAACACCGACACTAATGGAGATCCGCCACGTGGAGGCCCTGTCAGCTTAATTTTGAGATGAGCACAACCACAGTATTTGCTAATGTAATAAACATTCAAATGAATACTACCAGGCACCTACGGCATTCCTATACCTTTGGGTGGCCTGGAATATTGTAAGTTGTCAAACCTGTAGGAGTGCGCCATTAGTAGTTGTGCTGGTTCTGTTATTGGCAGCGCTGACTGGGGCAGTGGGTAGTGCTAGCTGTAGTGTCCTCCTGAGAAGAGCCCTGGCACTTGCTTTGTTACAAATTAAGCACTGAACATGTTGATATTGGTATGTTGTAAGGTGTATGTTAGTGCGTGTTGCATGGATTTTGTATGTTGTGTGTACTTACAGCATGAGATCTTCGAGAACCGTTGCTGTTAAGCCAAGCCAAAACCCATAAAGCCTGATGGAGCAGCCGCCCCAGAGAATCCCACCCAGGACTAGTCTCTCTTTGTCTTCCTCTCGCACTCTGACTCTGCCTCTGTTTCTTTCTGACAAACACGCACATATAGTCATGATAGGGTAAAACACAGAATGAAGGCATGCTGATAACCTCTGATCCTGGTACTGGCCTCTATTCATAGCCTTCAATAATGAACAAGCATTGGAAATGCAATAGGTCTCGCAATAGAAACGTTTGAGTTTTTGGTGTGGTAAATTTAAATATTATTTACATTTTCTTTATGTTGTGCAAAATATAAAAGTTTTTGTTTTGTTATTATGAATGCCAATAGTTATAAAATTATCAAATGTTACATCTATAGCATTAGTAAAGGTACATGTTTAGTTTTCCCCTGTCTTAAATGTATTGATCTGACAATCACAATGTTTCAAAAATTAATAGCTTTGTTATTTACAATGCCAATAGTTTTATCTTTCGCAAATGTGACACCTATTGTAACACAATATGTGTTGTAGCACTTAGTGGTATTTGGAGTGTATGTTGTAGTCAGTAGAGTGTAATTTTGTGGCGTGTAATGTGGCACTGAGTGGCATTTGGAGTGTATGTTGCATTGAGCGCAGTTTAATTATGTGGTGTGTAATTCTATGGCACTGAGTGGTATTTGTAGTGTATGTTGCATTGAGCGTAGTGTAATTATGTGGCGTGTAAATATGTGGCACTGAGTGGTATTTGGAGTGTATGTTGCATTGAGTGCAGTGTATTTATGTGGCGTGTAATTATGTGGCACTCAGTGGGATTTGGAGTGTATGTTGCATTAAGTGCAGTGTAATTATGTGGCTTGCAATTATATGGCACTGAGTGGTATTTGGAGTGTATGTTACATTGAGTGCAGTGTAATTATGTGGATTGTAATTATGTGGCACTGAGTGGGATTTGGAGTGTATGTTGCATTGAGTGCTGTGTAATTATGTGGGGTGTAATTATGTGGCACTGAGTGGTATTTGGAGTGTATGTTGCATTGAGCAGAGTGTAATTATGTTGCGTGTAATTACGTGGCACTGAGTGGTATTATGAGGAGTGTATGTTGTATTCAGTATTTGTATTTTGTGGAGTGTTTTGCATTCAGTCAAGTGTAATTATGTAGTGTGTAATTATGTGGCACTGAGTGGTATTTGAAGTGTATGTTGCATTGAGTGCAGTGTAATTATGTGGCACTGAGTGGTATTTGGAGTGTATGTTGCATTCAGTGCAGTGTAATTATGTGGCATGTAATTATGTGGCACTGAGTGGTATTGTGTGGAGTGTGTTGCATTGAGTGCAGTGTAATTATGTAGCATATAATTATGTGGCACTGAGTGGTATTGTGTTTTGCTATGCTATGCTTTGTTATGCTACGATATGTTTTGTTATGCTATGCAATTTTTTTGTGTTTTATTATGCTATGCTGTGTTTTGCAATGCTATGTTTTGTTATGCTATATTTTGTTATGCTATGTTATGCTAGGTTTTGTTATGCTATGCTAAGCTTTGTTTTGTTATGCTATGTTATGTTGTGTTTTGTTAAGCTATGCTATGATTTGTTGTGTTTTGCTATGTTTTGTTATGCTATGTGTTGTGTTTTGTGATGCTATGTGTTATGTTATGTAATATTATGCTATGCTATGGTTTTTTTGCTATCCTATGCTTTATTTTTAATGCTATGCTATGTTTAGTTTTGCTATCCTACGCTTTGTTTTGTTATGCTATGCTATGTTTTGTTATGCTATGTTTTGTTGTGTTTTGCTGTGCTATGCTATGCTTTGTTATGCTATGTTTTGTTATGCTATGCAATGTTTTGTTGTGTTTTATTATGCTATGCTTTGTTTTGCTATGCTATGTTTTGTTATGCTATGTTGTGTTTTGGTATGCTATGCTATGTTTTGTTGTGTTTTGTTATGCTATGTTTTGATATGCTTTGTTATGCTATGTTTAGTTGTGTATGCTGTGTTTTGTTATACTATGCTTTGTGTTTTGCTATGTTTTGTTATGCTATGTTTTGTTATGCTATGCTATGTTTTGTTATGCTATGCTAAGCTTTGTTTTGTTATGCTATGTTGTGTTTTGGTATGCTATGCTATGTTTTGTTGTGTTTTGTTATGCTATGTTTTGATATGCTTTGTTATGCTATGTTTAGTTGTGTATGCTGTGTTTTGTTATACTATGCTTTGTGTTTTGCTATGTTTTGTTATGCAATGTTTTGTTATGTTTTATCTTATGATATGTTTTGTTGTGTATTGTTATGCTATGTTTTGTTTTGCTATGCTTATGTTTTGTTATGCTATGTTTTGTTGTGTTTTGTTATGCTATGTTTTGTTGTGTTTTGTTATGCTATGCTGTTTTGTTTTGCTATGCTTTGTTATGTTTTGTTATGCTATGTTTTGTTGTGTTTTGTTATGCTATGTTTTGTTGTGTTTTGCTATGCTATTTCTTGTTTTGTTATGCTATGTTTTGTTTTGCTATCCTATGCTTTGTTTTGTTATGCTATGCTATGTTTTGCTATGCTAGGTTTTGTTATGCTCTGCTTGTGAGGGTGTGAGTGAGGGTGTGTGAGGGTTAGGGGTGTGAGGGTGAGGGTTTGTGAGGGTGAGAGGGTCGTGAGGGTGAGTGAGGGTGGGCGAGGGTGTGAGGGTGTGGGTGTGAGGGTGAGGGGGTGTGCGGGTGAGGGGGTGTGAGGGTGAGGGGTGTGAGGGTGAGGGGTTGTGAGGGTGAGGGTGAGGGGGTGTGAGGTTGAGGGAGTGTGTGAGGGGGTGTGAAGGTGGGTGAGGGTGTGTGAGGGTGAGGGGTGTGTGGGGGTGTGAGGGTGACTGAGGGTGAGGGGGTGAGGGTAAGGGTGTGTGAGGGTGAGGGGGGTGAGGGGGTGTGAGAGTGGGCGAGGGTGAGAGGGTTGTGAGGGGGGTGAGGGTGTGAGGGTGAGTGAGGGTGTGTGAGGATGAGGGGGTGAGGGTGAGTGAGGGTGGGTGAGGGTGGGTGAGGGTGAGTGAGGGTGAGAGGATGTGAGGGTATGTGATGGTGAGGAGGTGTGAGGGTGAGGGTGGGTGAGGGTGGGTGAGGGTGAGGGGGTGTGAGGGTGAGGGGGTGTGCGGTGAGGGGGTGTGAGGGTGAGGGGTGTGAGGGTGAGGGGTTGTGAGGGTGAGGGTGAGGGGGTGTGAGGTTGAGGGTGTGTGTGAGGGGGTGTGAAGGTGGTTGAGGGTGTGTGAGGGTGAGGGGTGTGTGGGGGTGTGAGGGTGACTGAGGGTGAGGGGGTGAGGGTAAGGGTGTGTGAGGGTGAGGGGGGTGAGGAGGTGTGAGAGTGGGCGAGGGTGAGAGGGTTGTGAGGGGGGTGAGGGTGTGAGGGTGAGTGAGGGTGTGTGAGGATGAGGGGGTGAGGGTGAGTGAGGGTGGGTGAGGGTGGGTGAGGGTGAGTGAGGGTGAGAGGATGTGAGGGTATGTGATGGTGAGGAGGTGTGAGGGTGAGGGTGGGTGAGGGTGGGTGAGGGTGAGGGGGTGTGAGGGTGAGGGGGTGTGCGGTGAGGGGGTGTGAGGGTGAGGGGTGTGAGGGTGAGGGGTTGTGAGGGTGAGGGGGTGTGAGGTTGAGGGTGTGTGTGAGGGGGTGTGAAGGTGGTTGAGGGTGTGTGAGGGTGAGGGGTGTGTGGGGGTGTGAGGGTGACTGAGGGTGAGGGGGTGAGGGTAAGGGTGTGTGAGGGTGAGGGGGGTGAGGAGGTGTGAGAGTGGGCGAGGGTGAGAGGGTTGTGAGGGGGGTGAGGGTGTGAGGGTGAGTGAGGGTGTGTGAGGATGAGGGGGTGAGGGTGAGTGAGGGTGGGTGAGGGTGGGTGAGGGTGAGTGAGGGTGAGAGGATGTGAGGGTATGTGATGGTGAGGAGGTGTGAGGGTGAGGGTGGGTGAGGGTGGGTGAGGGTGAGGGGGTGTGAGGGTGAGGGGGTGTGAGGGTGAGGGTGTGAGGGTGAGGGGGTGTGGGGGTGTGAGGGTGAGTGAGGGGGTGTGAGAGTGAGGGTGTGTGAGGGGGTGTGAGGGTGAGGGTGTGTGAGGGGGCGTGAGGGTGAGTGAGGGTGTGTGAGGGTGTGTGAGGGTGAGCGAGGGTGAGGGAGGGTGAGGGTGAGGGTGAGGGGGGTGAGGGTGTGTGAGGGTGAGGGTGTGTGAGGGTGAGGATGTGTGAGGGTGTGTGAGGGTGAGGGGGTGTGAGGGTGAGGGTGGGTGAGGGTGAGAGGGTTGTGAGGGGGTGAGGGTGAGTGAGGGTGTGTGAGGATGAGGGGGTGAGGGTGAGTGAGGGTGAGGGGGTGTGAGGCTGGGTGAAAGTGTGAGGGTGGGTGAGGGTGAGTGAGGGTGTGCGAGGGTGAGAGGATGCGAGGGTAGCTGATGGTGAGGAAGTGTGAGTGTGAGGGTGACTGAGGGTGTGTGAGGGTGAGGGGGTGAGGGTAAGGGTGTGTGAGGGTGAGTGGGTGTGTGAGGGTGTGTGAGGATGGGTGAGGGGGCTGAGGGTGAGTGAGGGGGTGTGAGAGTGAGTGAAGGGGTGTGAGGGTGAGGGGGTGAGGGTGAGGGGGGTGAGGGTGAGGGGGTGTGAGGGTGAGGGTGTGAGGGTGACAGGGTGTGTTAGGATAATAGATAATAGACCCTGGAAGTGAGCTCTACCTGCCCCAAATAACACGTGGTCAGAGAGAGCATGAGGCGCATGCGCAGTTTTGTCACTGTTCTTCGAACTAGGGTTGAGAAGCTCATTCGGAACACACGAAAGCCTGCCTTTCAGTGGAAAAAGGATCAATTTGGACATGCTAAATATGTAACCATATAGTTTAAACTTTGGTTCCTTTGGAACGAGCAATCGTGGTGCAAGAACAGCGAAATTCTACAAAAAGGAGCAGTATTCAAAGTTAATTGCTAGGCCTAACGTGTCATTTCCTATTTAGCAATATTATACGCACCAAATGAAATAACTTAAAATATTCAACAAAACCACCCACAGCAGAGCGCAGTTGGTTAGAGTACAAAAGGGCACCGCGGTTGTAGTGAGATGCGGGGGGAGGGGCAGCACGGGCCGGGTCGGTCTGATGACAATCAGAGAATGCTGGCACATCATCCCTCTGATTAAACAGACCTTGAGGGAAACTCTGGGACCCAACAGAAATGCCATTTATAATTTCAAGCACTTTAGGGAGCAAATGTTGTAAAATATAGCCCAGACGCAAAGAACAGAAAACAAAGAGACGATTCTAGCCAGCAGGTAAAAACGTGTTTTTTTCACAAATCATTCGCACTGACATTTTCATGAAACTTAATAAAAAAATAATTTCAACACAAGAATACGACTAAATGCTTCATTAGATATGGTTTAGTGGCAAATTTAACTATTAAGGAACCTGGGGACCTAGGTTTCAATCATGGCTCCAGCACTTCACTGTAAATCGTGTGTTTCAGGAAAAATCATTTTAGTCTACCTATGGCTAAATCTCGAAATAAATGTAATGCAACTGTAAATATGTCAAATGCATGTAAAGGTAAAACGCAAATGCTTGTAGCAGCTACGAGTAGTGAAAAAGCATTCTTCATCTGCTCCCCTGTCAAATAAAACGAGACACGGCCGGCAGGCCGTGAAAGTGAAAGTACGGCCGCCCGGCCGTGAATAATTAGGGGAGGAGCAGCCAGGAGAGAGCAGGAGCGGAGGCGCCAAGCTGGGGAACAGATGGCTGGCGATTTGATGCTGTGCACGCGCATTTTAGGTCAATGCGTTTGCGCATTGACCTAAAAGCGCATGGGCACAGCATCAAATCGCCAGTCTAGGTAAGTCTATTTAAGCCCCTATAGTCTCGCTCCGCTCAATGCGCATGCGCATTGAGAGGCGAGACCTAAAAAAACGAAATACTTGAGAGGGCCTCATTGGCTCTTCACAGGGGCAGGAATGAGACAGCTGTGCATGCTCTGACATCTGCACCTAGATCATCCTAAACTTGGATTATTACAGCGAATAGACACTTTGCTGAACATTTTATAGGACGTACCCCGCAGGTATGACATGCAACAAATACCCGTGACATCACACTCTATGGACACAGAATTCTTATCCCAGAATGGTTACAAATATGTAAATTAATCCACAGTCAGCTTTGTTCTTTTCAATATAGGTAAATTATATCATGCATGCTGTACATAGCACCTACATGGTATGTATAATATATAGCACATGTGCATTGTCATACCTGCAGCACGGGCAGCAGTGCACCTTGCATAAAAGCGTAAACAGTGAGATAGATTATCAACAGATTACATAAATATCTATGGAATGAGTTTATGTGCTTAACAAAGAGTACTGAAATCTAGGAATGTTTCAGCCAACAAAGAGGCCAAGTATGCAAAATGTCCAACAACTGTAGTTGTTTGAAGGACAGAGAGCGCATGCACACAGCAGGCTAAAGGGCAACATGTGAGGAGCAGATCAAGAGGTCTAGAGGGGCCTTAAGTGGTTTAGTTTATTGAGTAGGTGCGTCTTAAGGCGGTTTTTGAAACGATTCAGGTAAAGAACACATGTACCGTGGTAGGGCGAGCGTTCCAAGCCTGCAGGGCACTGCCAGGGAAGAAACGCTTGAGAGTGGTTTTCTTTTTCGCCCGGGTTCTTTCCATGTGTGGAGGCAATTTACCCTTCCCTGACAGATGCCACCAGTGATTTTTCGTTTTTCCATCGGATAATTGAGATTGCTTAAGTGGAAAGCTATGTAAGTGAGTAGACGTTATGCCAGGCACTTGGCTCTCATATGCAATATTGTCACGATTGTCATGTTTATGTCATGGGATGGTTAGTCATTGCTATAAAAACAAGCATTTGCAATGCAATCGGTCTCGCCTTTGGGACCTTACATGTATTTAGCTATGCAGCACTATAGCCTGGGTGCTGAAACATGTACTGTTCTTTAACATGGAGGGGAAGTAAGCACCAAACTGTGTAACAAGCCAGGTATGGGAACACATGGAGAGAAATATTGCCTTCAGTTATTAGCTTCCTAACCTTGCATATGCATAGTGTTATAAAACAAAATAATCCATCCACGTTAACTCGAATTACTATTCGTTAACAGGAAGAACTCGGGATGTGAAATTAATTTTAAATGAGAAGGGGCCCATTAAACAACATTTTCAGCCATTAACACCACAGCTTACTGCTTTCCACTTTGGTGTCTGGCAACGGAAGGGAACCTGGGCCTTGGTGACAGTCACTTATAGCACAGCTAGCACAGGGGCATTCACACCCACGGCGGGAGAGCAGGTGCACCGTTGTTGCTGAGAGAGGTCACTCACACTGCTTTTGTAATAACAAAACCAGCCTGCTGCCCCCTACCCTCTGAACAACCCCACAGTGGGTCCCGGGTCAAGGGACCGATAGTATCGCTTCACTGGCTTTATGGTAAAAGTCACCGTAATCTTCTTGGTATAATCACGCCACCCTTGAAGCAAACCCCGTAGAACACATGAATAGAAGGGCAGGATCTGGCATTCACCATAATATTCAGTTCCAATCCTACGACGTGCCAGCCCCCATTGATTTTCAGGCTCGATGTAGGTGAACATAGGTTCGAGCCTCGGGGTCGACTCCACATCCTGTGATTCTGGGCGAATCACTTAATCTCTCTGTGCCTACTAAAAAAAAAAACAAGCTCTCAACATTGCGCAAAGGCAACCACTTGTTTACATTTGCATCGCGCTTTCACTTTAAGTAAAAGCACAATGCAAAAATAAACAAGCTGTCACCATTGTGGAAAGGCTTTCTCCTTAATGATAAAAACAAAGTGCCTACAACGACTAATGAAGGAGAGTGTGTCACGCCTCCAGTAAAAGATCCAGTCTACCTGGGCGGGGAAAAAAGTGGAAAAGGTGGTAACCAGGAGGGACTAAAAAGCCTCCGAGACAATCATGACACCAGGTTTAGCATAATTAGTGAAGCAAAATGACGCGCACCAATGGAAAATACAGGGGGAGCAGATAGCAAGCTTCTGAAATCGTATTGATTCCAAGAAGCCCTCGAATGGCGAGTGCAGCGCATGCGCGCTGCTAATCTAAAAACTTAGTGAGAAGGTCCCATTGTCCAGAACAGCTATTTTTGAGGCTGGGTAATTACTACCAGTGCACAACGACTCCCATCTATACTTACTGTATCCACCTCATTGTGGTGCACCACACATCCATCTTTCCCAGCACACACAACATATACTGGTCTGCCAAGGTACTTCTGCAAAGATGTGGAGCCCTGTGCTGCTAGAGTACCTCCATCAAGAACCTCTGTCACTCTGACACACTGGCGTTGTGCACTGTGACCAGGTTTACGCACCCGCTGCTGGATTCATACACACATTATCCTAGCAGTGAAGGTGGATTTAAGGATGCAAAAGTCCACTCTGCAGCACCTGACTTTGGTTAGTCTGTTTCTAAGACTTCCTACTGTAGGTGATATGGAAACTGAGTCCAGGGAGGTGAAGTGACTTTCCTAGGATTCCAAAACATGGTGAAGAAGAGGGCGTATGACGTAAAGTACACGCACCATTCAGAAAGAATATATACTTGGAGGACGTAGGTGTGTTTTAGAAGCTATCATTATATATACGCACATATACAAAAATACAAATACAGATGTGGGATCACATCTGTATTTGTATTTTTGATATCTTTCTCTTTTAGAGCCTCATTTATGAAAACTGTTGCATCGCTGCGTGAAAACAGCGCTGCAACAGTTTTCACTGCACCCTCCTTGCGACATGATGGATGTGTCATATTTACTGTACGATGCATCCTGTCGCAAGGAATGACAGATATGTCAATATTACTCGTACCTGTTGGCGCAAACCGGATGCATTGCTGGGGTGTGTCTGAAAACAGACGCAACGCCAGCAATGTGTCCTTTCACATGGGGCAAGTCCGTGTGAAAGTACCTGCATCAATCTTACACCTGCTGTGAGGCAGGCGTAAGATTTTGACACAGTAGCGTCCTAGAAGTTTTGCAGTGAAATCTTATAGATTTCTACCTAGATGTGTCACTTTGTAAATAGCGATACAAAAGGGGGTGATGGACGGAGCGCTTGAGCAAATCAAACACTCACCCCCAGTCAACTGATCTGGGTTTAATCCATCACCATTCTTTAGCGCACTCCGCCACCCCAGTTCAGACATGGCCATATGCAAACCAGTCTGACCCTGTGCCTCATGGGAACAGTCCAGCCTGAACTGTCAAAGCCATGTCTTCCCTGGATCGGAAACAAGCATCCTAGGACCTGTTTATGGCATTTCAGGGATCATCAGCCAGGCTAGCTTGAATCCAGTGGCAAAGTGAGAAAGGGACTCACGTCTGAACATACCCTGCCAACTTAGGGCGAACAAAGCGATACAAAAGGGGATGATGGACGGAGTGCTTGAGCAAATCAAACACTCACTCCCAGTCAACTGATCTGGGTTTAATCCATCACCATTCTTTAGCTCACTCCGCCACCCCAGTTCAGACATGGCCGTATGCAAATCAGTCTGACCCTGTGCCTCATGGGAACAGTCCAGCCCGAACTGCCAAAGCCATGTCTTCCCTGGACCGGAAACAAGCATCCTGGGTCCGGTTTCTGGCATTTCAGCTATCCTCAGCCAGGCTAGCTTGAATCCAGTGGCAAAGTCAGCAAGGGACTCGCGTATGAGCATACCCTGCCGACTTAGGGCGAACAAAGTGATACAAAAGGGGATGATGGACGGAGCGCTTGAGCAAATCAAACACTCACCCCCAATCAACGGATCTGGGTTTAATCAATCACCATTCTTTAGCTCACTCTGCCACCCGGGTTCAGACATGGCCATATGCAAATCAGTCTGACCCTGTGCCTCATGGAAACAGTCAAGCCCGAACTGCCAAAGCCATGTCTTCCCTGGACCGGAAACAAGCATCCTGGGACCGGTCTCTGGCATTTCAGCCGTCATCAGCTAGGCTAGCTTGAATCCAGGGACAAAGTGAGCAAGGGACTCACGTTTTGAGCATACCCTGCCAATTTAGGGCGAACAAAGCGATACATAAGGGGATGATGGACAGAGCGCTTGAGCAAATCAAAAACTCACCCCCAGTCAACTGATCTGGGTTTAATCCATCACTATTCTTTAGCTCACTCCGCCACCCCAGTTCAGACATGGCCATATGCAAATCAGTCTGACCCTGTGCCTCATGGGAACAGTCCAGCCCGAACTGCCAAAGCCATGTCTTCCCTGGACTGGACTCGTCAGAAGTGCTGGTCCCAATAGGGTTTTGTTAGGTTCCTAAACTTATTTTAACTAGGTAACTGCCTCATACCATGAAGCTTCATTCCTGCTCCTAGGTTCCTCCATTCTATTCTCAGTAAATAAGGTACATTAGTAAAGAGAAAGAGAGAAAGAAAGAAAAGCAATATGTCTGGCTGTATGTCGGGCCATCTTTACCATTTCAGTTGCTATGCGATGTGCGTCTTCAGCTAAATGGAATGAGTTGCACTGTACAGAAAGAGGAAGAGAAAACAGCAGGAGACGGGAATCCGGACCTAACGTGTGTGACTAACACTTCTGGGTCTCGGACAGGACTACCACCTGATCAACTTCTGTTCCTGCGATTAAAGATGAGGCCAGTGCTCCCAGCCTGCCCAGGCTATAACCTTGGGATTGTTCACACATGAAGGGGCCTGCCCAAGCTCTGACTACTTCTCATGCTGCCTCATTGCCAGGGCCACTGGAATTATGCTGCAGGAGAGGGCCAAATTATGCGGCAGGACTGAGTAAATTATGGGGCAAGAAATAGAAAATTATGCAACACAATGTGGCACAGTCTGTAACAGTATTACATCATTATTTCGTCATATTTAAACTTGGTAATACTGTATGTGCTTTGTTTACCCCTCATTAGTACCAGTTTAGTAGCCGAATATAGCAACAAGTAACAGGAAGGTGACCTGTCCAGCTTTGCAAAGGGCCTTCCACTTCACGATAACATGTGTTGCTGCATTTTTAATAACTTTGAAACCTGATCTAGAAACATTTTTTTGGGTTAAAATCTACAGATTATGCGGCAAATGATGGATTATGTGGCAAATGCAGCAAATCTATTACTATGCGAAAACCGCCACGGCTGCACAATCACATAATTCCAGTGGCCTTGGTCATTGTACACATCTCTACTGCTCTGACTGCTGAGAATATGAAGAGTGACTGTCAGTGAGACGTGGGTGTGATCTGGGTAGCACGTAATAGTATGAGGCCAGCTGTAGTTGGTCAATACACTGGGCTAACTTTCTAGAAAAAACAAATTATTTCTTCAAGAAACCCTCACTCACCCTAGTGGTGACATGCTTCATCATCGGGTCCACTCGGGAGATCGAGTACCTCCCGAGTGTGCTACGACGCCAGGAGACTGCGGAGCGGGTTGTTGTGAGAGTGAGTGTGAAAAAGAAGGTGTAGTTAAAAATGTCAGAGGTTGTCCCAAAAAATCATTTATTCGCTGGTCAACTTGACATATTAAAATTAAGACTATGTACAAACCAAAGGCTGGGGATTTGCCTCAGTTGCGAGGAGCCCAAAAGTTTGTATTCAGTGTGAACCACGCCCCATAGATTCAGAGGGGGGGTGGGAGCGACAATGGCACACCGCCCGCAACGCTCAGCACCCTCTCGGCACCTAGCTGTCCCCGCTGGATCTCGTGGAGCAAATCCCCAGCCTTTGGTTTGTATTTTCACGCACTTTTTTACACATAGTGCCACTGTTTTTAACTTTCACACCTACAGCAGGGTAGGCCTTAGCGCGCCTATACCTGTTGAGGTAACACCTACTTACTGGTCCTGACGAAAGCCCTGTAAACTTACACACTTTAAGGGCAGAAACATGTTGACCTTCCCCTAACAGGGAAACACCTGTATTTGTTGTGGATAGTTTCCCTGCACATAGTCTTAATTTTAATATGTCAAGTTGACCAGCGAATAAATGATTTTTTGGGACAACCTCTGACATTTTTAACTACACCTTCTTTTTCACACTCACTCTCACAACAACCCGCTCCGCAGTCTCCTGGCGTCGTAGCACACTCGGGAGGTACTCGATCTCCCGAGTGGACCCGATGATGAAGCATGTCACCACTAGGGTGAGTGAGGGTTTCTTGAAGAAATAATTTGTTTTTTCTAGAAAGTTAGCCCAGTGTATTGACCAACTACAGCTGGCCTCATACTATTACGTGCTACCCAGATCACACCCACGTCTCACTGACAGTCACTCTTCCTTTGTTTATTTATCTATTGATTGGGGACTAAGAGTGCCTCTGAACCCTGTCTCTCCCTTTGTTGATCGATGCTGAGAATATGAGCCAGTCAAGTCAGTGTCTGTGTAACCATGGTTGCAACTACGTGTGTTCAGAGCTGCCTTTAAACCTAATGAAAGGCAGTTTAACATCTATCATTTGTCAGTTTCCCCAGAATTCTCAAAGGGCCTAATTTAAGTCCTCAGTTAGGATACATTTACATTTTAACAGTTCCTAATTTGTTTCTGGATTAATATGCTGTTCTTTTTATTAACAAAATATTCCCTTAAATCAATTCCCAAGCCCAATTGTAAAACTGTATTTTAATTACTTTCATTTATTTACCATCATGGACTTAAAAATGTGGTACTCACCAATCTTTGCAAATACTGCTTGAAGCAGAGAACCCTAATCATAACAAAGCCAGCCCAAAACCTGATATGCCTGTTTAAAATCTCACCACAGTGTGCTAAATGATACCCTATTGCCATAAGGAACTCTATACCTGGCCCTTTCATGTAATTTCTGTGGGCCAGGCCCCTCAAAACATGCAGTCCTGGTTACAAGTATGATTCCACACACAGCAGAGGAGAAAGGTGCACTCGCAAACATTCCTATGCCTCTCAAAAAGGGAACATTGCATCGGGCTAGGATTCTAATTCCCCAAAAAATTCAATGAATAAACAAACTTGCCTGGCGGCCTCTCTGCACCACGTGGCTCAGACGTTGCAGTGCATTAAAGAAAATAATAATAAATAAGGAGCCGTTTTGTGTACAGCATGTCCTGATACGTTACAATAAAGTATAGTCAGTAGTGGTGGCATAGACTGTCGCACAAGCAATCCAATGTGTGGGATTGTAATTTCCCAAATTTACTATAGTAGTCCTAAAAGGATATTTTTGTTTCAAATGAGGTGATGGTGCCTTTCAAGGTAACGGTAACATCCCACTACCACGGATGTCGACTAATGTCAAAATCCCAAGAGATCAGACAAAATAGTCTAGTTAAACAGTGATACCTCGGCACTCAAATATTCGTCATTCATAGGAGCAGGTGCTTCTACGAGAGAAATTATCCTATCTTGACCTTATTAAAGAATCAAGATTGACAATGATCAAAAGTACAATATCTTTCTTAATTTAATGTCATTTTTTTGTATACAGATTGATGCATCCCCAAAAATTGTTGGTACATGTTCACAAGACTTGACAGTAGGGATTCTTCTGTACAAATTTCCCAATAAGGAATACAGTGGGCAGCCGACACGTGTTTCGTTACTAAGAAGTAACTTCCTCAAGGCTGCAAACAAGAAATATAATGAGGCCAATATCCCTCCTACCGTTCATCAGCAAGTTGATGGAGAAGCATGTGAATCACCATCTTTCCAGCTTCATTGAGCAAACCAGCAGTCTGGACCACTCTCAGTCAGGGTTCAGGCCTAGGTATAGCACCGAAACGGCTCTTCTTTCCGTCACAGATGCTATACGCCTGTCCCTGGATAGAGGAATGTCAGTGGTGTTGGTGCTGTTGGACTTGTCCGCAGCATTTGACACCATATCCCACGCCATCCTCCTTACCAGATTAAAGGAGATTGGTATTGATAGATCAGCCTTGGCGTGGTTTACCAGCTTTCTCTCCGAGCGTACCCAGAAGGTGAATATGGGCCCTTTCAGCTCCCCCTCGGCCAGCATCACCAGAGGAGTCCCGCAGGGCTCCTGTCTTAGCCCTACGTTGTTTAACGTATATGTCTCCCCGTTGGCTAATATTATGAGGTCCTTCGGGTTCATGCCCATCTCTTACGCTGACGACACGCAGCTGCTGTTCACTTTTAAAAAATTTACTCCGGAGATAAGACAATCTTTCTCCAACGGCATGACTGCGACCGCCAACTGGATGGCCACAAACTTTCTCCAGTGCAATGTGGGAAAGTCCGAGGTCATGTTATTTGGAGAGGCAAAAATCTTGTGGACTCCTGACTGGTGGCCCTCCAGTCTGGGGCAGGCCCCCTCCCCTAAACAGGTGGTGAAAAACCTGGGGGTTCGTTTAGATCACGACCTCACCCTTGCCCACCATGCTAGCACCACGGCAGGATCCTGCTTCCACACTATAAGCCTCCTTCGGAAGGTGTTCCCCCTTCTTCCAGACTACACAAGAAAGACCTTGGTCCAGGCCCTCGTTCTGAGCCGCCTGGACTACTGTAATGGCCTTTTCTTGGGAGCCAACGAAGGAGTGCTCAATAAACTGCAGGTGGTTCAGAACACCGCGGCCCGCCTGGTGACTAATGCCCCCCCTAGAACTCCATCTCTGCCCCTTTTCAAGGCCCTCCACTGGCTTCCCATCCGGAAGCGGGTGGAATTCAAGATTTGTTGTGTGGTACACAAGAGTCTTTATAACCTCGGTCCACACTATTTGGCCGAGAAATTTGTTTACCACCGCCCCGGCCGCAATCTCAGGTCGAGCAACCAACTGTTACTCCAGGTACCTAGACACTACAAGACCAGACAGGGAGGTCGTGCCCTTTCCATTATGGGCCCGCGCCTATGGAACAATCTCCCTCTTTCCCTTAGAGAGTGCCCGAGCCATCTGGCCTTTAGGAAGCTCCTAAAAACAACTCTATTCTAGTTTGGAGTGCTGTTTGTCCTGTTCTCCACAGCTCCGCGCGGAGATACACCTTCGGGTGTGATGCCGGCGCGTTACAAGCCCATAAATAAAATAAATAATAAATAAATAAACAATCTGGTTTCTGTCATCCATTTAACATTTGTTCTTGTGCAAGGAAGCTTGTAGAATGGACAGTTGTTAGCAGATCACCCAAAAAGAAACCCAGTGGTGATGTTCTCTTATATTGAAAAATATTTGTGCTCGTGAAAAATGTTGTTAGGTGAACAGGAATCGAAATGAGTGTGTAGGATGGATGCCAAGAAAAAGAATATGAAGTTGTAGAGCAGAACAGAAACAACATGCAATGAGGAGACTACAAAGAAAAAGAAAAAAGAAGGGGAAAGCTAAGTGCCCCCCGATTTTTAGAGAAGAGAAAAGGCCTGTTTATACCTTTTCTGATGGGATCAGAATCAAACGCATCCTATTCAGCTGACGGAACGATACAGTACGGGGTGGCCTGTCAATCAACAGAAAATTGAGACAAACTCTCAATCCTCTTGCCATGAAACTCTAGAAAGTTGTTTGTATCGTGGAAATGCAATACTTGTATTAATTTTATAAGTAAAAAAGTTGGCCTTGATATAGTCAATGTTTTTCTAAACTCACTGTTCCTCCAGAACTTCTGAGTCTATGGGCCTGAAAGGATGACATGCCCATATTAATTTGGTTATATATGATTATTTGAAATGCAGCTCCATTCTAGAGACCTATTAGGAAAAATGATTACCTGTAGTATACGGGCTGAATAAATTATTTCAGCTTGATAATTCCCAATGTAGATTAAATCGCATGGGCATATGATACAATACACTATGAACTTGGACTCGCAATTCAAACATTCACGGATTTGGTAAGTGATGGCCGTGTTGTACCTGAATTCTTTTAAGCCATTAATTGCTAAATCGCACATGTTGCAGTGCGCACATATAGAAACCCTTGGGTTTTTGTGGCAACCAAGTATCATCTCTCTTTCTTAAAAGTAGAAAACTAGAGCATAAGATGTCTCTCAAAGTTTTGTGTCTTCGATGGATAATTTTAGGTTTTGGGGTGAGATGCATCACTTTGTCATGTGGGGAGAACTTCAAGGGGCTTAGCTGGGTTGAAGAGGTCCCACCCTCAGGGTTGTGAAATCTTCAACCCGGAAAAGTTTGGCTCAGGCTGCCAGGCGCTCTGCATTCAGCGCATGTACAGAGCCTTGCTGCCTGACTCGACCATGAAGAGTGTCTGTCATGCTGGCCTTTGCTTAGCCTGACAGGCACTCTTATGGTTTGCAAAAGAGTGAAGGGGCCCCTTCACCCTTAAGTATGGGCCGCTGCAGTAAAGTTCTGGGCTGGGAACATAGGAAGGGGGGAACTGAGCCACAAAACAGGGCAGCAAGCTCTGAGTGAGTAAATAGGGGAGTTGGGGTCCACACAGGGTAAATCTAAGGTAAGTGGGCTTTTAACAGCGGACACTGGTATTTTAAAGTGCAACAGGGGGTTTTCGTAATTAACTGTGTTTGTTAAAAAATTAAAATTTGCTTGAAATAACATTGACTAATGCCCATCGCTGTATTTCACTTTTCCTTGGTAAACGTGATGTAATGTATAATACCGCAAATGCCATCGCTTGCAATTTGACTCCAAACTAATTTGGGCCTTTTGTTTTCAACAGGAAAGTGACACTTCTTGTCATCGGCCTGGAAAATGCAGGGAAAACAGCGCTTGTGCGAGTCATTAAAAGAGGTAAGGGTGGTAGCGGTTTACACTCCTGCGCCTCTTGACTTTCCTGGGACCATCTTAATTCATCCAAAACCAAACCTGCTTCAAAAATAGATCCTGTCGAATGGACCTTTTCAGTTTATGTGCAGGGGCAGGTATAGCTACAAGTGGCATACTTAGCGGTACTACGAATTACAGGGTGGACCATGCAAGCAATACAGATAAACATACAAGAAGCATGAGGCCAAACTAAATTTTCATTCTTAGAAATGTTGTATAATACTATCATATCAACATTTGAATAGTGTACAGCTGCTATTAGCTTGGCCTCATTGAGCTACATGTTTAGGGAGTTTTCTCACAGGCCAATGAGGATGGAGGAGGGAGATGCCACTTAGCCTTTCATAAATATCGAATATGCTGAGCAGCCAGAGTGGGCATGTTTTTAATCTACAGAAGTGATACTCAAAGAACGGACCTTTAAATGTAGCCCCCTTATGAACAGCAGTATTGGGTTGCTGTTCACTCGACTCAGCACTGACATTAACCCTTTCCATGCTCATGACGAGCTGAGCTGAGCTCGTCATGAGCCACGGCGCTCCGGTGCTTATGACGAGCTCAGCTCGTCATGAACTGTGGAACGCTCGCATGCGGGGATAATTCCCCTGCTGTGCTGAGCGTTCCACGGGAACGGGTGTGGTCAGCTCGTCTTGAGCACAGGAGCGCCGTGCTTCGTGACAAGCTCAGCTCGTCATGAGCATTCGGGCGCTGTGCGCGCCCCCCTCCCGCCCAGCACAGCGGGAAAATAACCCCCGCAGGGAAGGGGCTAAAAGATGTTTGGTAACCAGGTAAGTCTTTCTCTAAAGGTTAATTGAAGTTAAAGAAAGGAAGTAACTAGGTTGTCCTGCACTATTTAACTTTAAAAACACCTTCATTTGCAAATCCATCTTGCAGGAAAAGTGTAAAAATATGATAAGGTCTCTTCAAAATGTAATAAGTGTATTTCAGTAACACGCACAACCATTTCACCTTAGTATCTCAGGTTATATCAGTGAATTGAGAAGTATTTTTCAAGTGAAAGTTTTCAAATATGAATTTAGAAACATTCATTCTCTCCCCCACACTGACAATAATGGCATTAGAGAACTAAGAAGCAAATCAGTTATGTGCACTCTTTGGGAGGCCTATGTTCCTATTATACATGAACAACGTTATACTTTATTAAATCAAATAAAGTAGAAGGTTCTGTACGGCACACATCCTGAAGTTGTGTATTTCAAGGTCCTCTTATATGTGATACTAAGAGAAAAAGGAGAGAAAGTTAATTAAAACCATTGCCTAGAATCACACAGTTTTGTAAAGTGGGGAAGCTGGGATAAACAGACCAAACTTTGTGTGTCCCTTGGGAAAATGTTCGTGAGTACCCATGCTCCAACTCATTGTCTACATTTTTTGTGCAGATCAATGAGTTAAGACATTCATTCCTAAAGTGTGAACATGGCGCATTTCCAAATAAGTAAGGCATGCAGTGTGGCACAAATACTAAGCTCTTTCAAGTGTACGTGTTACCTTTCCTTCAACTTTGAAGGGCCTTTGTGAAGCCCGTTGTCTATTATGTGCCTTATTTGGCCTGTGCAAACACTACAAGGAGCAAATCTCTTGCTGTCTCTCTCTCTCTCTCATGTACACACACACACACACACACACACACTGATCCTTATCAGATCTGCTCATGTGACCAAAATGTACAGCTCTTGAATGGTCTGCCCTGTTTTCCGGACAGATATTTTTATTTTTATATCTAAAATGCAATCGTTCTTGGTTGGTTTTCAGGCCTCAATATCTGAAAACTGTAATCCAGACAGAAAAGGTTTGTGGTTGCCCACCAGTCTGCATTTTACCTGCTCGAAGGTGGTGGGGGGTGACTGGGGTCAGACCTCGTACGCCCCCAAAGGCCATTCAGCCCTTGTCCTCATTTATGAACATGCTAGAATGTACCAACATCCTGTCCACACTCACTACCTGAAGGACTTCTTCCCACAGCACATCTGTGGGATCACCTTAAAGCCTGCTTCAGTGATATTCATGACTACCCATTGGGAAGTGGATGGGAGAAGGTGACAGGCAGCTCAGCAGATGGTTTGGTTGGAGGAACCGTACCCGGGGGAGGGAGGTCCTTATTTACTGTTCGAGGTCACTGATTCTATGGGAGTCCACTGATCATACATGATGCCAGTTTCATGGTCCTTGGGATGAGGTATTTGACTGGTGGACTGCCCTGGGATTCATAGGGGAAGCAGACGGGGGTGTTAGTCTGGGATTGGTGTGGAATGACTTGGGCTTTGGGTGATCATCGTGGCAGCATCTTGTAAAATGAAATTGCGTCCTGTTTCAGGCTGATTTGATATCAGCTGTAGAGAAGACGCTCTCAAGGCAACCACACTTTGTCTAAGAAAAAGAAAACAAATCCTACTAGACAGAGAAAATTGAGCTGAGCTACTGCAACAGTTGCAAAGGGTATTAGTGTCATGTCCACTCGTGAACTCTACTCGGGATAGGGAGAGAGGGAGGGTGATTGGCAGGGATCAGCCTTGAGAGGCACATTTTATCCTGCACCGTGGATTTCCATGCTTTGACGGCAGTGCCTGCTTGCTGTTTACTGTCATTAGCCTGGCCTATGGCTTGTAATGATTCTGTGTATCAGTGGGAGGGCTTCTTTTAGCTTCCTGTCATGTGCTTTTCTTTGTGGAAGAGCCCTCCTTCTGGCAGACTAGAGTGGACAGAACATTCAGATGCCACATTAACAGTAAAGTAAAGCAAACCTCCTTCCATGTAATCAATAAGGTGCAGATACTGAATATATATACGTGTGGTGGTATATATATATATGCAGTGCAAACTCCCTTTTGCACCGAAATAGGATTTAAG
Source organism: Lissotriton vulgaris (assembly GCF_964263255.1). Classification (NCBI taxonomy): domain Eukaryota; kingdom Metazoa; phylum Chordata; class Amphibia; order Caudata; family Salamandridae; genus Lissotriton; species Lissotriton vulgaris. The sequence goes on along the minus strand of NW_028254317.1, from coordinate 143,074 downwards.
CGAGACAAAAAATGCTCATTCCGCACCTGTTTGCCTTGATTTTCTCCAGGTAAAGGCTGCCAAAAATCTTGGAGGCCAGTAGTGCTAATTTCTGGTTTTCCTGGCGAGGACCAGGTGAATACATGTGCAATTTGTATGTAAACCCCTATTCTGAGCACTACAATTTGAAATTAAGTGTAAATGTGCACCTACTAGTAACTATACATTTGCTCTCTGCACAGACAGTAATTACTGGGAGCGCAAATTGCATATCATCTGAACCCAGGCTCATAGATTGATTCAAATAGAACCCCCATCCAAACAACACAACACGAGAACCCGACAAACTACATTACATAGTACCCTGCATTCCGATCCAACACATCTCAGATAATCTATGTAATGGGTTATCAACGAGCTCGCATGAACACTCATGAAATAAATATCATCTTCCAGAACTGCACCTTGGTCAAGGCTGCAGGTGAGCACAGAACCAAATGGATGCCACAGGTGCTTTGCACAGTAGAACGACCACTGTACACCACGTCCGACCTAACACTTTACACTGAGCGCACACCAAACCCAGCTCAGATATTGCCATTAGTTGGCTCATAACAGTGGCAAACGTAATAACAAACAACCACAACAATTAACCAGAATGAATGAATCAGAACGAAGCACACACATCCCACATAGTCCAGGGGCACCATATAGCTAGAGAGCGCTACAGCACTCCACTCTTTATCTAACCACATACCTCTCCATGACAATTTATACTCCAACCCACAGCCACCTGAAAGCTAATCTGATTTAAAGGGATACTGTGGACCCTAATCAATCAATCAAGGTTCTTATAGGACGCAACTAATCCTCGCAGGGTCTCAAGGGGCTGGGGGGGAAGTGGGATCCAGGGCCAGACTGAGAACCGAAACCGGCCCCGGCAAACTGCTCGGCTGGCACCCCCTGGGGTGAGAGTGGGGCAGCCGAGCAGTTTGCAAGGGCCGGTTTCGGCCAATTTTGTTACTGGGGGACCAATATTGCCGACCCCGGTAACAAAAACGCCCCCCCCCCCCCCAGAGACCCAAAACTGGCCCCTGCCTTAGCGGCCCACCGGAGAAACACCCGGTGCCCGCTACGGTCAGTCTAGCCCTGGTGGGATCTACAGTTGAGTCGAAGAGCCAGGTCTTGAGGTCCTTCCTAAAAATAGTCAGAGACAGTGCTTGCCTGAGGTGCTGAAGTATGGAGTTGCAGGCCTTCCCAGCGAGGTAGGGGGTGGATCTTACTCCCCCCTAACAAGATTCCATACTCGCAAGTACCGCAGACACAGACATCAAGGACGGCAAAGCACCACCAATTCTCCTAAGTAGCACATACCAGACTGACAAATACCTCCGCCACACCCGTACAAACACCACTACCATTGGGAGGGAGGGGTAAGGGGGGTGAAGCAGACCACAACAAGGAATATGTGAAAAAGGCCGCTTTATTGGAACAGGTGTGCATCACATATTAAATCAACCTTGGCAAAAAGCCTTCCAAAACTAAACCTCACTAAATAAGTCACATCCCTAACCCCGCCCCCGCACCCTCCCCTAAAAGTTCACGACCTCGCCCCCGCCCATACAATACAACATTTCAAACATTACAAAAACCTTACATCACCATATCAATCATTATGACCTATAAATACAAGCCCTCTGTTAACCAACTCCCATGCCTGCCCCTTCACATCTGTCAATCCCCCAAAACGTGAAATCCGAACTAAAAATGACCAACATATCCTTTCCCTGTCGATAACACAACTTACCCATTAAATCAACAAACCTCTGCCAAAACTGCCCAAAAACAACTAGACCCCGCACGGCACCTGCTCCAAGCGACCAAATACAGCAAAAAAATCCTACACCCCTGTTCCAACAAAACCAACCAAGCTAATAACTTACAGAAAATATATAAAACATTAAAGAACAAAGACCTACAAACTGATAAAAAAGGGGGGAAAAAGTTAACAATAAATGGGAGGGAGGGAGGGAGGGAAAAAATTCCTGCCTAAGCTCCCAGCCACCAGGTCACCAAACCTGAAATGGTGGCTGGGAGCAGGAGCCCAAAGCATTTATGCTTGGGCTCCAATTGGGCTACAAACTAGAACAAGCCCAAGCCCTAAAATGGCCGATGCTCCTGCATATGAAACCCCCCCCCCCCACAGCCCCTTCCAAATCGCCCGGGGGGGACCTCCCTGTGGTTGGCTGTCCCCCCCAAGCCCCCCTTGGTGAGGGGGGGGTGAAGCAGACCACGACAAGGAATATGTGGAAAAGGCCGCTTTATTGGAACAGGTGCGCATCACATATTAAATCAACCTTGGCAAAAAGCCTTCCAAAACTAAACGTCACTAAATACATCACATCCCTAACCCCGCCCCCGCACCCTCCCTTAAAAGTTCATGACCCCGCCCCCACCCATACAATACAATATTTCAAACATTACAAAAACATTACATCACCATATCAACCATTATGACCTATAAATACAAGCCCTCTGTCAACCAACTCCCATGCCTGCCCCTTCACATCTGTCAATCCCCCAAAACGTGTAATCCAAACTGAAAATGACCAACATATCCTTTCCCTGTTGATAACACAACGTACCCATTAAATCAACAAACTTCTGCCAAAACTGTCAAAAAACAACTAGACCCCGCCACCCAGAAAGGCAGGGGAGGGAACTACCCCCCTTTCTGCCCCCAGAGTAGGAAATATTCTAAAAAACCTCCCTGCTAAACATGCAAGCATCTAGACAAAACTTCCCTAACTTCCAGCAGGTAAAGATCCATTTCCAGACTGGATAAATACACTCCATCATCACGGAAGAACTCAACAGACTCAAAACGGATATCCCTGTGTGACACTCTCCCGAATCCCAATTGCCGACAAAACCTTGAAATCTCTGAGTTCAGCTTCTTCCTGGCCCTGTCAATCTCTCTGGGGTTCACCGCCCCTCTCCATACCCTGCGCGGCACCAATTCAGTCCATAGCACATGGCAACCAGACCATTGTTCCTTAATTAAAAATAAATCCCTCTTCATAGACCGCAGCAAGACCACACTTTTAACTCCACAAAGATCGTTCTCACCCAAGAGTATCAATAGAATATCCGGACATAGACCCTTTACCATCGCTTCATTCAGACATGGAATGAGTTCCCTCCAAAGCATACCCCCTTTACCCTTCCACACAATATTAAACATTTGGTCATTAAAACCAAACATTTTTCCAAAATAACTTTGGCCCGCCTGAACTTGGGCCCATTTGATGAACGAATGCCCCACTATCCAAACCGACACTTCTTTAGAGTGGGGCCCAGCCACAGAACCTGTAAAGAGAAAAAGACAATGAATCTCAAAGCAAATAGGATGGCGCATGCGCCTCCCCCGCGTTTCCCCTCACATAACTCTGAAAACAATTTGACGACCAGCGCCCTAACCGCATGATTTCCCCTTGAGACCATCCCCTATTCTGCGCCTCTGTCGCTGCACCAATCCTAAAAGAGTGCGTTCCATATTGCTCCCAATCCAACCCAATCCTCTGCAAAGCTTTACGCAACACCATGCGCAGTTGATATGCTGTAACGAGCGAACCGTTAATGTGCTGAAAAGCAGGGGCACAGTCGGACCCCCCTGACAGTGTCCTCCAGCGGCGAGCCAAACTCAATGGACAGGTAATTTTAGGGGACCGTGCTTCTAACCAAACCCCTTTCCCCTACTTCCTCTGATCGGTTTTATAACTAGAAAGCCACACATGCACACCTTCATCAGAGAAAAACACTTCTCGCCATGAAATTCCCTTTTTCGATTTGGAACCTAATAACTCCGAGACCCGAAAGGCCCCAAAAAACATGAACGCCATCAACACGGCAAACAAACAAGCTTCAAAATCATCCCTGCAAACTAAAGGTAGAACTTCCAATAAACAAGCCAAAGTCTGCCACGATAGAGGGACAACTGAGTACCTCCCCGCTCCCTCGCCCAACCTTCAAGCATTCTCTTACCAACTTCACCAGCTGAAGGGGAATAACCCCAAAAGAGTTTCCCCATAAAAGAAATACCTGCTAACTTTCCTGCAATGGTCACCCATGAAAGGCCTCTCTCTATGAGGTCCAAAATGAACTGTATTACATCTTCAGAACGACGCCAAGCTTCTTCACGTCTACATGCCCCAGACTCCAGAAATTCCTTCCATGCCAGGGAATATGCTGTACGCATAGACACAGACAAAGAACCTACCACCAGTTGTAATACACTACGTTGCCTACATACCACAGATGAGTCGGCATTGGGGTTGGTGTCCTGTCCACCTCCTTGCCCAGTCCATGGAATCTCCCCACTGCGAACGAGACAAAGCATCAGCTATGTCATTGTCCACATCGGGTATGTGCAAAGCTCGAAAGGAAATGTCATGCTTCAGGCAGCCGAGAACAAAAACTCTCATTAGCTTCAAAATCTGTTCATCTCTAGCTGACTGCCTATTGACGATCTCCACTACTGCCATGTTGTCAACCTGAAACAGGACCTTCTTGTGTGCCAATTCCTCCCCCCAAAGGGTCAATGCCACCAACAATGGGAAAAGCTCCAGAAATATTATGCTCCTCCCACCATCCTTCCAGTCCTGTGGCCACTTTTCTGCACACCACCTCCCGCGCCAGTACAAGCCAAAACCGTCACTGCCCGCAGCATCCGAAAACCTTTGCACATCCCACTGAACATCCTCCTCTCTGACCAGTGGCACACCATTAAATGAAGTGAGAAAAAAGGACCACATGCGCAAATCCTCCTTCACTCCGGCTGACAGGCGGACACGATGGTGAGGCAAATGCTGACCAGCCAAAGCTCTGCCCAGTCTCCTACAAAAAGTTCACCCCGTGGCCACCCTGCAAGCGAAATTAAGATGTCCCAGCAACACCTGAATCTCCTTCATCTTCACCTTCTGTTTTGACAGCATACAGCCCAGCAATACTAGCATTCTCACTTTTTTGTCATCCGGCAAGCAAGCCCGCATTGCCACTGAATCAATCTCAATACCTAAAAAAGATAAAACTGTAGCAGGACCCATTGTTTTTTCTGGAGCCAAAGGCACCCCCATATCCACCATGAGCTCATGGAAAGTGTCCAGAGCCGTCTGGCACTCCGCGGAACCCGGGGAACCAACAAAGAAAATAAATAAATAAATAAATCATCCAAATAGTGTGTTATCAACATACGCCCTGAGGGGTGCGTGAAATGCCACTGCAAAAAGGTGTTAAAACATTCAAATAGATGCAAAAACTGTTGTTTTTGCAAAACATTCAAATAAAGCACATGACATGGAGCAACCCATCGGTAATGCTTTGTTCACGTACCATTTACCCTCAAAATGGATACCCAGAAGATCCCAATCATCTGGATGGACTGGAAGCAACCAAAATGCAGACTTAATATCACATTTTGCCATCTCTGCAGTTGCGCCCGCGGTCACTACAAGTGACATGGCCACGTCAACTGAGGAATATGAAACCGAGGCAGCCTCCTCATCAATGAAATCATTCACCGAAGACCCCTCAGGCCACAACAAGTGCTGAATTAGCCTGTATTGCCCTTGCTCTTTTTTGGGCACCACTCCAATAGGTGATATTATCAAATTCTGGATCGGCCAATCATAAAAAGGGCCTGCCATCCTTCCTTCATGCACTTCTTTGCTCAGTTTTTCTCGCACCACCCTGCTATGTTCAGACGCTGACTTCAAGTTATCCGCCCACCTTCTCTGCCTTGGTCCCAGATAACCTAAATGAAAACCATATTGAAAACCTTCCAAAAGCTTCTGTTTCACTCCTACATCCTCATACCCCTGAAGTGTCTGCTCCAGCTTTGTCAGCCTAACTGGCGTTGGAGCACTTTGGCCCAGAGCCCTGCGCCCCTCTACCGCCCGACCCCCTTGAAACTGCTGTGTGGCGCCAGATGTACCTGCCCCGACTGATTCCCTTGCTGACTACCTGGTGGTTTTGGCTCCAACATTTAACAAGGGGATGGCGCTTACCACAGTTGGAGCATTTGTGTCTATACTTGCAATACTCCCTAGTGCATAGCACTTTGTTGAAGTCCCAGCATGCTCCAGTTCCAGCCTGTGTAGCCGATCCACTTCCTACCCCACCCCGGGTGGGCTTCCCCTGAAAGGGCTGATAAATTAATGGCAAACCACTAGCTGTAAAAATAGTTTTGCTGCCTGCAGCCGCCCCCAAGGTATGCTGCCATAAATCTGGGTCCATGCATAACCTCCCCCTGTAAGCTGGGCTTTCCGAATCACATCCATATATTTAAAGATAGACATGCTGCGCTCCGGGAATTTCTCACTATATACGCTTGCATATATTAGAAACGCTGCTGTCCAGTTCTCAATAGTCAATGGCACTTTAGGGCACTTAGCCAATTCATACTCTTCCTCCGTAGAACCTTCTTTTGACCTAACCTCCCTGTGAAGGAGTTTTAATATCTCAACATACTCACCCTTCCAAATGCACTCTTTTGTTGTCAACATTAAATGAGCGCCCAAAGACTGAGTTACCCCCATGTAAGGCAGCTTCTTCATTTTTAATTCTTTACTATCAAGTGGCTCTTTAACCCCCTTTGCTTTATCCGTATTAGTCCCGCTCTCCACCTTATCGTCCAAGGCCACATTTCCATCCCCAGTGCCCACTCCTGTGTCCTTGACATATTTACCTTTGAGCAGTCTACCTTCCAATTCCCCCCCGACCCCCTCCTCCCCAGTCCCCACAGATACCATTTTTGGTTTGGCCTGTGTATGAGCTTTCTCACCTGGCTCTAAAGAGGCTGGTCTAGCCGACTCCGACCGCCGTGCCGATAATTCCACTCTTTCCCTTGTCCGAGGAGCCCTCACCAAGGGGCCGCGCTCTCGTCTGTTCCTTGGCTGCTGTGCCACTCCTGAAACCTGTAAAACACTATGAGAAGCGTGAGAGGGCCCTCCCCCCTCCATATCCTGCAATTCCCCTTCCTCTGGGCTGTCTTCATCATAATCAATCAAACTCGGCTCCACCACCTGAAGCCCCTCATTATCAAATGCAACCTCACGGGTCCTACCAAAACCCGCATCAAAAATACTGTCCTTCATGCACACTTGGCGTTCCTTTGGCGGGGGAGCCGGCTGTACCCGCCGGTACTCCCCCAAGCGTTGACTCTGAAGCTCCATAGCCGGCGGTAAGGTAGACCACCTAAACCTGCTATTCGTTGGGGCCAGCGAGGTCGCGCCGGACCTTCGTGCGCTGACCGCGACACGGTCCCTCTGCGGTACGGAAAGTGCCGCACAAGGCTCTGTCCTCTCTTCACCTCGGCGCAGCTGGGCCGAACCGCGCCCTACCGAGTCTGCTGCGCCGCGCTGAACTGAATCCTGAAAATAAAAAGTTTGGACTGATGTACTGGGATCCCTAAAAGCCAAATCCGTGTCAGACATCTGCCATCTGGGCATCACCGAACCTGCCGACTGCCTCCTTACCCGACCGCACAGCCCTGCCTGAACCTACCACCGGTGAATAACCACCTACCTCTTCATCCTCACTCCAATCCAACATAGCTGCCACTGCTGCTGAAGCTGGACCCCAACTCTCAACCCCTTCTGCTGCTCCTTTCCCCTCACTTCGCTTCTCTCCCCTACTCTTGTCAACATTCAGACTCCCCTTGAGCACCCTACAAGAAGACCGGTCATCTAAACCACGGCTCCGTAATCCTTCTGACCAGGAGGGAAACGTGTCTAAACCTTCCCAAGCCTGAACACTGCCTGTTGGCTCCAACTCCCTACCTAACTGAGGAAAAGAACTGGGAACAAAATTACCCACACTCTCCCCTGCTGAAATGGACCATGAAATGGCTGACATACCTCCAAATGTTTCCCTCCCCTCTGTCTGTCCCAAACCATAACAAGACAAACCTCCCTTTCCTGGAACCCCCTTCTCCCACTTTTGCCCACTCTCCGTCTCCTTTAGAACTCCCTACCACGGACAAAACGTCCCCTTTAAAAGATGCTGGTGTAGAAAACAGTAAGGGGCTGCCAACAGTCCCATCATCCAAATACTGGTCATCTCCCAAATCAATATTGGCCCCAACTCGCACCTCCTGTGACTCAGAGGACACCGCCTCACAAAATCTCCCAGGCTCAACTATTTCACCGCTTGCTGCCCCCCCGCTCTTTTGAAAATGCCCCGGAGCGTTAAACGAAGAAAATCCCGGCTCCCCGCCCGCTTCCCAGCCACCTAACCCCTCCCCCAACTGCACGGAGCCCCTGCGCACCACACACAAAGGAACGCCCGCTTCCGACTCTGGCCGCCGCTCAAAAGCTGTAAGCGAAGAGGAGCGCGTGTTGCTCCCTTTCCGGCCTCCGCGCCTGCCAGAATTCGGGGAGGCCTCAAACCCGACCACACGCTCCACAGAAAGGGCCCCCTCTGCCACGCAAACCACAGCGGGGGACATCATCACAACTTCCACCACCATACGCGGAGGGTCACGCGACGTGCTAGACGCCTCTCCGCCCCCAACACGCCCCGCAGTCGACGGGGCCGGTTTCCGAGCACGGGACCGGCCCCTCTCACTTAACGGAGTTGCCCGGCGCCTCTTCAGTGAAGAACAGACTGCGACAGCCGCCGCGACGCCAGCCGAGGCCAGGCGCGGTGGACGCGCCGGCTCCCCGCCGATCACCAAATCCATTCTCCCAGCTTCCGAGAGAAGACGAAGCACCTCCAAAACCCGACGATCCTCCATCACCACAGTAAGTCACCACTAAAATATATAAACGCTAAATATAAAACAAAATAGCGCTAACTGTAAATACCTAACCAACCACTACAAGAAAAACCTGCCTAAGCTCCCAGCCACCAGGTCACCAAATCTAAAATGGTGGCTGGGACCAGGAGCCCAAAGCATTTATGCTTGGGCTCCAATTGGGCTACAAACTAGAACAAGCCCAAGCCCTAAAATAGCCGATGCTCCTGCATATGAAACCCCCCCCCCCCAAATCGTCCGGGGGGGGAGACCTCCCTACGGTCGGATGCCCCCCCCCCCAAGCCCCTCTTACGACACACATACAACCTTTCAAATACACGAATGCGCCACACTACTAATAATCGAACTGTGAAACAGACTCCAAACTTTCAGAGTATTCTTAAAAGAAGAGCATGACGCTAAGAAACGAACTCTGGCAGCACTGGAAGACAATCGTCGTGGCAATAATTGCTGCCATGTTTTATATTCCAGGCAGACAGGCTCACCGCTATAAAAAAAAATCAAACCTATTGTCTTTGTCAGCGTTTCTTAAACTCCACTGAGAACCTCGCACTTATGCATAGTCTCCCGCATAATAAGGGCTGCTGCTAACATTTTAGGTCACCCGTTCCATCAAAAAGCTCCCTTTGTTGAAATAGTACTGTTTTATTTAGAAGATAGTGAGTGCTCGGTCTGTTACTGCACATATGCTGCTTGTACGGCCATTTCTAAATGTTCACTGCAAAGGAGCAGAGAGGGCTGGCGGATTATGGAGCAGACAGCTCATTAAAGCCTCTTCTCCCATAGGATTGAAGCTAAATGGTTTAAAGAGCATTATCGTACCGCCTCAAATTAACTTAGCAGAGGCAAGCCTGGTCTGTATATCCCTGCATTGAAACCAGTGTTGTTTGTTTTTCGGATTGCGTCATTGAGTCTGACAGAAACAGTCCGGCGTTCTGAATTCTCGGGGTCCTAAAGATCTGCTTGCAGCCGCCGGGTTTCTTGCTGGTAGCGCCCGCTGCCACTCACTATGCTTGTTGGCGCCCCCAGGGGCCTCCTTCTCCACGGATTACCTCTGCATGGTGCACGTGCTTTGCAGCATAAACCCTTGCGCAACTTTATGATGAGTCAAAACTTCCACGAGACAAAACTCCATCACTCTCCAGCAGCTCCATTCATCAACATTTATCTTGACATTTGGGTTATTGCTGGAAAATTGCTGGAGGCTAGGACCTCTGCAGCAGGTGATTTTAGTTCCATAAAATATTTGAGACCAACCCCGTCCCACCCATCAAACGGACTCTCCCACAAAAGGAGCCACCATCATTTTGTATGCAGGTTTGGACTTGGTAATGCTGGTTCCACATGTTAGACCACAATTCCTGGAGAAATGCCCCAGATAGCCAGATTTACATTTGGAGATATACCGACTAGAATTGCTACTTTATTCATTTATTTTATTTATTTGCTTATAAAGCGCCTGAGTCAATTCCCGAAGGGATATCTCTGCGCTGTTGCTTATACTGGACAGTTTACTGTACGATTTAAGCTGTACGGGGGAAGTTGACTAGCTTTATGGCAGGGTAAAGAGGTAAGTTTTAAGTTTTTTCCTGAAGGGTTCAAGATTACTGATCTGTTTCAGTTCAGTGGGTAGGGAGTTCCGGAGGATAGGTCCTTTGTAAGACAGGGCTCAACCGCCCTGTCTGGCTCTTCTTATCTTTGGGACCTGTAGCAGCTGATGGTTGCTTGAACGTAGAGTACGTCCGGGGGTGTATGGGACAAATTTTTCTTTTAGGTATTTGGGGCTAGTTCCAAACAAGCATCTGTGTATCATACTACAAATTTTAAATTTGATACGCTGCTTTACTGGCAGCCAATGAAGTTGGCGAAGTAGAGGACGGGAAGGGGTTCTGGGAGGGGCATTGAGAGCCAGTCTAGCTGCCGTATTTTGGACAACCTGAAGTTTATCCAGCTGTTCCTCATTTGCCGATAAGTATAGTCCGTTGCAGTAATCCATTCTGCTTATTATAAGGGTTTGTATGAGTGTTTTTCTATGATTGTCTGGCAGAAATGGAAAAACGCGTCGCAGTAGCCCCACCACGTGGAGGCAGGCACCTGCCACTTGAGTGGTGTGCTCCTTGAGCAGGAGCGCCTGGTCTAGTTTGACGCCAAGGTTTTTTGCTATTGGTTTGGGGTTGGGGACAGGGCCTAACTCCAGGGGCCACCATTCTGGGGACCATAGAAGAGTCGCCCCCCCCAAACAGCATGACCTCGGTTTTGGACACATTGCATTGGAGGAAATTCTGAGCCATCCAATGCGCTACTGCTCTCATCCCATCCGCAAAGGTTGACTGAATTGCCAGTGTGAGAGTTTGAAAGGGAAACAAGAGCTGGGTGTCATCAGCGTATGACACCGGAGAGAATCCATAAGATCTTATCAGATTTGCTAAGGGAGCCACATAAATGTTAAAAAGCGTGGGGCTTAGGCACAAGCCCTGTGGCACTCCCTTAGTTAACACCCTTGAGGGTGAAGAATGTGAGCCCAGTCTGACACCTTGAGTACGGCCAGAAAGAAAGCTTTGCAGCCATGATAGAGCCGTTCCTCCTACCCCCACATCACTCAGTCTTTCGAGAAGAAGTTCATGTGATACCGTGTCGAAGGCAGCGGACAAGTCTAACAGCACCAAGATCACTGAGCCCCCCCTATCCAGTGACATTCTGATGTTATCGGTCACGGAGAGGAGGGCTGATTCAGTGCTGTGATTGGGCCTGAAACCAGATTGGGATAGGTCCAGGCCCTCCGCTGCCTCGATGTATTTTGACAGGTGGGTGTTAACATGCTTCTCGGTGAGTTTACTGAGGTAGGGTAGGAGGGAGATAGGTCTAAGGTTAGATAGGTCAGACCAGGGAAGTGTGGTATTTTTCCAAATGGGATTGATTACTGCTTGTTTCCACTCTGATGGTACCTGTCCTTCTCTAAGGGATTGGTTTATAATGGTTTGAATAAATGGGCCTAGGAAGGAGTTTAGAGGAGCCATCATTTTAGCTGGTATGAGGTCATTAGGGGAGCCTGATTTTATGTGGCTGGTTAGGAGGGGGAGATCGGTGTCGGAGACTGGGGGAAAAGAGAGTAAAGATACTTTCTTTTGTTGCGGTGTAGTGGGGACAGGGTTACCACAGTTGGTACTGGTGGCTTTCAGGATTTTATCATATATAGTATCAATTTTACTCTCGAAAAACAGGGATATCTCATTACTTCAGCAACATGGTAAATGTAAACGTAGTAGTATTTGTATAGCGCCCGAATCGACACCCGAAGGGGTATCTCAGGCGCTTGTACAAATACCGCTGTGGAACCTTTCCTGGCTTTTTCCCTGTGAAGTGCCCACTCCTGGGCACCCCCAAGGTGAAGCCAGGCATCCTAGCGTTGTTGGGGCCGTTGTGGAGATTAAGCAAGCTATTGCCCAGAGTGGGACCCATGATTAGAATAGGTACCGAGGCGAGAATTATCAAGTCCACGGAAATTGAGCCCAAGACCTGCTGAGGTGGGAATTGAACCTTGGTCCCAGGCTAGACCTCTGCATCAGTGTCTGCCGCTCTAACCATTGAGCCACACTTCTCCACTGCTATCCTCACACCTAAAGCCGGCCAACTCTTAGGGCCTGTAGTATCTACTGTGGAGACGGGAGAGGACAGCCTAGAGGAGGCAAGGGCAAGGCTTTAAGTGGGACAAAGAAGGAGCTGGTTGACTGAAAAACCCGCTTTTTAAATACTTGTGTCATATCTTTTTTTAATCATTTTTACTGTGGTGTGTGATTATTGCTGGCAGAACTTCGCACATCCCCCTGCATTCACTTTGTTCTCGGTCGGTCCCCGTTCCGTCACGGCTGTTGGTGCCGCTTGAACGGAGGGACGCGACTCCTCCCCCCTCATTGCCATTAAAGCGCGAGTGTGATCGGCCGCGCTGGTGTGAGCAGCGCGAGCTTGAGCGCTGGTGGTGAGAGGCTTCTGGCAGGACAAAGTATGAGCTGGTTGACTGAAAAACCTGCTTTTTAAATACTTGTGTCATATCTTTTTTAATAATTTTTACTGTGTGTGATTATTGCTGGCAGAACTTCGCACATCCCCCTGCATTCACTTTGTTCTCGGTCGGTCCCCGTTCCGTCACAGCTGTTGGTGCCGCTTGAACGGAGGGACGCGACTCCTCCCCCCTGATTGCCATTAAAGCGCGAGTGTGATCGGCCGCGCTGGTGTGAGCAGCGCGAGCTTGAGCGCTGGTGGTGAGAGGCTTCTGGCAGGACAAAGAAGGAGCTGGTTGAGTGAAAAACACGCTTTTTAAATACTTGTGTCATATATTTTTTAATCATTTTTACTGTGTGTGATTATTGCTGGCAGAACTTCGCACATCCCCCTGCATTCACTTTGTTCTCGGTCGGTCCCCGTTCCATCACGGCTGTTGGTACCGCTTGAACGGAGGGACGCGACTCCTCCCCCCTCTTTCACTCCACTTCCGGGCTTCCACCCATTTAAGGCTAATGGGTGCGCAGCCGCGCCGAAGGCAAGCCCGTCTGCGCCCGTCCGCGACCGGCATGCGGCCAGCACCAGAAACGCTGCTTGTGAGGGCTTTGAAAGTAATAGGATTGTTTGGTCCAGGGGGGATCTACTTATGCTGAATTTTACCTGCTTGATTTTTTGCACATTCCCCTGTCATTCTTCCCCTCAGCCGATTAAGGTGCTGAGGCAGGAAGCATCGTAACTAAGCGGAGCCGCCATATTGGAGCGAGGCTGGGGGTGGAGTTCTAGTTGTTTTCCCTCCCACGCCCCCCATTGCATAAAATGTCACCTCCTTCCCGGCCGCGCAGCGGACGCGCGCAGCGGGCGCGCCGACAGCACGCCGAAGTCGCGCCTAAGTCCAGCCCGTCTGCGCCCGTCCGCGACCAGATCGCGGCCGGGGCCAATTACGCTGCTGGATACATAAGTCCGGTAAGAATTGCTTACAACCGAATGACATTACTCTCCTTGCGTCCTACGCAATGTGTCCAGCATCTACTCAGCCCTTTAGATCTTTATCAAGGGAACAACCACTGTTCATCCTGTGACTCCTTCTTTAACAATTTAGAGGTCCCTATTAAATCTCCTGGAGGGATACGATCGAGAGCTCCTAGCTTATCTATATCCATTAAACTCGCCTTGATTAATTGCCGGTCATTAGTCAAGCATTCCCTTGACATCCATGAATCTCTATCAGATAACGATTGGGACCTTTTGTTTCTGACCGAGACATGGCTTACTGAAGATACCAACCCTGCCATCTCCCTGGCCATCCCAGAGGGTTATAGCATTATTTGTGCTAACCGCCAAGGTGGCAAAAAGGGGGGTGGGGTGGCTATCATCTATAAAAACAAGTGGGAAATTTCATCCATGATTTTCGATCCTATCGATAATATCGATGGGCTTCCTTTTTGTGTGAAACTTTCGGGCTCTATATCCCTCTCAGGTCTCCTTCTATATAGACCCCCCTCTTCCAGCCTCTCTCACCTTCCAGCTCTTTTAGATTACATCACTCAGTCCTGTGCTCGGTACGCCAATTTCTCGGTACTCGGAGACTGTAACTTACACATTGATGACCTCTCCTGTTTAGCCAGCTCCAATTTTCTATCTTCTCTGGCTGCCTGCAATCTGAAACAGCTGGTCGCTTATCCCACCCACAAGGCTGGCCATACCTTGGATTTAATATTTTCCAATCTCCCAGATATAACAATAGAAGCTCCCCTTCCAGTAATTTGGTCGGATCACTGTCTAGTCCCTTTTTCTATCCTATTGACCCGTCTAGACCGTCCTACTTCCATCCCAAGAGTACAGGGAAGAAATTGGAGTAAAATCTCCCTGTCCTCTATGGAAGAGCATCTTAAAGACAGCAACCCCCTCCCTGCTATCAATCTGGACTCTTGTATCAACAACCTGAACACCTGGATTACTAATGCAATTGATACATTAGCCCCCCTCAGATCAATAAAGACCTTCAGGGCCTCACCTGCAGCCCCCTGGTACTCTGACGAATTACGTCAACAAAAATCACTTTGTAAAGCTCTGGAAAGGAGGTGGAGATCTGGGTATTCTGCAGAATGTAAACTGGTATACCGCAAGGCCCTTAAAGATTATCGAAAACAAATTATTAAGCACAAAAGAGGTTTCCTAGCGGAGAGAATTAATAAAGCTAGCAATGCCCCACGAGAAATTTTCTCTATTGTTAGATCCTTCACCGACCCTCAGGCTTTAATTCGACAACAACCTACTTCTCAAGAACTTTGGGGCATATTACCAAGCAATAGCGATAATTATCGCTATTGCTTGGTTAGAGACAAAAATTTACCGCAGCGCTGCGGCGCTTTTTACCGCAAATAAACCTTGGTATTACCAAGGTTTAACGCAAATGCGGTAAAAATCGCCGCAAAGCATGAATATCGCTGAAAAGTCAGCGATATTCATGCATTAGCGAGCTAATGCTCTTAGCCATGTTATCCACCTCCCATTGGATAACATGGCTAAGAACTGCTCAGGGCAGGTGTTAGCTTTTGGAGATATTCCCGCTTAGCGCGAATATCTCCAAAAGTTGGTAATAGGAGATAGCGATGTTAGCGACTGTTTTCAGTCGCTAACATCTTGGCACGCCCACTTTGCATCTCATTAGTGATAAATATCACTGACATGCAAAGTGGGGCCCAAGATGGTCGCTATCTCCTACTAGCTGTCGCTAACTGGTGTTAGCGGCAGCTAGGTAATAGGGAGATCATTTTATCTCCGCTTTCTTGGCTTTTAAAGCCAAAAAAGCGGAGATAAACCCCCTTGATAATATGCCCCTTTGTTCCCAACTGTCCGATTTTTTTGAGGACAAGATTGTTCAGATACAGGCCTCATTCCCCATCAGTGATAATACCTATCACCTTGAGAACTGCACTGAAATCTCCACGTCTGGTCCTATCCTCGCTGATTTTGATATTATATCTGAAGAGGCATCCTTACAGGAGCTGTTAAGATGTAGATCTGGATCCCCAGTGGATCCTTGGCCAGTAAAACAATTTAAAGCCTTGGCCCCTCTCCTCAACCCCCACCTTAACACAATATGGAACACCTCCCTCAGCACAGGTCATTACCCAGAAGAATGGAAACAAGCTTATCTTGTCCCACTTTTAAAAAAAGCCAATTGCGATCCTAGTAATCCAGTTAATTACAGGCCAATATCCCTCCTCCCGGCACCGGCTAAGATACTTGAACGGCTTGCACATCAGCAAATTGCTAATTTCATTGAGACCCATGATCTTTTCCACGATTCCCAACATGGTTTCCGTAAGGGATACAGCACGGAATCTGCCCTCATAGAGATGGCAGACTCCGTACGTTGGGCCCTAGATAGAGGATCTCGAGCGGTGTTGGTGCTGCTGGATTTATCAGCAGCATTCGACACCGTCTCTCACCCAATCCTACTGGATCGTTTGAAATCCATTGGAATCCAGGGCAATGTGCTCAAATGGATCAGCTCTTTCTTATCAGGTCGCACTCAATTAGTACACACTCCCCCTTTTAAGTCTTCCCCTAAGCCATTGAAATGGGGTGTCCCGCAGGGCTCTTCATTAAGCCCCCTACTTTTCAATGTTTATTTTTCTCCGTTAGCTGAGATGATCTCTAAAACTGGTATCAAAACTACATCCTATGCGGATGACATTCAATTACTGTTTACTTTTGATAACCCTACTACCACCACTTTTGATCCCCTTAAATCCTGCATTCGAGACATTGCCAACTGGATGGATCGCAACTCCCTGAGACTGAATGCAACTAAGACGGAAGTGCTTTTTTTTAGCCAACCGTCTCCTCTCGACTCTAACATCTGGTGGCCGGTCGACCTCAGCCCAGCTCCAAGCCCTAAAGAATCAGTTAGGAATCTTGGAGTTCGCTGGGACCAACAGCTATCCTTGAACTGTCAAGTTCAATCAGTTGTAGCTGCCTGTTTTTCTAAGATTAAAATCTTGAAAAAATTGATTAATTATCTTCCAAGTGACCATAGAAAGACAATAGTCCATGCGTTGATCATCTCTCATTTGGACTATGCCAATGGACTTTACTTGGGACTCTCAGCTGGCCTCTGTCATAAACTTCAAACCGCCCAAAACGCTGCTGCTCGATTGATAGGTGGTCTCCCTCGGAGACACCCCATCTCCTCCTACCTTCATGACTTGCATTGGCTCCCCATGAACAAACGAATTGAGTTTAAGGCAATGACACTCGCCTATCGCTCCACCCAGGGTAACGGATCTGCCCACCTCAGATCAATTCTTCGTCCCTACTGTAATTCCCGCACTCTACGCTCCAATTCCAAAGGCTTATTGGTCATTCCGAGATTTAAAAAATCCCGTTCTGGTGGAAGAACCTTTGAATTAGGTGCGGCTCAGCGATGGAACAGGTTGCCTCTTAAACTACGCATGAGCAAGACTGAACTAGAATTTCGCCGCGCTCTGAAAACCCTCCTGTTCCGCCGCTAATCGCCATCTCTGATTCCCTCCTGAGAGCCGCAATCACATAGCGCCGGGACACCCCGTTGGGGTAGCTGCGCGCTCTATAAATGACACAAAATAAATAAAAATAGAGAAGCACTGCAGGGCACAAAGGGTTGATCTAGGATACTCAGATCTCCCTCAGGGGTGTCGGCATTGTGGCAAAATGTTTCGGGAGACTGACTTGGTAACAATCTCGGCTGGTAAACTAAAACCCAACTCGACTCCCGCTCCCGCCAAACTAAGCTTTAGGGCGGGCCTATTAAACTGCAGGTACCCTCGTGAGGCACGCAGAGCTTATGTGGCTTATGCTGATGGACTCAGGGTGGGATGCCCTGTTTCTGACAGAAACGTGGCTGAATGAAGACAATTTGACTTCTATTGCCTTAGCTGTCCCCCAGGGCTTTAAAATTAGCTTTTCGAATCGGGGTTGCGACAGAAGGGGGGGGGGGGAGTGGCGCTTATCTTTAAAGATAAATTTACGCTTACATCCTCCCTACCGTCCACTATCATAGGTATGGAAGGGTTACATTTCTGCCTGCAAGTTAGCCCCTAACTGTCCCTAGCCGGGATAGTTATATATAGACCTCCTGACTGTACAGGGACCTGCACTAGTGAACTAATGAATTTTATTGTCCAAAGTTCTCTTTTTCATCCCCACTTCATAGTAGTGGGAGATTTTAATGTACATGTAGATAGGTCTAGCTGCCCTTTAGCGGCTCAGTTAATATCTACCTTGAGCGCTGCTAATTTAATACAAATTAATACCGGCCCCACGCACCAAGCAGGTCACACCCTGGATCTGATCTTTTCCAATATTCAGGAAACCAAAGCAGATGCGCCGCAACCACTGCTCTGGTCAGACAACTTTTTGATTTCCTTTGCTGTTACACTGCCTTTTGGCGGCCAGGCTGCGGGCAAACATTCCTTTCTGCATAGGAATTGGAAAAACCTTCAGCCTGACACCATTGGACCTGTCCTGGCTACTAACCCTCCCGTACTGACTGCTGATTCTAATACTGACGCAGTTGCATTGAATCGATTGATAGGCGATATGATGGAGATTATTGCCCCAGCCAAACGCACTCTGTCGCGTCGAGAATCCCCGTCAGCCCCGTGGTTCTCAACGGAGTTGAGGGCTGAAAAGTCGGCTTGTAAGAGACTGGAGCGCGCATGGCGGGCAAACTATTGTGAATCAGCCAAAGATTGCTATAAAATAGCCATCCGGAAGTTGCAGAAATCTATAAGATTAGCAAAAAAATCTTTTTTTGTCACTTCCATCCATCAAGCAGAACAATCGAGTAAAGAAGTTTTTAAAATAGTGCGGTCTTTTTTTGAGCCCAAAAGTATTGAAACAGAAATCACTCCATCTGAATCCCTGTGTGAACATATTTCCAACTTTTTTGATGACAAAATTAAGAAAGTGTATGGCACCTTCTCCCCTTCCAGCCCCACTGAAATGGCAGACACCGACGTAATCGGCACACCCCCTATGACCCTAAGCCAATTCCATCTGATTTCCGCTACGGAGGCACTACAGGAAATAAAGAGGTGTAAATCCGGGGCTCCGGACGATCCCTACCCCCCTAAGCTCTGGAATATGATGTCTGAGTCAATTGTGACCACTCTTCTGCAGATATGGAACACCTCTATTATATCCGGGGTGTTTCCGAATTGCTGGAAGCACGCCACGCTCCTCCCTCTGAAAAAAAAAACCAACGGGGACCCGGAGGATCTTAGAAATCTCCGCCCTATTTCTTTATTGGCTGCTCCAGGAAAAATGATGGAAAAGTTGATACAGCGCCAACTAAATAGTTTTACGGAGAAGAGTCAGATCCTGCATGAAACTCAATCAGGTTTTAGGGCGGGCTTTAGTACCGAGACCGCCCTGATTGAGGTAGCAGAGTCAGTAAGGTGGTCTTTAGATTCAGGGGCATCAGCTATGCTGGTGCTCCTGCATCTATCGGCCCCTTTTCACATGGTGGACTGATGAACACATTCTATTAATCTTCAAAGCTAAAAAGGCCACTTTTCTCTACATTGCAAAAACACATGTTAATTCAGCAAAATCATTTAAGACTGAATAGGCCTCACTTTCATGTTTTTCGTGTGCCATGTTTTTAACTTGCACCAAAATGTGTGTGGCAATTTAAATGCAGTCTGTCTGAAGCACAAAAAATAAAACAATACCTGACTGCAGATGAAATCTGCTCCATCAATCCACCCTTCTGATAATTCAAATCATAATAAGATGATTTATAATTCATCACACATATTTCATTTTCAAAAGTGACATTTTTTTTTTTTTTTTTTTAAATTGCAAAAGCTGAGCATATAACAATTTTACTTCTATTTCTAAGGCAAACACAAGTCTATCTGTAATCAGATCATATATAGCCAAGCTCAATTGTTTTAGTGCAGAGTTCTGTAAGTAGCTTCTTGGAACAGTTAGTCTTCTTTAAAATAAGTAACTAAAATAATAAAAAAGGAATTCAACAGGACAGTTTCAGCATTTCTTTGCTCTTTGTCATCAGCTTGCCATCAGAATGGCTCATACAGTGTGGCATTCTCTACCTTTTCAATGCAAATTAGACTACTTAGGTGCTGAGAAACTCGGACAGAGCACCATCAATCCTTTGCACTTTTTCAACCGATGCCTTTCACACTTATTTTCACTTTGATCAGATTCAGATATTTCACCACAGCATCTCTCAGATCAAAGCCGTTGCACCATCCATTATGCAGATCTTGTGTAGCAGCTGCAATCTGGTGAGAAACTGCACACTGTACATCAACCAGACCTACACAGCCATGGCTAGTGTTCACATCATTGTTTTCCACAAGTGCATTTGCATATGCATTTTCAAGCCACTTTAGTGTTGGTGAGACACCGTCTTTTGCAAAAGGTAACTCAGTGCTGCCATTGTGTTGCTTTATTATGCTTGACACTTCAGGCAGATAGCTGCAATCCATTCCTTGTCCAATCTGTTGTTCAGCAATCATTATCTTTGAGACCACATTATGATCTTATTTCAGAGAAACTGGCAATCTATACCTGGGCATCAGTCTTTGCAATAACACTTTTACCACTTTGCATTTGTCACTTTTCCCAAAAACAGTTCTGATACAACCCTGTTGTGCTGCTTCAAATACATTTTCTTGAGCCTCTTTTAATTCACCTGCGAAGATTCCATAGAATGTACATGCTATCAAAACACACATTTGTGCAGCTGAATTAGCATTTCTCTCTCCCATGACAACAGTGACTCCCATTTGAGCAGATATACTGCATGTTATAGTAAGGGCAATCAATTTCGAATTTTGGACTGGGGCAACTACTGAGAGCCATGACGCTTTGACAACATAATGTATAAGGAGCACAGCATGTGATGCTTTTAATGTTTTACCTTTCAAACATGGGCCATCTACAAAATGGACATTGTTGGGCTGACTCAGACATTCATCATTAAGTCTGATTTTGGCTTTATGCATATTTTCATGATATTTAGACACTCATATTCAGTTTCATCACAATCCAATTCATTTGCTGACATTTCTGTGAAGTTACGGTCAAAGGTCATTGGGCAATACATCACAGACCTTTGAACACAGTCATCTTTTTGAATAGGCAATGAGAGAGTGCAGCCCTCCCTCTCACTGCAAATTGGTGTATTTTCTTTCAAATAAACTTTCATTCCTAGTGCTGGGGTGCAACATTCTTTCTCTTTCAACTCTAGGAATACTTTTCTGCAACTGTTGTCCAATGGAAGCGGATCAGACACATCCTCATGTGTGTCAGCCTAAGTAAAGGCTTGGCCACTAGGGAAACGTTTAGTAACCACTCTCTACAGCAGCTAACCATTCCCAAATATTTCCTGACTTCGTTCTGAATTTGAGATGGATTCATCTTGGAAATTATTTCCACCTTCTCTGGTGACACCTTTCTACCTCCCTTTCCAATTTTGTGTCCCAGATATTCATCTTCTTTTTGACAGTACTCATGACTATTCTCATGCAATGGCACTGTTACATGGACTTTGCAAAAATCAATAAAAGTAAGCCATTCTTCAGCACATGGAATGTGAAAAAATATATTGGCTGGATTCGGTACCACAGGACAACATGAAAAAAATATGCTTTTAATCTCCTGCACTATTCTGTTCTTTTCATTTATTTTCTGTGAACCTGTGATCAGAAAGTTACATAAACTTCCAATCAATTCCATCAAAAATCCTTTTATTGGTAAAATTTCTGCAACTGATGGTATTCTTGAATACATGTCATTTGGTTCAAATTCTAATAAGACATGATCTGCACATTTTATTAATCTGGCATCCTGCTCTGTGAACTCTCTTATTTCTTTGTTTATTATTTTTTCAAAATCAGAAGGTAATTTTTCAACTGTCTTTTCTAAAAATAATGCTACAGGTGTCTCTTGTTGAGCCATTTTAAAATGTACATCCTCATCAGGAATCTGAAAAATAACATTATCTGATGTACAGTATTCTGTGCTGTTTAATTTGCAAAACAACAGTTTTGCAGTTTTCCTCAAATGGGCCTAATTTTGGTTCAAATTCTTCTAAAACTGGGTTTGTAATTTCTTTGTTTAAAACTCCTGCAACTAAATCTGGACTTTCCTCTGCCTTCTCAATGCACTTGGTAAATTCTGAATTGTCAGGGTTAAGACTCTCATTTTCAAACACAGCAACCTGTTGGACTGGGTTCTTATTTTGTCTCTGGAAATAATTCACTCTTGCTCTGGACAACCTAATTAAATTAATTTTAGCATTTTCCATATTTTGTGGGACCATCTTTGCTTGGAAAATTCCTGCCATAGGTACCTGTTTCTGAACTGACATTTGCATTTTCTTAGCTGGTATATTTTGCATCTGCATTTCTCCATGTTTTTGTGCATCATGTTTAAATTTATTTTTCTTCTTCCAATGCTCAAATCTGCTATAAAGATGGTAAAAGGACATATTTTCCCGCAGTACAACATCCATACCTGAATTTGCACAAACCAAAACACCTTTACTTCCATCCTGTGTTCTTTTAATCTGTACCCAATCAACATCCTTTGCTGGCACTCTGCCCTTCAGGAAAGTAATCATTGCTATATTTTCTTCCATACCAACAGAAAATGATGGTGCATTCATGCAAACCCTTTTCAGTGTCTCCTCACTTGGCCTTTGAATAACTTTAGATTCAAACCACAAATCATTCTGCATGGCAATGTAAAAGAACATTTCCAAATTAATGCACAGCTCTTTTAAAATCTCAACAAATCCATCAACTTGTGGGTACCACAGCATCATTCTGTCTCTCAATTGTGGGATTGTGTTCAGAAATGCTGCAAGTTCACTTTTATTCTGTGGCATAGGAACATGCACTCCTCCCACTATTTCTCTCAATGAGTAAGCAAAAGCTTCTCCCTCATTCTGCTTATTATTTTTCTCAACTAAATCTGGTGGCTTCTTTTCCTTATCCAGTTTCCTTGCTAGGTCTGGTGGTTTCTTTTTCTTCTCTTTTTTTCTTGCCCATTTGTCTCCTAATTTCTCAAACCCATTGCATTTAAAAATATATTTTATTTCTGCAATGTGCAATTGCATTCCTGAAGAACACATTTTCTCATTTGCTTCATCATCCATATGTACCCTAAAACTTTTCTGAGATGGAAAACTTCCTGAAACATCAGTTTCATATTTTTGAGCCAAATCTGTCAGGCCATTATGTGTAGTTAATGCACATGCAACCGTTTCATTACTCAGGGAAATTAATTCTATTTCCTGACACTGGTTCACATTTTCATTATTTAAACAGCATGGACTGTTATTTTCTCCATGTTCAAGTGCTGAATTTAAAACACTAAGCTGTCTCTCTTTTTCAGGGCCTGTGTTAATATGTTCTCCCATGTTTTCAATCTTTTTAATCACTGCTGCTTCCTCTAAGCAGGTTTGAAAAATAACATTTTCAATTACATTTATTTTATTCTGGGCTGCAGATGTTGTAAATACCATTTTTCCCTCACCTTTCAGTGCTTGGGGTAATTTCTGTTCAATAATCTGTGAATTCTGAGTTTCTGAAATAAACTCTGGCATAATCACTCCTTCTGCAGCTCTTTGAACCTTTTCAGTAGGGACCATATTAATTGGGACAGTCATAATTTTTCTATGCATTATCTCTGCATCTGCAGTAAGCAATTCTTGGACTGAATCAGGCACATTTGAAGCAGTAACACCTGGAGGTATCACTGTCAGTGCTGAATCAACAGGTAATGGGTCAAAATAAAATGTCTGCACAGTTCTCTCAGTCTCTATTTCTCTCTGTTCAACAGAAGCAGTAGCCACTGTAGTGCTTACTAGTACACTATTTTCAGTATTTTTAATGGGAACCACATAAAGTGGTGGACACTCAGTTAACAATGCATCCATTATTTTATCCCCTGAATCATTATTTATTTGAAGCTCTTTATCATCATTAATTCTCTTCTCCTGTATTTGGTTCTTTACCTTTTTATCCTCACTTGCTTTCTCTCTTGCTGTCTTTTCCCATATGCTTAAGGCCTCAAATTGTGCAGCTTTAGATGGTGTCTTTATTTCACATAAGACTTCCCTTAATTTGTCAATAATTTGCAATTCAAAAGTACCATCTTTTGGAAAGCTCAAAGCACCCTCTTTTTCAGTAATCTTGCACCCTTGGTGAACCCACATACATGTATTTTGTCCCAAATTGGTAGACATAAAATGCACAGGTGTTCCTTCAGGAGCATCACCAATAAAAAACGAATTTTTCACTTTACCTCCTAACAGCTTCTTTAAGCCTTCAAACAATTTCATTTTTGCAATAGTTCAATGCAATTTCTTTTTTCCAAAGCTGTCAGTCTCAATTTTAGTCAGTTTTACTCCTACTACTGACCCTCCACAAAATCTTACTGCAATATTTCTCTTAATCAATAACTCTGTTAGTAACAACATAAATACATTTGCTACTCTGTCTGTTGTGCTAAATAAAGGATAGATGTATATTCACTGCGAGTAACACATTCCGCTTACCCTTCACAAAGTAAGACTTTCCGTTTACTCTTCAAACACTACAGGTAAATCCCTTCCGCTTACCTTTCACACAAGCTCAGAAGAACCTGCTACTCCTTTGGCCTTATCCTTCAGGATATATCTTAGGCCAAAGTTTCACCAGCGAACCCTTTGCTATCAATCACTCACACAGAAAATAGTCCCTAATTTAACACTGCCAGCTCTACCTAGCTTCTCAGTGTTATTCCAACAGACGAGTAACCTCAGTGCAGTGTGGCTTCCATTTACCACCCGCTATTCCTTCCCGGGATTCCACAGGTGTGCATACCTGCGTGTTCAGACAACACAGAACAAGACACTAACTTAACATAAAGAGTTAAAACATGTAATCAATAACCAAAAATGATATCCTATAAAATTACCAATATAATCAATAACACCATCAATTCAAAATGAGCAAAATGTCACCAACAGTAAAAATCTTTACTATTTTCAACACTTCAAAAAACATCCTAGCATATTAACAACATTTCACAACCCTATTGATACTCACACCACTTCTTGCATCACCTTCCAGTACTGCTTTGCCAGTCTTCAGGTTCTGAGCATTGGCGTCAGGAATCAGGACTTGGACATTTATCTAACTTGGGCAATTATTTTACTTTCCTACTTAAGGTCAATGATCCATTAGTTGAATAGTTGATGGTGAAATCAATATTCATTAATCACCAAACTAATCAATAATAACCATCCTCTGATTACCAAAAACTGATGGAGCGGTAATTTCTTCTGGTAGTTTCTCAATGCAAAACCTTCATGCTACCTCTAATTTACCGCTCAAAAGGTGTTGGGCCCTTCACACCATGTATTACATTCAGGAGACTTTAAATAAAGATGAACAGTCAAAAATGCAATTATTAATTTAAGCCAATAAAGAGAGTTGTTGAGTATTTAAAGGGTTTTATTTTCTAGTCAAAAGTTAATTTTTCTCTGACCCTTTATTCATTAGTAAAATATCAATCAGGTTACAGAATTTGGAAAACAGGAAAAATAGCATTAATACAGAACATATTACAGTCTGCATATAAGCATTACATATAGGAAATAAATTGTGGCGCAAAATGTCATTCAAAATTCTTAAAGAGTTTCTAAGAAAAAATAGTCTTGCAAGGCTAATCAAAAATCAAATAGTTTGCAAAAATCTCCCATAAAGAGAAATAAATGCATAACACAAATAAATCTTTTCAGACCTAATTAATTAGTCAAAGCATAAACTTATAGTTTAGCATCTAAATCTAAAAAGCCTTTCTATCTGTTTGGTTCCCTGTGCATCTCTGTGTCTAAAGAGCAAGCAGGGAGGGAGACAACCCGCCCTTCACCAGACCTCATAGGAATGTGGCCAAGATATGACGTGGAAGCAAGAAACCTTCCCCTGACTCTCCTCGGACGCCCATGCACCTGTGACGATCTCGTACCTAACCCATAGGATGTCTGGCCTAATCTGTTCCTTCTCTCAAGAGCTCACACACCCCCCTAATGAGCCTAGAAGCCAGATGAGCTGAGAAAGCCAGCCCCTCCTCCGGAGAGGTCAGAATTTATACACAAAATTTTGGCAGACTACACAAAATGTTTCAACTTTCAGGAAAACCTGTACGTGATTGGTCAGTCATGATGGCATGAGTTCTCACAACCCTGACTCATTCTAAAAAAACCTGACTTTACTAGTTTTAACAAAAGAAGCATACATGAATAAATACATTTTATAAGTTTGTAACAATTGCTAGGGAAAATGTTTCTATAGTTTTCCTTCCTTCCTGCCACAGAGCAGTCAGATGGATACTTTTAACTAACTGGTACATTGGAACAGTCACAAGAATGTACAGTTCAAGATGTCCTTCACTTCTTGTCAATGAGGAAAGCTGCCACAGTCTGCGCATGCTCCCTTCTCATTAAATTGCAAGCCATTGCATTGAAGGATTCACAGGCAGCTATGTTTTGTGTAGGCCCCAAAAATAAAACAAACACAAAGATAATATTAATTTCATGTAAATCAGCTCCTTATAAATGTTTACCTAGCCAAGCTACTAGTGTAAAGCAGCTTTTCTATTATTTATGACAACATGCAACATAAATGTGATTAACTGAAAATATTTATCAAAATATGCAACAAGTCAAAATCTCTTAAGACAGAAATAATAAATTTAGACTGCAAGGGATGAGCTGGGAAGAGAGAAACACATTCTATTAATCTTCAAAGCTAAAAAGGCCACTTTTCTCTACATTGCAAAAACACATGTTAATTCAGCAAAATCATTTAAGACTGAATAGGCCTCACTTTCATGTTTTTCGTGTGCCATGTTTTTAACTTGCACCAAAATGTGTGTGGCAATTTAAATGCAGTCTGTCTGAAAAACAAAAAATAAAACAATACCTGACTGCAGATGAAATCTGCTCCATCAGGACCATGTCAGACTTTTGCAGTGCTTGGAGGATATTGGGCTTCAGGATAAAGCATTGGGGTGGCTAAAGTCGTATCTGACTAATCGCTCACAGAAAGTGGTACTGGGTCCCTATTGCTCCAAACCAAAGCGGCTGGGGTGCGGAGTCCCGCAGGGATCGGCACTCAGTCCGCTACTCTTTAATATTTATTTAGCTCCGCTCTTCACCCTGATTGCCAAATGGGGGGTCACGGCAATTTCTTATGCTGACAACACCCAACTGGTGTTCCCCTATTCTGAGGTGTCGAAGGCAAGTTTTGCCAGATTCAAAGGCTGTCTCTGCGATGTGGCCAGGTGGATGAATACTAATAAATTAAAACTGAACGCCGGGAAGACGTAGGTGATCTTCTTTGGGAAGGGTGATCACCCCTCTTCTGACCTGTGGTGGTCATCTGAGATGGGCCCCGCTCCAATCCCCAGCAGAAAGGCTAAAAACCTGGGGGTGAGGTGGGATGATAGTCTCTCCTTCTCCTCCCACATCCAGCAGGTAGTAGCGGGATGTTTAAGTAAACTGAGGAACCTGCGTAAGTTCCTTATGCTTCTACCGGTTGAATGTCGCAAAATGGTAATCCATGCGACGGTTACCTCAAGGCTGGATTACGCAAATGGCCTTTACTTGGGCCTTCCTAAATATTTGATTCAGAAATTGCAGACAGTGCAAAATGCGGCTGCGAGGCTGTTAAAACACATTCCTTTTAAACAACATGTCTCTCCGCATTTACGCAATCTGCACTGGCTCCCAGTGGCAAGCAGAATTAAATTTAAAGCCTTATCCCTGGCCTTTAGAGCGCTGCATGGAACTTGTCCCAGCTATCTTAAAGCTAGACTCCCCAGGTATGCACAAGTGAGATCCCTACGGTCAAATTCCTATTGCCCCGCGAGTCAGAAAAGCGCGTTTTGGCGGCAGGACTTTCTCGGCCAGCACGGCGAGGCTGTGGAATGCCCTCCCACCTGCCATTCAGTTGGCTACATCAGAGACTGGATTTAAGAAGCAACTGAAAACATGGCTCTTTACTCACTAGATCTGAGCAGCTGTTGCTTCTTTAGTACCGCTGGTATTGCTCACATAGCGCCGGGACACCTCCGGTTGAGGTAACTGTTCACGCTCTATAAAAATCTGTATTATTATTATTATTATGAAAAAACTGGTGGGGTCTATCAAAGGGGCGTGGCCAATGTAAATAAAGGCATGGCTTAAAAACACATAAGCTAAAAATCTGTGTTCAGCATGTATGCCTCCCTGACTTGTATTTTGCTGTTTCTGTCATTGCATCCAGATATACCTACAAGAAGTCAGGACTATTAGCTTTGTCAATGGTTGTTAGTTGCATAGGATAAATATGCAGCAACTATGGCTTGTATTTAATATTGAAAAAGCTTCCACTTAAAGCCCTGGTGACACCACGACAATGCTGCTGCTCCTGAGTTTCAAAAAGAAAAGGGAAATCCAGAGGGAAAATGACTCTTTAAAGAATTTCCCTTCTCCCTACAACTCTCCCCTGGCATGACGAAATGCCGTAAGTTCTCCACTAGTGAGAAGGGAGCCCTGTGAGCACCGCACATCGATGTGCCTGCTGTCACTGTAGTCCGAAAAAAACGGATCGCCAAAACAGAGCCCGACAGAGACCCGTTTCGAGGCCCCCTTAAAAAACTGCCGGTGCACAGCTCAGGTGAGACCCTGTCCACTTAAAGCCCTGGGCAAGGGGTATATCTACATCACCACTTCATATGGTCTCCGACTTGTTTTTCTGCAATGCTTTCCTCATTAATACCATCTAATTTTTCAGCATCAATACATCCAGTCGCATCTTTAATACATACAGTCCTACAGCAGTAATGGTCTTATCTGCATTTAAAGTACAGAAGAGCCACCTGCTACAGACTCCTGGGTACTGCAGCCTTTATCACGATAGTAGTTCTTTCTCTGTTCGACGTCAACGAATAACGAAGAAGCAGCAAAAAATACACCTTAAGCGAAGGGTGTTGCTTGCTAACCCTCAGCACATCTGACAATCGGCTCCGCGGCAGTAAGGGACAGATGGGAGACCCCTCCCCTAGACCCCAGGTATATTATATACAGGGCCCTACTTCCCAAATGCCATGAGTGCCCCCCATGCAGCCTGTAGTGTCCTAGCTGACACTGTTAAGGGTTAATATTGTAAAGCCTACACTAAACACCCACCCACCACTGATGTCACGAGGCACGTGACATCAGTCAATAAAAGGAGCCGAGCGCACGTGCTCGTGGCTCACTAACCCACTACCTAACTGATGTCTGTGTCGTACTCATTTCTACCATGTGGGCCTAGGGCCCACGACGCGACAATGGCGACGAGGGAGTGGATCTAACTCCACGCGATGAAGCCACTGCAACAAGGGAGGAGAATGCTGCCCGTGTGATGGGCACCCTCTACGAGGAAGCAGCGCCGGCTACCGAGAGGCCCGTGGGGCGTGTGCCGTGCCCCGGACCGAGTTTATCGATCAGGACGAAAAGCGGACCGGACAGAGCCCACCTGCACCGGCCGCGACTGTGCCCAGGAGCGGAGTGCTGACCGGGCGGAGCCCACTCGCCACGGCCGCAGTGAAAGAATAGGCCCGTCGGCCGGAGGTGAGCCCAGGAGCTACGAATGGCCCCGGGGGTCGCGGATGCCAGAAGCGACCCCCCTCATGTGAACGCACCAAGCGGAGCCCACCCGCATGACCAGCGCGCCTGGCAAATAAACTTTAAAATAAAGCAGCGCCAGCGGAGCCCACCCGCGGCCTGCCTGAGGCGACCCCCGATGGCCAATGATTTCAGCAAGGCCAGCGGAGCCCACCCGCGGCCTGCCTGAGGCGACCCCCGATGGCCAATGATTTCAGCAAGGCCAGCGGAGCCCACCCGCGGCCTTCCTGAGGTGACCCCCGATGGCCAATGATTTCAGCAAGGCCAGCGGAGCCCACCCGCGGCCTGCCTGCAGCGTCTCTCCCGCCGCCCTGCGTGTGTGAAGTGCCGCGGGCGGAGAGAAGAAAGTGAAAGCAAGCGGGGCCGGACTACATTTGACACCGGCCGCCGCTGCCTGCCCCGAGGGAAAGAGTGAGGAAACGGGCCCCTATGAACACTGCATAAAGCAGAACCTGCGGAGCCCACCCGCGGCCTGCCGGAACGAGTGTCCTCTGTCCCCCGCCCAGCGTGAGAGGAGCTGCCGCGGGCGGGGAAAGTGAAAGAGCCAGCTGCAGCGGCGGGGAAATAAATGTTAAAGAAGGAGCGCCGGCAGCGTGTGAAGAGCTGCGGGGCGCCGACGATAAAGCGGAGCTCACCCGCGATGCACGCTGCCTCACCCGATCGGACTGGGCCCCCAGCCTCCCCCCCTGCCCGCGTGCGAAGGGACCGAGGCTGCTGCGGGCAGGGAGGACAAAAGAAAAGTGCCGCCAGCAAGCTCCCCATGGGAAGGGAGTGAAGAGCCCGTAGAACCCCGGCCTCCTGAGTGGCAGTGTGAAGCGGCCGGCAGCGTGGGGCACTAACATGACGAAATGAAGCCTCACAGGAGCAGTGACCGCCCTCTTCCCCTGCAAGCACCAGCGCCAAGGGAGGACAATGAGGAGAGACTGCCTTCCCCCTGTCCACAACAGAGCCCCAATGTGAACGAAAAGAGAGGGGACTTACCTCTGCCCAGCAGTGACTCCAGCTCCTCCCATCCTGCACTCTCCTGCACACTCCATGGCAACAGCAGGTCCTACAAGCTGCAAGAGGAACAGCAGGAAAGAAAGTACCCAAGAGGAGAAAGCCACTGCTGAAGAAAAGCCCATGCTAGACTGCCATCTAGTGGACTTTGGTGAGCAGTGCACCAAAAGAAGCCACAAGAATAAATCAAGCACAAGTAAGCACAAGGGACAGCCTACAGGGAGAACAAGCCTACAGCGGCGCGGACGGAGACCCATCACCCCTGCCGAAGTGACGCCTGTGGCCACAGGTGCTCGCCGCAATCGCAGAAGACAACCTCACGCTGGACGGAGAGGAAGAGTCAAGACGTCTACCGCAAGCAGCAAGATACAAAGGCAACCGATGGAAGAGCGCAAGTGTACCCCGGACGCGGACAGTACAGGACAGCGCCTAACAGACAGGAAGCCACACCCGAAGCACCAGAAGACGTGCGAGGCAAGTACCCAAGTGTGAAGAAGAAAAGTGCGACACGCAAGTGGAAGAGCGACAACGCCAAAGAAACTAAAAGTGCAAGGAACAAAGCTACACTGAAGATGTATCACGACGGTACCAAGTGAAGCCAGAACTTGCCACTGCAATGCACTCTGACGTGCAACGAAAGAGTAACACACAGTTACCCCGCAGCCAAAAGGAGGCAAAGCAACCAAGCACGGTCAACGCCCCAAGAAGCTAAAGAGCCTCACCGGAAGCGAGCACGAGAAGTGCATCCACTGGAGAAGGTCCATGGAGCGGTGAAGTAACCCTCCGGAAAAAGCAGAGCACACAAAGAGCGCAGGCGAAACTGCGCCAACGAAAAAGCACTGCAGCAGAAGCGAATAGCGATCCCAACGATCGCGGATAGCAAGAAGACTCACGAAGAGCAAGCTGTCCACCCCATCTGGTAGCAAAGCAGATCGCCCAAGACGAAAAGGATGATCCGACAAGCCAGAGGGGCGCCCAAACAAAAGCCGATCACCAAGATGATCGCCCGTGAAGATAAAAGAAGATAACCGACCTGCCAACAGGCCGCCGGAATACTGACCCGCCACAAAGGCTCAGCAGAGGTATTCTGTCAAGAAGTCAGGGAAGATGTTGTGCCGTAAGACGTCCGTCAACAGAGATCAGGAGAATGTCCGAAAGAAGACCCGGAGAGACGGACGCAACACTTACAAGAAAATAAGTAATAGGAGGCAAGAGAGAAGATCGTAATGACCGGTCCAGTCACCGAAGAGTGGAGAGAAGACCGTGTCCTAATGACAGGACAAGACCAGACGGAAACAGGCGGAGTGCACGCTGCTTGAAGAAGCCTGGTCAGCAAGACAAAGGAAGAAAGGTGACCGCACTGGGTTGCGAAAAGGAGAAGAGAGAATGAGTGGCACGATGCCATGAAGAAAAGAACTGAAGGAAGAAGTAATGTGGCACGACGCCATCAGGAACATCTGGAAAAGGTGAAGAGAGGTGTAACAAGTCCACACACCTACAAGAAGAAGAAGAGGTGACACACACCACAACACCGTGTACAGTGACCCACACGTCCAGGAGAACGCTGAGAGCACCAAGAACAGAACAGCTACCCATTAAGCATGGGCGGAAAATCCGTTCCGCTCGCGGATTTTGCGGATTTTCGGGAAATCCGCAATCCGCGAGATTTGCGGATTTCCCGCAAAATCCGCAAATTCGCACGCAGCGGATTTTTTTGGCGGCGCGCGGCGTTGGTGATACAATTTTTGCGGCGCGCGGCGTTTATCATCGTTTGCCGAGTTGTTTTTTTCGATAGTTTGCGAGTGCTGCGCCATTTTGGATCTTGCTGTGTGATCCCGCGGGAATTTGCGAGCGCGATTACGTCATCGCGGCTTGCCAGCGATAGTTTGTCAACGCGAGTACGGCGAGATCACGTCTCGCGGTACTTCGCAATTGCGAGATTTGAGATGCGGCGAGCGAAAATATAAATTTGCAATTCTGCACAAGAAATCCACCAGCAAGCAGCATAAACCTTCTAGAAATGATGATTTTTATGTGAATAACTCCTTAGTTTGACATTTGCCTGCACTTTTTTAGCGAGGAGTCCATTTTGGGGAGGGGGGCAGGGGGGTGGGAGGAAGGAAGTGCCCCATAGTCTTCAACTTCCTGTTCCTGTTCAGCAGGCTCCTCCCAGTGCTTTGTCCATCTCCTGGTCACTTTTCATTCGGATGTGGACCTGGAAGGATTACCTTTTGTGGATGCTGCTGGATCTTTGGATTTGAGGCCTTTTTGACTTTCTTTGGATCACTGTTGGATTAGAAATTTTACAAGTAAGTTTGTTTGGGGCATTACAGTTGCTGCAACTAAAATTTTGGGATTTTCGATTTTTGGGCTGTTTTGGGGCCTTTTCCCAGGGGTACTCAGTGGTGGGTGGACTGATTCTTTCTGTGGGTTGTCTTGAATTTAAACATCATGGAGGCCATAGATGAATTGGGATTGTGCTGATTTTTCTGTGTTTTTCGATTTTTTTTTTTTGTAAAATTTTGTGTTTTTCGATTTTTGACCTGTTGTTGGGGCCTTGACCAGGGGTAGTGAGTGGTGCATGGGGCCTAGTCTTTCTGTGGGCTGTCTTGAATTTAAACATCATGGATGGAATGGGATTGTGCTGATTTTGCAGTATTTTTCGATTTTTGGGGGTGTTCATGGGGAGGGACATGCCATGTGGCTGGTGGCCATTTTGAGTGCAGCTACAGGCACTGGCCATGTGCTGGCAGGCAAGTGGCCATTTTGAATGCAGGCTTTGTTGTTAGGCCTCCAACCATTTTGCCTACTTTTCAACCTTTATTTATGCCAGGGGTAGTGAGTCTTGCATGGGCCTAGTATTTCTGTGGGTTGTCTTGAATTTAAACATCATGGAGGCCATGGATGGAATGGGATTGTGCTGATTTTGCAGTGTTTTTCGATTTTTGGGGGTGTTCATGGGGAGGGACATGCCATGTGGCTGGTGGCCATTTTGAGTGCAGCTACAGGCACTTGCCATGTGCTGGCAGGCAAGTGGCCATTTTGAATGCAGGCTTTGTTGTTAGGCCTCCAACCATTTTGCCTACTTTTCAACCTTTATTTATGCCAGGGGTAGTGAGTCTTGCATGGGCCTAGTATTTCTGTGGGTTGTCTTGAATTTAAACATCATGGAGGCCATAGATGAATTGGGATTGTGCTGATTTTTCTGTGTTTTTCGATTTTTTTTTTTTGTAAAATTTTGTGTTTTTCGATTTTTGACCTGTTGTTGGGGCCTTGACCAGGGGTAGTGAGTGGTGCATGGGGCCTAGTCTTTCTGTGGGCTGTCTTGAATTTAAACATCATGGATGGAATGGGATTGTGCTGATTTTGCAGTGTTTTTCGATTTTTGGGGGTGTTCATGGGGAGGGACATGCCATGTGGCTGGTGGCCATTTTGAGTGCAGCTACAGGCACTGGCCATGTGCTGGCAGGCAAGTGGCCATTTTGAATGCAGGCTTTGTTGTTAGGCCTCCAACCATTTTGCCTACTTTTCAACCTTTATTTATGCCAGGGGTAGTGAGTCTTGCATGGGCCTAGTATTTCTGTGGGTTGTCTTGAATTTAAACATCATGGAGGCCATAGATGAATTGGGATTGTGCTGATTTTTCTGTGTTTTTCGATTTTTTTTTTTTGTAAAATTTTGTGTTTTTCGATTTTTGACCTGTTGTTGGGGCCTTGACCAGGGGTAGTGAGTGGTGCATGGGGCCTAGTCTTTCTGTGGGCTGTCTTGAATTTAAACATCATGGATGGAATGGGATTGTGCTGATTTTGCAGTGTTTTTCGATTTTTGGGGGTGTTCATGGGGAGGGACATGCCATGTGGCTGGTGGCCATTTTGAGTGCAGCTACAGGCACTGGCCATGTGCTGGCAGGCAAGTGGCCATTTTGAATGCAGGCTTTGTTGTTAGGCCTCCAACCATTTTGCCTACTTTTCAACCTTTATTTATGCCAGGGGTAGTGAGTCTTGCATGGGCCTAGTATTTCTGTGGGTTGTCTTGAATTTAAACATCATGGAGGCCATAGATGAATTGGGATTGTGCTGATTTTTCTGTGTTTTTCGATTTTTTTTTTTTGTAAAATTTTGTGTTTTTCGATTTTTGACCTGTTGTTGGGGCCTTTTCACCAGGGGTATTTGAGTCTAGCATGGGCCTAGTCTTTCTGTGGGCTGTCTTGAATTTAAACATCATGGAGGCCATGGATGGAATAGGATTGTGCTGATTTTGCAGTGTTTTTCGATTTT
Source organism: Lissotriton vulgaris (assembly GCF_964263255.1). Classification (NCBI taxonomy): domain Eukaryota; kingdom Metazoa; phylum Chordata; class Amphibia; order Caudata; family Salamandridae; genus Lissotriton; species Lissotriton vulgaris. Next base: position 108,282 of record NW_028254317.1, on the reverse strand, counting down.
TGGGGGTGTTCATGGGGAGGGACATGCCATGTGGCTGGTGGCCATTTTGAGTGCAGCTACAGGCACTGGCCATGTGCTTGGCAGGCAAGTGGCCATTTTGAATGCAGGCTTTGTTGTTAGGCCTCCAACCATTTTGCCTACTTTTCAACCTTTATTTATGCCCAGGGGTAGTGAGTCTTGCATGGGCCTAGTCTTTCTGTGGGTTGTCTTGAATTTAAACATTATGGAGGGCATGGATGGATTGGGATTGTGCTGATTTTGCAGTGTTTTTCGATTTTTTTGTGCTCTATAACTGAACTGATGTTCCTCTGTCTTCCATTTTTTTTAGGTGCACAAGACTCAAGAGAACCACCAGTGCCAGGAAGAAGTCCTGCAGCGGTGTGTGTGTGCAGCATAACGTCACGCGACGTCACGTCTGGCCTCAGACAACTCTACAATTCGTGCAACTGCGGCCTGCTGTCTGACCTGCTCTGAAGAAGATGGCCCCAAAGAAAGTTCTCCGTAGCTCCTCTAGCAAGAAAGTTGCTAGTAAGGAGCAGAAGAAGCAAGTTACCAAGGAGGCTGGTGTGCCACCCGCCACTTTTTTTGGGAGCAAAAAAAAAAGTACGCCTGCAGCAGCAGGATCTGCTGGGGACCAACCTGAGAGCAGCACCCCTGCTCCATTGGGTTCAGTGCCTCCACCACCACGCCAACTTAAGTCAAAGCCCTTGAGTGCTTCAGAGGCAGTCAGTGTACTTCTCCAATCACCATCGACCAGTGATGTTGGCTCATCGCAAGAAAGTAGCAGCAATGTCCCTGAATCAACACAGGTTGTTGTAACTCATCTGACAAGTGTTGAACAACCACAGCCGCAACAACAACACCATGTGCAAGTACACGCCCAAGTACATGTGGAAGGAGAGGCAGCAAAAGGAGATGCGCAAGCAAAGGTGCATGGACGTTCACAAGTGCCCACAATAGTTGTTCCTCCCGAAGTAGGGGCACATTTGGAAATCGACAATGAAGCTGAGGTATCATTGGAAGCCACTCCTCCTGATGATCATTCATTGTCTTCCACATCCCTAGCAAGGAAAAGATCAAGGGGGGTGTCTACATCTTCTTCAAGCCCACCTCGTTCTGGTGCAAGTGATCTGTCTTGGGAACCACGACAACTGCGGTCTGACAGTGAGGCAGAGGCACACCATGATCTGCCACCGGTACCTAAGCGTAAAAGGAAGGTCGTCCAAAAACTCAAACCTATGGAGTGTGATGAGGCTCAACAAGAAGTGACAGATACTGCTGGTGATGAAGCCTCTCACGATGACGACGAGGCAGTCATCACAAAGGTCACTGCAGCCCCACCGGGCATGCAGCAAAGAGACATTTTGACCCTATCCCGAGAAGCTGCTGAGCGTGATGATGATGTCGGCGAGGAGGCAATGGAAATGGAATCATTAGATTTGGAGTTAAGTAGTACACCAAAACCTACCGCTTCCATATTTCTTCCTCGCAAGAAGGTACCCACCTCGTCCTCGACCTCAATTCGTGGTGGTGAAAGTGCAAAACGTACTGAAGTTCGGCAATCCACATCCTCCACTTCATCTGTCATTAGCAGCAGGACCACCACCACCAGTATCGCCGCCTCCTCCGGCCCCCGAAGACATTTCAAGTCTCCAGTTTGGGACTTCTTTAGTGTTTGCCCAAAAAAGGAAAACGTAGCCATTTGTAGCCTTTGTAAGCTTCGATTTAGTCGTGGTAAGCTTGGTTCTAACTATGGTACCGGAGGCCAGAGAGGTCATCTTGAGAGAAGGCACCCTGTCGAATGGTTTCCGCACCTAGAGGCGGTCAAGAAAGCCGGAATTGCACGTAATGAAAACGTTGATTTGTCATCTGCTGATGACGAGGAGGTAGAAGACGATTCAAACACTTCACTTACACCCAGTTCCCATGTCAGCAGCACACCCCATGGGAGCCACACTAAGAGTGTGGGAGAGAGTGAGACATCAATGCGGAAAAGTTCATCAGCGAGCGTAACTGGGTCGAAGAGATCATCATCATCCCGTAAATCATTGGTCCAGGGCAACATTAAAAAGATGTTGTTTACAGAAGCGCAATATGAACGCAACCACCCAATGACCCGTCTGTATAACACTAAGCTGGCTAAAATGCTAGCTCTGGACCTTCTCCCTTTTTCTTTTGTAGAAGGGGTTGGTTTTCTAGAATTAGTGACAGTGCTCTGCCCTAAATGGAAGGTTCCTAGCCGGTTCTATTTTGCCCGAGTTGCGGTTCCAGCACTACATGAAGATGTTCTGAAGGTGATTGGGGCAGCTTTGCAGAAGAGTGCTGTTCACACTATACATCTGACAACAGACATGTGGACCAGTGGCGCAGGCGCTGATTACATGTGCATCACTGCACACTGGGTCTCTTTTTCAGGGGCTAAAGCAAAGCTAAACTCAGGTGTTGACACTAACATTGTTTTTAAAGGTGCTCGGAAACATGCAACACTAGCCATGTTTGGTTTGGAGAAACGTCACACAGCAGAAAACATTTTGGATGTCTTTAACACAAAGGTCCTTAACTGTCTGTCCCCACTAAAACGCAAGGTTGGTTATGTTTCCACAGACAATGGCTCCAATATAGTTAAGGCCATGAGGGACGGTTACTATTTCAGAGTGCCGTGTTTGGCGCACTGTATAAACCTGGTTGTCCAAAAATTCTTGGGTAATAAACGCAGTGCAGCGTACAGTGTATTGGAGAACTGCCGAAAAATTTGCAAGCATTTCAGGCATTCTTTTAAGGCCCGCAAGCAGCTGAGGAGCATGCTATATCAAAGTCAAATGCCAGTGAAAGCACTCATCCAGGAGGTGGTAACACGTTGGAACTCAACCTTCTACATGCTTGAGCGTCTGTATGAGCAGTATACGCAACTCGATCAATATTTCTTGAAAGAGGGTATAGAGGAGCTGAGGATGGGTGGGCCGCAATGGAACATAGTTGAAAGCCTAACACGCATGCTTCGTCCTTTTGAGGTCTTCACACGTGCAGTCAGCAAGGAGGACTCTAATTTGGGAAAAGCTATCCCATTGTTGTACATGCTGGAGGACCAACTGAAGGAGGTGTGTTCTGTGTTTCGAAAAGATGACAAAAAGAAAGACTCTTTGCTTCTGGCTGAGAAATTATTAGAGCTCCTACAAGGTGATGAACGTCTTCAAAAGATCCACTCAGAACAGCATTACATTTGTGCTACTATTCTGGATCCACGCTACAAAAAGGCGCTGGCAGGCAGAGCATTCTTTCCTTTTGCTGATGAAGATGTTACAAAGTACAAACGTTGGCTAGCCTTGTCAGCCAAGAAGTTTGAAACAGAACGGCTGGAAATTGAAGGAAATGGCAGTACATCAGCAGGCCATCCCCAGTCAAAACAATCCACTTCTGCACCTGTGGCTGTGGCACAAGTGACCTCTCAGCCGTTAAAGACACCGGCAACCGCATCATCTGCACGAAAGACAGCAGAAACATTGGAGGCTGAAGAGGATTGGCTAGCTCTGCGTGGGTTTGGTTCTCAAAAGGCCAGAGGCACAGCAAGAGCTACGCAAAGTGGAGGAACCTTGGAGGAGGACCTTGAGTCGATGGTGAAGGACTATCTGAATGACTCCACAGAGGTCTATGTTAATTCTGACCCATTGGCGTATTGGCATGGGAAAAAAGAATTGTGGCCACAGCTCACCAACCTGGCTTTAAACTACTTGTCTTGCCCACTCGCAAGTGTGTCTTCTGAACGGGTTTTCAGTGCGGCTGGTGGGATTGTAACTCCCAAACGGAGCCGCCTCTCGCCCAAAAATGTGGAGAGGTTAACAATGATCAAGATGAATCAGCACCTCATACCACCAGATATAAGAGTACGAGAGAGCGTGCCGGATGAAGAGGAGGTGGCCAGCACCATAGATGAGGGAATTTCTACTCTGTCAGGTGGCACTGACCTCACCCGGGCTGAATTCGCAGAGTATGATGACGAAGCCTTATTCTTACTCCTGGACCGTGATTCCGACTTCGAGCCCTGAAAATGAGACAACGAATCAATAACTTTCTTTTTCATCCTTATTCACTTTTATTCCTGTGTGTCTGTCTTTCTTTGTTGTGCACAGTTAATATAATTCAAACTTTAATCAGATAATCACAAAGACAAGCCCATCAGCAGAACTGTCTTCACTTGTTTGCTAATTTATTTGAAGGTGCCGCAGTCTGCATTCCTCAGGTTCACAAGTTCAGAAGAACATGCTCCTCTATCCTCCTCCTCCAGACTCCTATTTCCATCAAAGCAGAGGGCTGGTTTACGCCCAATGAAGAAAGACTCAGCACTTGTGGGGGTGTTGTTCTACCTCTTTGCAGGTGAGTTGACGGGTCTGGGGCCATTGCTGGGAAGCACTAAAAGTGGTTTGTGCCAAATCCGAGGCGGAAATTTTTTTGTGTTTTTGATGACTTGCTTGCCTTTGAGGTGCTCTTAGGGGGGGTTCCGTCTGTTTGTGGGTGAGTTTCATGGTCTGAGAGCATTGCTGGGACACTCTAATCTTGATTGCATTTGCTTTTCAGGAAATCCGTCGTGCCAACCCCGACTTATGGCCCAGCTACGCAGCGCGTTTGGACCGAAGGCCCAGAAATATTGCAAGTATGAGAGTTTGCTTTTGGCCTGTTTGGGGGTGTTATACTTCTTGGCGGGTGGGTTGCCGGGTCTTGGGGCATTCCTGGGAAGGTCTAATACCGGGTAGAAGTGGTTGGGACTAAATCCAGGCCGATTTTTTTTTGGGCTATTTCTGACATTTTGCTCTATGTAGCGTTTTCGGGGGCCTGTTTGGGGGGCTTCCTGGTGTTTCTGGGTGAGTTTCGTGGTCTGGGAGCACTGCTGGGACACTCTAATCTTGATTGCATTTGCTTTTCAGGAAATCCGTCGTGCCAACCCCGACTTATGGCCCAGCTACGCAGCGCGTTTGGACCGAAGGCCCAGAAATATTGCAAGTATGAGAGTTTGCTTTTGGCCTGTTTGGGGGTGTTATACTTCTTGGCGGGTGGGTTGCCGGGTCTTGGGGCATTCCTGGGAAGGTCTAATACCGGGTAGAAGTGGTTGGGACAAAATCCAGGCCGATTTTTTTTTGGGCTATTTCTGACATTTTGCTCTATGTAGCGTTTTCGGGGGCCTGTTTGGGGGGCTTCCTGGTGTTTGCGGGTGAGTTTCGTGGTCTGGGAGCACTGCTGGGACACTCTAATCTTGATTGCATTTGCTTTTCAGGAAATCCGTCGTGCCAACCCCGACTTATGGCCTAGCTACGCAGCGCGTTTGGACCGAAGGCCCAGAAATATTGCAAGTATGAGATTTTGCTTTTGGCCTGTTTGGGGGTGTTATGCTTCTTGGCGGGTGGGTTGCCGGGTCTTGGGGCATTCCTGGGAAGGTCTAATACCGGGTAGAAGTGGTTGGGACAAAATCCAGGCCGATTTTTTTTGGGCTATTTCAGACATTTTGCTCTATGTAGCGTTTTCGGGGGCCTGTTTGGGGGGCTTCCTGGTGTTTGCGGGTGAGTTTCGTGGTCTGGGAGCACTGCTGGGACACTCTAATCTTGATTGCATTTGCTTTTCAGGAAATCCGTCGTGCCAACCCCGACTTATGGCCTAGCTACGCAGCGCGTTTGGACCGAAGGCCCAGAAATATTGCAAGTATGAGATTTTGCTTTTGGCCTGTTTGGGGGTGTTATGCTTCTTGGCGGGTGGGTTGCCGGGTCTTGGGGCATTCCTGGGAAGGTCTAATACCGGGTAGAAGTGGTTGGGACAAAATCCAGGCCGATTTTTTTTGGGCTATTTCAGACATTTTGCTCTATGTAGCGTTTTCGGGGGCCTGTTTGGGGGGCTTCCTGGTGTTTGCGGGTGAGTTTCGTGGTCTGGGAGCACTGCTGGGACACTCTAATCTTGATTGCATTTGCTTTTCAGGAAATCCGTCGTGCCAACCCCGACTTATGGCCTAGCTACGCAGCGCGTTTGGACCGAAGGCCCAGAAATATTGCAAGTATGAGATTTTGCTTTTGGCCTGTTTGGGGGTGTTATGCTTCTTGGCGGGTGGGTTGCCGGGTCTTGGGGCATTCCTGGGAAGGTCTAATACCGGGTAGAAGTGGTTGGGACAAAATCCAGGCCGATTTTTTTTGGGCTATTTCAGACATTTTGCTCTATGTAGCGTTTTCGGGGGCCTGTTTGGGGGGCTTCCTGGTGTTTGCGGGTGAGTTTCGTGGTCTGGGAGCACTGCTGGCTATATATACTTTACTTTGCAAGAGGTTTGAAGCAAATCCATGGTGGCTGAGGGGACTTAGGGCCTAGCTGCAGAGCGCGCGCGGAGTGATTTGGGAAATTTGTGAAAAAGTGACTAAGTCCCCATTTTTGTACTTTTGCTCTTTGGCTGTTTGGGGGTCTTCTACTCGTTTTCTCCTGGGTTGACGGCTCTGGGGCCATTGCTGGGAAGCTCTAATACCGGATAAAAGTGTTTTGGACCAAATCCCAGGCGGAATTTTTTTTGTGTTTTTGATGACTTGCTTGCCTTTGAGGTGCTCTTAGGGGGGGTTCCGTCTGTTTGCGGGTGAGTTTCGTGGTCTGGGAGCACTGCTGGGACACTCTAATCTTGATTGCATTTGCTTTTCAGGAAATCCGTCGTGCCAACCCCGACTTATGGCCTAGCTACGCAGCGCGTTTGGACCGAAGGCCCAGAAATATTGCAAGTATGAGATTTTGCTTTTGGCCTGTTTGGGGGTGTTACGCTTCTTGGCGGGTGGGTTGCCGGGTCTTGGGGCATTCCTGGGAAGGTCTAATACCGGGTAGAAGTGGTTGGGACAAAATCCGCGCGGAAAAGCCTTTAGTTTTGGCACTTTTTGTAACTTAGGGTTCGTTAGGGTTAGCCCTAGCAGCAGGATTGCATGTGTTTCGGGGTGTTCTAGATTTTTCAAACTGAGTTCTGGGGTCTTAGAGCACTCGTGAGAATGTGTAATTTTGGTTGCAAGTCATTTGAAGAAAATCCATGGTGGGAAAGGGGGGATTTGGCATAGTTAAAGAAAGCCTTTGCCACTATTCTTAACTTAGGGTTCGTTAGGGTTAGCAGTATTTCTATTGCATGTGTTTGAGTGGGGGGGATTTCGAGTCTTGGAGCGATGCTGGCTATGGCTACTTTTGCTTGGTTGCTTGCAAGTGGTTTGAATGCAATCCACGGTGGGTAATGGGTAATTAGGGTACTTCGGCCTACTTTTACTTTCAAAGTAAGTTTTGTCACCAGTTTTCTGCTAGGCCTCGTTTTTTGAGATTTGATTGGGGGTCTTCTACATTTTTGCGACTGGCTTTAGTAAGGGTCTGGGTGGGAGCACTGCTAGGAAGATCTAATTTTGTTCTAAAACACAGTTTACAGTACACCTAGCTTGAGGGGCAAGATCCGATACATTAATTTGCCCATACATCCTTCAAAAGGTGACTCAGAGTACGCACTTTCAAAAACATTGTACTGTCTACTAGGAAAAACAATTGTGACTTTTTGCACTCCACAGCCTACATGCCTTATATTTATTTATCAGTGGTGTTGTAATATTATATCACTTCCTGTTTTTCGTTGAATAATTACAGGCCGGGTTTCAGTCTCTGCAATGGGGAAAAAAGGATGGAGTCAGGCTTCACAGTAGCGAGCCACAATTCAGCATCAGGCAGGCAGTGGACAGGGTGTCTTCTGGTGACCAACATCGATGGACGAAGCGTCGGCTGCAATGGAGGAGTGCCGCTAATAGGAGGATTTTTTTTCTGCGGGCAACTTACTTACCACTTCCAACAGGACCACTACAACCACATAGATACAGTATCCCTTGCCTTTTTCTCTGACTGTGACTGCATTTCTTGGCTCTCTCTCTGCTTCTACATTGATCCCTTAACACATCACTTAGTCCACTCCACTATCACATCTGCACCACACATAGTCATTTGTAAGTGCTCCTACGTAATTCGCAAGTCGCAGCACGCCCCAGGCCGTAGAGGACTGGGATGGCCCCAATGATGAAGCATGTCACCAAGGGGCAACCCTGGTGAGTGAGGGGACACCTAGAAAAAAAGCAATTTCTCCTTTTCTATCTACTATACCTTCTGTCAGGTTACGCAGCCCCTAAGCGCCTACCGTACTATGAAACTACATTTCCCATGAGTAGGCGGGAGACTTGCAGACTATTTAGTGAGACTATATGAGAGTACCCTTGTATGTTAGGACAGCACTTCACTGATGCCTGTCTTGTCTTCTGTTACAGGTATCCTTTCCCTGCTGACCCTACCTTTACCCATCCCACATTTTTTATTTTAGTTTGTTATTTTTCTCCCCCGCCTAATGCCTCGAACACCCTGTGTTTACACTTCTGGGTGTTGGTGACATTTGGAGGTGGAACCATATTTGCATCGACTGGATCACGGGGAGTAAACCTGACACCTTCCAGACCAACCCCATTGAGTGTTGTTGTGAATGGATTTATAGTGACCAGCAAGGCTCTCAGGTATCTGGCTACAGAGACCTTATGTTGAATATAGTTATCAATATTTCCACCCACGCCCTGTACTGTCGCATTCTTTCTTCCACAGTTGTCGAAAGTACTAATTACTTTTAACTGACATGCATGCAGTTACAGTAGTGTATGCACTTTCAAAGATTGAGGGATAGGTTTGTACCCAAAGATTTGTTTATGTTCACAATTGTTCGTCCATGCTGTGCTACTTTTTCTTGTCTCCCAAAACCTTTCCCAAAAACCCCCGTACCCATCCATTTTTCAAACCCTAACCCTCTTCCCCCGGGCTGTGTGGTTTTGATTGATGTGTGACTAAATTACAGCAATAAATCCACACACTTGCTGGGGAGGATAAGGTGATAGCAACAGGCTGGTGAAGAAATCCGAGGATATATTCTTACTCTGCTTGACAAAGACCCATGGCTAATGTCAAAGAACTTCAACCGAATTAGTTATACTTTAACATTTGTTAGGCTACAACGTGGCACTGTTCTAGTGTACTTCTGTCACCTGCTATATTCTGTATTGTACCTTTGTATTGCTCAGGAGGACAAACCAGATTTCATTTTCTTTTTTTCATAGGCAAGCAACTGCCACTGTGTCACACCAGTAGTACCACCGCTATGAGGAAATTTTATCCGCCCAGGATTGCCAACCTTATTTGCTGTTTCCCGTGGAGCCAGCCCTGGGCCTAGCCCTACTTGCAAACAGAAATTACAGGTAAGATAGGCGTTTGGTTGGAGGTAGTATAATGGAGTATTAGGAGAGACGAGAGATTTGATTGACGGTAGTACTACTAAAGTCCTAGGACTATTCAGGAAAACAAACTTACTGTTATGTTAAACCCCCACCCACCAGACTCAAAAGCAGTAAAAAACAGGTATGGTCAGATAAAGTTTCAAAAAGTATATTTTTATAGCCCTAACAAAAGAATCTCCCGCAAGACCCTCCCTAACCCCAACGATTGTCCTTCAAAAGTCCCCAAAAATCACAACTCCCAATTCCCACCCCCCAAAAGTCTCTAAAAAAGGGGCAAGGGACACTATGGCAGGGTGCTGTTGGAATTAGCAGCCAGGGCATCATGCTCCTTGCGGAGGGTGGCAAGTTCGAAGCGGAGGCCCTCCACCACGTTCTTATAATTATGGACCTCCTGCTCCAGGTAGGACAGTCTGAGGGATAAGCGGCGCCGGTGTGCCTTGCAAATCCTGTGAGGGGCAGCTGCTTTCTTTGCTGCTGGGCGGTGGCGTTTGGCTTTGGTAGCCCGGCTCCGTACCGCTGGAGCACTGCGCTGGCTGGCAGCCCGCACGGAGGAGGAGGCAGCTGTCCCAGTGGACGTTGTTGTTGTTCCAGACTGCGTCTCCTCCTCCTCCAGGGCCACCAGCCGCCGATATTCAGCAACAGTGGCATCCAGCCTCCGTTGCCGGGCCATTCGAGCCTGCTCCTTCCTCCTTGATGGTGTCTTGGATTTGGAAGGAGCAACTACATGAAAAAAGAAAGACATAGTCTGTAACCAATGCTCCTTAAGATTAACACAAAATGATTGAGCAGAAAGTTGTCACAGTACAAGTAGCAAATTGAAAGCACAGTGCATAACTATTGAGGACAGTATCTATGTAACCTCCGACTTCTTCATCCTTGCTCTAACATTAGTGGGAGTTTAAGGAACAAATTCTACGAGCACTATGGACTTCTATTACAGTCGACTATGACAGTACACCACTCTTATTCTTCTTCTTCTCTCTTGTTTAGGACAATTGGTACGTTATCTTATGCAAGCCGGCATAATGCCAGCGCAGTGAACTTGCACCCGAGAAAAACAGACGCACACCATGGTGAGTGAGACAGACTTGCGTTACTGTACCGGTCCAGTACATGCAGGTGGTGAAGCTCTTACTTTTCTATTACGGGTGGCACTGAGAATACTCTGTTAAAAGGGCTACTGCTTAATTAATTTAGCTTTCACCCTACAGTGCAAATGAGTATTAGAAAAGGAAAATGAAGAAGCTAAATTATCTGATTATCTATCACTTCACATGGGATGTATTTGATGACATATGGGATGACTTTAGGTGCTTTGCTTATTATTGAGTGAACAGTGATACCCCCACACATGAATGACGTACTACTACTAAACTAAAGTTATTAAGGGAGGTAGGGAGTGCCCACCGTAATAACTGGATATATGCTGTGCTTGCAGTTGCAATACAAACTACTGCTACTATTCATGGTAGTCTTTGGACAACGTTACAACTTCTTTTCCTTGCCTTTCCTACACTGGAACGGACGTGCGGGTGCGGTGTTACATGCTCTTCAAAGTAACACTTAGTTCATCCAGTGACCGTCTACTCTCTCTAGATTCACATATGCTATCTAAGAGTCAGATAGTACCATGAATGATCCAGGCATCCATCCATTCAAAGTATATTGCACACATACAGTTTCTGTCTCACCCACCCAGGCTGTTCTCCTTCCACCCATCCTTGCTTCATCATTCACCCAGCCATGCACCATACCATTTTCTTACCTTCCCAGCCACCTCGGGGACCAAGCAAACACATATCATTCTTCTTTGCCAGTCATCATTACATTTCTCGTGCTTCCACACTTACTTACACCCTTCTTTCGCTTTTCGTTCATCCCATCCATCAAGTTCACCTCAGATCTGATTGGGATTCTTCTCGCCAAAAACTTCACAGCTAAGTCGAAGTACATTTAGAGGAGGCTACTACCTGCTTTTTTTATAATACACCCGTGCAGAAAGCACACTCTGCAGTCTTCAATCTCAATGACTAAGGAATGTATAGCTTACCTCTGCCCGCCACCACCGTGTGAACCCTCACAGGCATGTCCTTTTCCGGCACTTGCACCGCCTCCTCCCCAGAGTTGTCCTCCTCGTCCAATGCCACCACCTCCGCGCTGGCCCCGTCTCCAGATGTTCCACCTACAAAGTACATTTAATAATGTTAGAATACACCACTCACTACTATATAATATTTGGTCTAGGAGGAAGAAAGAAATGTGAAAAAAAGTGTACAATTTAATAATTTTTGACTGTGTACTCTAGAGTAAAAAGGTCCCTTTTTCCAGGGAAGGCTGTTGTCTTGCTGCACTTTTTGGCACAACTGATGAATGTTTGCTTTTTACTTTTTAACACGCACCACTTTTTCTCCTAACAGACAGAACCTTGACTTCTAAGAACACGAGCAGGATCAAGTTCAAACCAGGTGAGAGCTCGGCTCGACCACAAGAAATGTGTCCAATTAATCGTCAGCACTAAGCACTTTTCCATTTTCAGTTACACGTTCACTTTTATGACAAACTTGAATTTAATAAATGTGTTTACTTTTAATAAAGCTTTTAAACTTAAATAGAGTCTGTGGTTTTTGGTCCTCCAGACTAGAGTGGATGAGCTAAAGGTTTTCGAATTTTTGCAAGCATGAGTCCGTGCCTCTGCCATCGGTGACTTTGGGAGCTAAATGACTCTGCCACACTATCTAGTCAGTAAGGAGATTGGGGCCGGGGTTCAACTACAAAGTCTGTTATCACTGAGGTATGTGGAAAGTCTAACAGTTACAGCACCTATTATAATTGATAAGCTAAGCGATGCATTATTTAGTGTCCATAGTTCTGTTTGTGCAGATTTGTCCCTGCAACAGTAGTAGAATGGATTGTCCTATCCAAACCAAAAGTAAAGTAGTATCTTATTATTTCTTGGTGGTGGTCATTCACCTTTTTATTGTTGGCAATGGTCAAAGCATAAACATTTAGAATACTTGAAAAGACAATATGGACAATCCCAGAGGACTACACTCAGTGCATAGAGCTATTGCTGACTAGAATGGGAGTCCAATGGAAATGCCAAATGTGCAATCTTAGTTAGCTACACAGACAGACTAATAAGAATAATCTAGTAATACCACACGGAGTCATAGGGATAAGAATTTAGATCCTGTCTACAAGAAGATCAAAGACGATTTAGAAAAAATCGAATGAGGAACGCTAGGAAAAAATAAGTACTCTATATTAAAATTAAAACTTACTGGGGCCAGCAAAGGAGCCCTCGACTGCCCGGTCCTGGCCTGCATCGACAACAGCACCCTCCTCCTCCTCCTCCTGTGTCCTCCTCTTGCCCCTGGGGGAAGCTGATGTACAACATGAAAGAAAGAAAAACAGAAAACATGGATGATATTTATTTCTCAACCAAATCAAACATTTAAAAAAGAACTAACAAAGTAACAAAATATTTTTGCGAAATAGCAAATAGGGAACGACTCCACGGGATATATTATTGACCAATCTCATGTGGTCGACTACGTCATTACTTTAGTATTGCTTGATTTGCGGACCGTCGAATTGGAAACTACCCTATGTAACTCACTAAACAAAGTACTAAAAAGGTTTGCCTAGGATTGGCAGGCAGCAGTCCGCAGCACGCAAAGTGACAGCCAAAGTCCATTGTGATTGAAGATCAGCGACAACACTAAAGTTTCCTACTACATTCACCAGTCATTAAAATACTCAAACTATTAATCCACCACCACTATTTCTTCTTATCGCCATGTGTACAAAGGAAGGACTGGACTTGAGTCTGTAGGGGCTGATTTATAAGGCCCTTGCGGCTCTTTTGCTCCATTGTTGCGTGACTTTTGTGACGCAGCGACAGCACATAAGAGGCGCAATGGTGCGGCGTATATTAACAACGTGACGCATCTGGGAGATGCATCACGTTGTAAAGCCCTGCGCCAATAGGGGTGTTCCGGCGCAAGGGAGGGCGTTCCTGCGCAGGAACGCATCCTAAAAGTGGCTGAGGGAAATCTACAAGATTTCAATCAGTCACTTTGAGGACAATGATGCGTGACTCAAACCCTGCGCCTGCTTGAAGCAGACGTACGGCTTGACGCAGCATTGGGGAGATAGGGCACCCCAGAGAATTGATGGAGCTGCACCATCGTTGCGACGCAACTCCAGCAATGCGCCACCTTTACGGCACAGATGCGTAACGCTTTGGTGACGTTTTGGGCCCATGGCGCGCCGCATTGTAATACGGCGCACCATGGGTGATGGTGGCGTGACGCACAATTACTGGCGCATCCCTGCAACTTTGCAGGGATGCGCCGGTAATTAAAAATCTGAACCTTAGTGTGTAGCATTGCGCAGTTCTTTCAACTACACTCATACATAATTTCACAGGCCAATGAAATGAACACAAAATCTAAAACAAATAAGCATAGTAGCAACACTACTGAGAAGGAGAGCAGTGTACCTGAAATGCACAGAAGATTTTGAAATAAAATGTACCTACAATGTAATGAGCAGCATTATTGCTCTTGTAAAAAAAACAAAAATTTGCAATATAATAACACAGCAGGAGAAAACATAGTAGTAAAGACATAGCTACTACTACTCACCAAGCCCGGGGATCTCAAGGCCAAGGAGGTCGAGCAGATCTCGCTCACGGGTCAGGACATCCGTCCAGCGGTGGGTGGCCTGGTTGTAGGTGCGCCAGACCCGAGAGTGGTGGTAAATGGCCTGGCACACCTTCTCCCACCGCTTCCGGCGCTCCCGGGCCCCGTACCCGGCACTGATCTTGCCGCCTCCCATGATGGTCCTGGGGAGGCGGCGCTGAACATAAAAAATGAGTTGGCCCACCTCCTCCGGGGTAAAGATCTCCCGTGGCATCACTAGCTCCCCCCTCAAACGCCCGCACGGGAGCCGGACACGGGGTGCGGGACCCTTCCCCTTCTCGGGATGCTTCCCGGCTCCCTTCACCATGGTCTGGGCGGAAAGGAATAAAGAAAATAGAATAGGGAAGAGAAGAAAAGAAAAGAGTTTACAAAAGTAGTTTAAAATTAACCAAAAGTAGCAGTAAACACAAAAATATAGGGCTAGAAAAATAGAGGGATAGATAATAAGTAAAATAGATAAAAAAAAACTTCAAACAAGCAAAGGATGGCAGAGATTGACAGAGGATACAAAGACCATGCCCAGAACCATAGCAATGAATGAGAAACAAGATGGCCGCGCCCGTTCACGACCGCGCGGGTAAGTTCGCGCGAGATTTTCCTTGCGAACACGCGCGAGACTGTACTGGCAAACCGCGGACTTTGCGAGATTACACTTCGCGCCCGGAAACGGAAATACGTCAGGCAAACAAGATGGCTGCGCCCTTGCACGACCGCGAGGGTAACTTCGCGTCTTGCGCTACGAGCGGCTCGCAAAAACGCACAAAACCTTGCCAACTAACACGCTGCAAAAAAAACAAATTGCATATTCGCACGAATTTGCGGCTTCCGAATCCGATCTTGCGCGTGTTCGCACCCCGCGAACCCCGCGAAATTGCAGAAAAACGAGTTTTTCAAAAGTGAAAGCACTCGGCAGGGGCAAGAGTTCAAACTCATCATTAGTAACAATTCCCGGTAGTGCTTCCTGACTGGGGCCCCTCCAGAATTCAGTTGCTAGTTGCAACAATTGTATGACCCTGCTCTGACCCTCACAGCAGGCTCATACAATAGCTACAAGTAGGCCACAAAGAAGGTCCTGGGGAAAAAAAATGCACTGCAACAGAAAGCAAAATTACAGATAAGGAAGCAGGTGCCAGACTGGAATTTTAAAACAGTGACACATTAATAAACTAACCCCAAATTAATTCATCTGAGTTGAAGCAGGGATGGTGTGCTTGCTTTTCCCCCCCATAATCTACAGTAATGATGAACCAGAGGGTGGCATTGATGTAACAGAGGGTTGCAGTGGTGAAACAGAGGGTGCTGGGAACCTGTGATGATGAACCAGACGTAGAAACAACATAATTCGCGACCGTTGCGCGACGAAATGTAAGTTCGCAATTGCGAACTGGTACGAAACCCTCGCGAACTGGCAGAAATCCTTGCGAACACAAAAAAAAAAAAAAAACCGCAAATTCGCAAGAATTCGCGGATTTTGCGGATTGCGAGTTCAAAAATCCGCAAATTCGCGAACGCGAGATCCGCAAAATTCGCCCATGCTTACTACCCATTCACAAGATCCCGACGACCCGTGGACGGTAGGAGAGCACAGGCCGGACCATTGGCAACACCCACCTTTGGAATTGAACGGAAGTCTGGAAGCGGAGGGAGCTCAGATGGCCTGAGTAAGGAGTACTGACCGATCCCCGCCAGCCCGTGGAGATCCAAGGGGCAAAGGCCTCAGGGACACCAGTGGCAGAGGGTCCCGACACGAGAGATGGATCCATCGCCGTCTCACCTGCACGTCCCGGGGAGAAGAGGAACTGGTGCGCAAAGGAAGGAGTCAACAACTACCCTTCAGGTGGAGCTACGGACTTTGTGAGGTAGTACCCTCATCGTCTCCTCCATTCACACGCAGACTGTGGAGTTGGAGCAACGCTGTGGAATAATACCCGGCCTAGTGGAAACCTGACTCAAAGGGCCTCCGGTATATCTCGTGGCAGGAGAATACCCGCGAGAGGGGCATCCTAGTGAGAAGAATGTCCTTCAAACTCTACCCTTGCAATGTGAAGCCAAATTGCTGACAGTGAAGAAACCGACGGACCAGCAGAAGACATCATCCTAGTCTAACATCTGGTCATCCTGTTTGAGGTCATCCTCAAAAGCCAGATCTCAGTGGACTGACCAACACATGTCCACGGCGAAAGCAAAGAAGAGCACCCCCACCGATAACCAGGACGTCAAGCCAAGAAGAAATAAAGTTTCAGCAGCAATTTCCATCACCGTCATCAAGCAAGCAGCTGAAGAGACTCGATGTAAATGTGTAATTATTGTACATTTGTGTATTTCCTCCCACAGGTTCGGACTCTTGCTTTTCCTTAATTTTTATTAAAGTTTGGGAGGAATGTAGTGTCCTAGCTGACACTGTTAAGGGTTAATATTGTAAAGCCTACACTAAACACCCACCCACCACTGATGTCACGAGGCACGTGACATCAGTCAATAAAAGGAGCCGAGCGCACGTGCTCGTGGCTCACTAACCCACTACCTAACTGGTGTCTGTGTCGTACTCATTTCTACCATGTGGGCCTAGGGCCCACGAAGCGACACAGCCTAAAAAGTTCAAAAAATAAATGTATGCGGGTGATCGATCCTGCGTTGATCATCTCTAGGTAATTTTTCGAACCTTTTCTGAGCAGTATGTGTGCAGTACTGTGGACAGGTCAGCTCGCCTTTATTTGATTTAAACACGGGTCATATCGCAAATCCTTTTCTTCAAGTTAATAATATCCAATCTATTTTATTATTATGCAATAACACGTTTATAAGAGCATGTCCTTGTGGAATAAAAACATAGGGGCATATTATCAAGAAAGGGCCTTACATTATCCCCGCTTTTATCGGCAGTTTCCTGCCGATAAAAGCGGCGATAATGTAACGCCCTTTCTTGCTAATATGCCCCATAGATTCCTTTCTAATTTTACTATATAGTAGTAATCAATAAACGTTTCAATGTGTGCTGCTCTAACGAAGGACAAGCAAGAAACCAAAACTCCTACATATCGAAGTGGTCCATTGATTTTTATTTCGCCAAAGTCTGATCGAGGTTTATCAAAGCACTCAACGTCATACAAAAAGTCACCAGATAGCATTGGTACACAAATATTCCAATGAGCCTTTATACACATGAAATAGGTAATAACAGAATGCATAACATAAACATACCAACAAGTGCAAATATGCAAACAAATTCAAGATCAGCAGATGAGTTTTCTGCTGGATATTTCTTTAAAATGTTCTCTCACGAGCCACCGTGAGTCATTAATCTTAGCTCCAGATGGGGGGGCGCTCCACAGTTCTTCTCACCATTGGGGATCCCCGCCTCTTTTTTTGTGGAGGAACGGCTCGGACAGAGACGCCACCGGATGGAGTGAGCAAAGATGCCGCCCGGGTGCGGAATGTAGGGTCAGGCACCTCACATACTTGGCCCATGGCCCCGGACTCTCGGTATAAATAGTACATATCTTATTGCTGAACGAGTTTCTGCCTGGACAAACAGTCCAATCTATGTCTAGAGTCCTTCCAAAGTTCAGCGCCCTCTATGGGTATGGTATGGAGTTTTAAACAGACCGCAGCAAAAACATCACAAAACATAGACAGGGTGAATATCTGTCAATGAATAGAGGTTTACTATACGTAACAAATATGTACTTAACCAAGATGTATCTTGAAGGTACGAAGACGTGGAGTTCAGAATAGTGCATTTATACTTACTTGTATATACCTAGCTTATCAATATTTTAGTTATCGATATTTTTTTCGTTATGGTATTCTTGTAGCTCGATATTTCTGTAGTCAACATTCTGACATACAACCCCGGCAGGGCCTCGTGCAACAGAAGTTGTCAGCCATGTAAACATGCAAATTGGCCCACAGGCTGCAAACACAACTGCCCTCGCCCAATGAGCACACACCGCCCTTTACAGGGAGCAGATGCTTTTCATGCGGTGGATACATCTATTACTCCACAGACCAGTGTCTCTGAAATTCCGTTTACACTGGCACTGCTGGAAGGATATCATTCATTTCAGCTTATAATAAGCACATGTTGTCGCCACAGAATTGATTATTCATAGAATATAAGTCTGCACAAAGTGGATCTGGAAGAGAATGTACTGGATCAATGCACAAAACCCATTAGATTCTTGTTGTATTTGGTTGACCAGTTAAAGGGATATGAGGCTTGCCTGTCAGTTAGAGCTGATGGTCTTGGAATTGGATAACCAGGGGCTCAATTCCCAGCATCGTTTTAACACCCTGTGATTCTTGGCAAACCTCATAATCTCCCTGTGCCTGAAAAAAGAAGAATAACACGGTGTTACAGCTGGTGCTCTTGTAAAGTGCTCTATTTCCTTAGGGCCAGTTTTGAGCTGTAAAAACTGCAAACAATGAAAGATGGACTTTGGTTCAACAATCAATGTCCGTTGTGTTTTACACGCATCAGATATAGAGGTATGAGCTTCATTATATAGTGGTGGTCGTTTTTTATAAGTTCTTTACTATGTATTGCGGTTTATGACTATTTTTAACAAAGCAATTTCCAGGATGACAACATTTTCTCTTAAACAAGACTCAAAACATAATTGTAAGAGTGCAAAAAAATGATACATATCTGTAATAAAATGTACTTAGTTGCATATTTTTCAGCTTGCTTTTCATTTCTTTTAATTGCCCATACAATTATGCGTTATGGCATTCCCTAGCATCTCTTTGACATTTCTAAATATAGAACAACTGGTAATCTGGCTGGCGTGTTGTGGAATTACTCTTAATTTACAAACAATCATCAAGAACCAATAATGAGTCAAGGCCAATATATAGGGGATGGGAGCGGCGGGAGAATCTTTTGACCTGAGTTCAGTACACTGACTATGTTCTGTTGGCTAGGGTAAGCTGAACGATGAGCATAGGGGTTAAGACTTTTTAAATTTCATTCACCTATTGCTAGGGGTATGAACTAATGAAGTATCATCACAACAGTGTCCGACTCATGAAAACGGATGACGTGGGATTTAAAATGTTGACAAAAAAGGCTTATTAAAATAAAAAGTGTCCAAGTATTAAAGTAGAAGCGACACAAAAGTGCCATGGATTCTAATGAAAACGAGAACAAGCATTGGCAAAGCGAATTGGTCTGACTTGTATTTACAAACCACGGCTATTGGATCTGCCAGTTCTTTGGTACGGGAGAAAGCTGTCAGGTGGACCTAGCAGCAGCAGCTCCTAGCAGCAGGTCAGAAGAGTGCAGGGCATGCTCACTGTGAGAGCAGTGTCCCGACTGCAGGGGGGAAGAGTTGTAAGGTGCACTCACAGTGTAAGGAGCATCCTGGCAGCTGGGGAAAAGAGCCAGCGTCCCTGCCTGGCGGAAGGATCCGCCAGGCAGGGAGTAAAGCAGGGCGGCCAGGCACACAGAAGGAGCAGTGAGTTGGCCGCAAGGGAAAGGAGAGGTAACATATCTAATATCTGACGAGTCACTACATTTCAGAAAAAAATATTGAATGTGAGATGATAGTCCATAATTTTCAGATCTGAAATTGTCTTTCATGCATCGCAAAGGAGGGGAAGCATACAACCAAACAGCCAATTGAAATATGGCTAATCCAAGATGTGGTTGACAATGTTTCACACCAACAGCAGAAGCGTCTTGACCAGTGAAGCAAATGAGTGAAAGAGGCTGGCTCAAAGTCCAGTACATAAGTATATTACGTGCTTTTTGAAAAACCAAAGGCAATGATAAATGCCAGACCTAAATATGAGCCCATTGGCCCTTGGTTGGGTAGTAAGAGGCACTCGTAATTGGGGTGAACTGTACCCCCATAACCATAGGTCCTGGAGCCAATGCAGCTGCAAACCTGGTGCTAGCTATGCCCCAGCTGATACCAAAGTGACACAGCTTTAGGGTGTGAGTAAACTATCGTCCTTTATCGCAACTGCTGCAGGATTCTAGCGGTTCTTCTTACCCTAGATACACAAACATGTGCTTTAAAAAACAAAAAGAGCCAGCGAACAAACACCTCATCAGATGTGCTTGGTCATACGCATGAATTGCATGGAACCCATTCCTTTTACTTATCTGCACCTTCTTACTTTTGTCCCTTTGCAGCTTGCTCTTGTGAGGCGACCTCTACAGTAGACCCCCTGAAGACGGAGCTCCGAGTGGACAGATTTGATGTCACGCTGGTCGATCTGGCTGGAGGGCAGCGTTTCAGAGGGACGTGGCGTAACTTCTATACCGAGGCTCATGGCATTATTTATGTGGTTGATTCCAGTGACTTGGAGAGGGTTGAAGAAGCCAAATGGATACTGGCCAGTGTCCTCTGTCATCCCAAGATATCTGGGAAGCCACTACTTTTGTAAGGATCAATCTGCTATTGAATTTCTATATCTCTCTATGTTCATGTGATCTGGCTGTGGTAGGGATTTAATGTGCTTTGGAGTGCACATGTTTGGGACAATATAAGTTCTATCAAAGGTAACATGAAAGAGAAAATAAAAGCCTGTAGAACAAATTACTTACCTTCAGTAACACCTTATCAGGTAGAGATGCTATGTAGCCGCCAACTCCTTACCTTAGAACTATCCCCAGGCAATAGACTGGATCCGGAACCTTTTCGTGAGCAGTACCCCTGCGTGACGGTATGTGGTGTTGTTCGTCTCTGCGTGGTAGCATTAGTGGGGATCATGCTGGAAGTGACATGTGCTGTGCCTAGAGAGGCAACAACCTAGTGCGCTTACCTCAGTTTCTTTTCGTGACTTTCCATGCCGGGAACACAGAACTATGAAGAACCCCTGCCACTGGGGTGGAAAACTAGGGGACAGAAAGGGGAACAGCTTTGACCCAAGAAATCTGTTCACAGAGTGGGGAAGATGGATGGCTCAGTAAGGAATCTGCAGCGAGATAGAGCTTCTACCAGATTACCTTAGAATAGATACCCAAGTAATACCTTCCAGGAGTTGGGTCTGCAAACCTAATTTAAACCAGAAAGTCATGTAGGACCAAACGACCAAAGTGTCCATCCAGAAAGACGTGACTGTCCTGGCAGTAGTGCTTGGTGAATGTGAGCAGCGAGGCCTACATTGCTGCCTGGCAGATGTCCAGGACCAGATCTCCATGTGCCAATGCAGGGGTCGCAGTCTTTGCTCTGGTAGAATGAGCAGCAAAACCCCCTGGGTGTTGCTTCTTGGCTACTGTGCAGCAGATTTTAATGCAGAGGATGATCCATCTGGAGATGGTCTGTTTCTGCACTGCCTTCCCTTCCTTGGCCCCAAAAATACCCCACGAAGAGTTGATCATCCACCCAGAATGGTTGTGGGAGGTCACGGTAGAACCACAAACTTCTTTTGTGGTCCAGCCAGGGAAGTCTCTCCTCTTCCTTAGAGAGAAGAGACAGAACGTAAAAGGTAGGCAAAGTGATGGACTGGCCTACTTGGAATGGGGTGACTAACTTCGGCAAGAAGGATGTTCGAGTCCAAAGGACCAGTTTTTGGGTGAAAAAGAAGATTTAGGGAGGGTGGGAAGACAAAACCTTTAGCTGACTGTTTCTCAAGGCAGAAGTAATTGCCACCAGAAATGCTGGTTTGATGTTGAGGAGCTTAAGAGGACAAGAATGAAGCAACTCAAAGAACATTAATAAAGTAAGAACCAAAGTCAGGTCCCATTGAAGCATAATAAAGGCAGATAAGGGAAACATGATTTAAACCTTTACGGAACCCATTTACAATAGGAGACTTGAAGAGAGAGGGCTGATCTGGCAGCTGCAGAAAGGAGGAGATCACAGTTAAATAACCCTGCTAGGTTCCCATTGCAGAGCCCCGCTGGGCTAGAGTAGGGATACAGCAAATGAACCTGGGAAAGGAAAATAGATATGGAATCAACTTGTTTCTCAGCACACCATGTCACAAATGTATTCCAACAGCCCGAGTATAGCATCTTGGTTGAGGGACGCTGGGCATAGATAACATTTCAGACTTCGGGCGGATGGTCGAAAGCTGTCAACTGTTGCCACTCAATCCCCATGCATGAAGGCGGAGAGTTGACAGTTTCGGGTGGAGAATCCTCCCCTGCTGCTTTGCCAGAAGATCCTCCAGAAGGGGCAGCCTGATGGCCATACGCAACAGGTCAGGATACCAAACTCTCTGAGCCCAGTCAGGAGCAACAAGGATGACTAGGGCCAAGTCAATCCTGATCTTCTTGAGAATTCTGTGCAGGAGTGGTATGGGTAGAAAGGCATGCAGAAGACCTGAGCTCCACTCGAGATGCAAAGCGTCTCTGAGTGAAATCCGCCTTGAAAACTCCAGTATGTAAAACTGCTGAAATTGTAGGTTCTTAGTGATGACGAACAGATCTAACCAATACTCTACCCCCTGCTGAAAGAGACTGTGCACCACCTATGTTTGGAGACACCATTTATAATCCGCTTCACATTTTCAACTGAGTTTGTCCCCCCTGGCGTTCAGATAGCCCACCTGGTGTTGAACCACCAATGATATGCCCTAACGTTCCAGCCCTGTCCAGAGGTGCCAGGCATCTTGATAAAGGGTCCACAACCCCACCTGCACTGTTTGTTACAGTACCACATGGCAGTGTTGTTGTTCATGGACACATGCACTATATTTCCCTTGAGGGAGGGTAGAAAGGCTTTTAATGCCAGCTAGATCGCTCGTAGCTCCAATAGGTTGATGTGGAGTCCAGCTTCCACTGGAGTCCAGAGGCCTATGCTCTCCACCTCTTCCAGATGACCGCCCCATCCCAGAAGTAATGTATCTGTCACTACTGTCGGATCTAGTTGGGGTAGGGAGACAGGTCTGCCACTGACCCAATTGCTGTTTGTTAACCACCACTGCATATCTTTTGCAATTCCCTTTGAGATCTGGACAGTGTCGGAAAGATTCCCCAGATACTGTGCCCACTAGAACTTCAGGTCCCACTGCAGAGCCTACATATGCCAACAGGATGTGTCATAAGCAGGATACAAGGGGCCACAAGGCCCAGGAGCCTCAGAGTAAGTCTCACTGAACCCCATGATAAAGACTGAAACATCAATATCAGAACCTGAATATCCTGGACTCACGGTTTGAGAACATAAGCCCAAAACTGCATTATGTCCAGGACAGCTCTAATGAAAGGTAGCACCGGCGAAGGGGTCAGGTGTGGCTTCGACGCATTGATAGCGAACTCCAGCAAATGCAGGAGGTCTGCTGTAGTCACAGGTAGGACACAACTGCCTGTGACATGCCCACCTTCAACAGTCAGTCATCAAGATAGGGAAAGACTGTCACCCCTGATCTCCGCAGATGGGCTACAACCACTGCCAACACCTTGGTAAGCATCCAAGGGGTGCTGGTAAGGCCATAGGGTAGCACTGCAAACTGAAAGTTCTTGTGGCCTACCGTGAGTCGCAGGTAATGTCTGTGGGAGGCACAATGGGGATGTGGAAATAACGATCCTGCAAGTCCAAGCTACTATATATTCTCCTGGGTCCAGGATAGACAAGACTTGTGCAAACGTGAGCATTTTGAATTTCTCCTTTTTATGGGAGAAATTGAGAGGATGTTAGTCTAGGATAGGACAAAGGCCTCCATCCTTCTTGGGCACCAGAAAGCAGTGGAAATAGCAATCACAACCTACTTCTAACGCTGTCATCCTCTCTATGCTCCCTTGGCCAAGACATTTGATACTTCCTGGCAAAAGAAGGATAGATGGTCCTCCACCAGCCTGTAAAAAGTGGGTGGCATGAGTGGAGAGGCAGTCATGAAGGGGGGATAGCCCCTTTGGACAATGTGGTGAACCCAGTGGTAAAATTGCATTTACTTCCAGTGGTGCAGGTGATGGTGTATCCTGCCACGCACTGGTTGCCCATGATGATGATGGGATAACTGAACAACGATTTGGATGTAGAACTGTCGCACTCAAGGTGTATTGTGGTTTAAAAGTTGTTAAACAGGTGATTAGGTGCTAGATGAGTGCCTCCTTCTGAGTCTTGGAGGTGACTATGAAAACTGTTGTAGCGTCATTCCAGTCGGGAATGACGTCCTCACATGCACACTGAAAGAAATTTCCTTTGTAATTTAGTATTTTCAAAAGAAAGTTTTATTGAAGCATTTGATTCAATGGTTCTACAAAAATGCACTCAAAGCGGCGCAAGCCTCCTACTTCGAGGATCAAATACTAGCCGCAACCAACTCCGCAAAAGAGACTTACCGGATAGTCAAACTCCTTTCCAAAATACAGGAACCTCCACCCCCTCCTGACCTGGATGGCGCAAAATGCAACCAGATGGCCGATTTCTTCTAAAAAAAAATCGAAAAAATCCTGAACTCCCTCCCGCCTGCGACAACTGCACTAAAAGACTCTTCCCTCCCGGCCTCCCAAGACGCCCCAAGACTGCTTTCTTTCCCTCAAATTACTACTGAAACGTTCCTTAGTGTCTTGCACAAAGTCAAAAGCGGCGCCCCATCTGACCCAGCCCCGATCAGTAAACTTAAACAAGTTGCTTCCACCATAGCCCTCCCTCTCACTAATCTGATCAATGCCTCCTTCGAAACCGGCTCAGTCCCAGTAAACTGGAAAAAAGCCACGGTAAAGGCTCTTATAAAAAAACCACACCTTGATCCCTCTGACCCATCAAACTTCAGACCTATCTCTCTGCTACCGGCAATTAGCAAAATCGCCGAGAGAGTGGCAAATCAACATCTCTCCGAGTTCTTAGAGTCCAATCATCTTCTCCGCCCTACCCAGACTGGCTTTAGACCTGGACAGGGGACGGATACCGCCCTGTTAGCCGTGGTCGAGGAAGCAAGGGGCATACTGGACGGAGGAGGATCGGTGGCTGTGATCCTCCTCGACCTGAGTGCCGCCTTCGACACGGTGGACCACGCAACCCTTGTCCATCGTCTCGGGCTACTGGGAGTGGCAGACTCCGCTTTGGCCTGGATCTCATCCTTCTTGGAGGACAGGTCTTTTCAAGTAACTGACGGACACTCCATCTCCAGGGCTCATGCACTCAAATGCGGGGTGCCTCAGGGATCCTCCCTGAGCCCCACACTTTTTAATGTGTACATGGCTCCTCTCGAGGATGTTGTTAAACCTTTTGGGATCAAATCAATAATGTACGCCGATGATACCCAGCTCATCGTGTCCCTTAACCAACTTGACAACGCCCTCTCCAACCTGTCCAGCTGCCTGGAAAAAGTCCACCAATGGATGTGCGAATCCCGGTTAAAACTGAATGGGGAAAAATCCGAAATACTTCTTCTGGGAAACTCCAACAAAATACCCACCCCCATTCCCTGGCCACCATGCATGGGATCCCCTCCACCCCCAAAATCCGAAGTTAAAAGCTTGGGGATATGGCTGGACCAGGACCTCAGCTTCAAAACACAAGCGAGGAAAACCACGGGGACGTGCTTCGGCCTTCTGAAGATGGCACAAAAGATTCTCCATCTACTCCCCCCTCAATCCAGGAAGCTCTTGATGCAGGGGCTGGTGAACTCCAGACTGGACTACGGGAATGTCCTTTATCTGGGGGCCCCAGCCTCTGTACTCCACAGACTCCAATGTTCACAAAACGCGGCTGCAAGAATACTAACAGGAACGGCAGCAAGGACCTCTGCTAAGCCGGCCCTTAGAAATTTGCACTGGCTGCCAGTCAAGGAACGGGTCAACTTTAAGACCTTGTGCATGGCACATAAAATACTGCACAACGAAGGCCCCCCTATTCTTAGACCTCTTGTGTCCTTTCAACAATCAATTAGACAACTCAGATCGAACTCCCTTTCCCTTGCAAAAGTCCCCAGAATTAGAAAGGCCAGAACAGGTGGTTGCTTGTTCTCGTACAATGCTCCAAGACTGTGGAATGCCCTCCCACTCTCCCTGAGGCAAGAACAAAACCACCTTAGATTTAGGAAAAAACTGAAGACCCTCCTCTTCCCCTGAGCACTACCCCCCTTGATCGCACACTCTCCAGGATGATAGTTATCAGCGCCGGGATGCCCTAGGGTAGCTGAGCGCTCTATAAAACCCACAATCAAATCAAATCAATCAATGTTCATCCCGTTTTTTTCTCACACAATATCCGTGTTATTAAAGTTTTTGATACATGGCCCAATGCATTTCGGGCGTTCTGCCCTTCCTCAGGGGAACAAATTGAAATGAAAGCCCTTAGTATCGTCAAAAAACGCCAATCTGCACATCAAAAAGTTCAAATGTGATATTTCCGAAACCCTTCGGTTTCGGAAATTTCACATTTGAACTTTGACTACAGCTTGTGACCTATAGGACTATTTGATGTGCAGATTGGCGTTTTTTGACGATACTAAGGGATTTCATTTCAATTTGTGCCCCTGAGGAAGGGCAGAACGCCCGAAATGCATTGGGCCATGTATCAAAAACTTTAATAACACGGATATTGTGTGAGAAAAAAACGGGATGAACATTGAATCAAATGCTTCAATAAAACTTTTTTTTGAAAATACTAAATTACAAAGGAAATTTCTTTCAGTGTGCATGTGAGGACGTCATTCCCGACTGGAATGACACTACAACAGATGAAGGGGTAACTGAAATGGCTTGCAGTCTGCAGATGCCGGGGGTTGGGGGTTTGGACTGTGCTAACCCCTGGCTGCCTGACCTACGGGGTCTGTGGGTGCATGATCATTGGACAAACAGGGGCTGGGAAGCTTGTGTGTCTTGATGGCTGTGCAGGTAGACTATAAACTACAATCGGTTCTGTTCGGTAGACAGCAATTTCTTTGTAATTTTTTTATATTTGAAGAGATTATGGAAATGCACAAGAAACACACAGCAGGACCGCAGCCAAGAAAGGAGTGAAAGGCAAACTGGGGTTGGTGAAGGGGCCATGGTAGGGCCCAAGGACCTGGCCATAGCTTTGCTGTCCTTGAAGCACCCAAGCACTGAGTTCGCCTTGTCTCCAAAGATACCGGGGCCATCAAAGTGCATGTCCACAAGCGAAGTTTGGATATACCCTGAAAAGTCAGTTGTCCTCAGCCAGCTGTGGTGCCGTAAGGCCACCAATTAAGAAACTGCTCTGCCTAGCGAGTCGATCGTGGCCAGCCCACATCTGATTGTCAACTTTGCTGCATCTCTCCCATCAGCCATAGCTTGGGAGAGTATTTCCAGGCGCCCCTTCCGGGACCACAGGCAGCACCTGCGCAACTGAAACCCAAAGGGAATGTGTATAACAGCCCAAAAGGCATGCAGTGTTCACAAACCGCAATGCCAAACTGGCAGAAGAAAAAAAAATCCCCTAAGGTGTCCTGCCTATTGGATTTCCTATTCCGTGGGGCAGTAGGTAATGCGCCATGATTTACACAGAAAGTGGAGGCTTGGACCACCACGGTCTCTGATGTGGGGTGTTGAGTGAGGAAAGAGGGTTTCCCTGGGGTGGGGCGATGGGAGCAGGCAATTGTCCTGTTCACAGGAGCCCCTGTGCAGGGGTTGGACCAGGCCCCAACATGTCATCTGTAAGGGCTTCATTAAATGAGAAGAGCGGTTCTGAAGGGAGGACTCCCTGGTTAAGCACCTCTGTCAAGGCTTTTGTCTTGTCTGCCATGGAGGGCAAAAGAAGGTCAAGGGCCTACCTCCCTCCACACCACCATAGCCAGATGTGGCACCCTCCTCCGTGACCATGGTAGTAGGAGAGACCAAGCCAGTATCTGGGGAGGTGTTCAGTCTATTGACATCTGCCAATTTTTCACACCAGTCCTTATTCAGGTCTAGGGACAGGTATTCTTTAGGGTGTAGTTCCGTAGTTCGAGGGTCTGTGGTTCGGTGGTTCCGAACCCGTTCAATAAAGGTCGTCGGAAATAGACGATTTTGGTGTTAGCAGACCGCAAATCACGAGTGTGGTGTGTACGAGTGTTTTTGTCTTAATCGATCAATGAGAAACTACGTATTCAGGGATTTCGTTTGAACCCTCGGGTTTCATTTTGTGTACGGCAGTCATTTTGTGTGGTTGCCCTCACATAGGCCGATGACTGCGGCCGAGCGCGTCCTTGGGACACGTACACCTTAGCTGACTTCTGAATGACCTGGCCGAACTGACTCCCTTGCCCGAGGCTGACCTCGCAGAGCCAGTTCCTTGTTAAGCAGTTGGCCAGATAAAGATCAAAGAGTAGGACATTGCTGAGTTTACAGTACACTGCACCCAACTTTCTATCTTGCTTTTAATCTGTTTCTGCTCCTTCCTTTACGACATAATCACTGATTTGGGTTGAGGTTTTATGATGGGTTTGTCCGGCCTGATCCGAGAGGATATTGGAATGTGCTTGGTCATTTCTGGTGGGCTGGACAACAGAAAATGGGATTGTCATCATGCGCTACTTTTGAAATGTCACACTGTGATTGGTTAGTTTGTATGTAATTGATGCTACTTTGGAATGTGATTTTTTGGCATAAAAGACCATGCTCCGCTCATTGAAATTGTGCAGTCTCCAGCGAACCACCCGTGTTGTGCTTCGTAGATCTCTGTTCCTGGTTACAGCCAATAAACTTTGGTCTTGGACGTCATCGAGAAGTGTCCTGTGTCTCTGTTTGCCGAGGCAGGGGAATCGGAAGACTTCGAGCGTTTTCCCTGGCGCTGCTGGGTTCTAAAACCCGGTTCTTCAAGGGACCGGTGGCCCCTCCCAATCTTCCCCTAGTCCTAGCTCATAAGATTAGGGCTAAGGCTCTGGCCTAAAGGGAATGGCTCCAGTAGGCGTCAGAAGACACCCCTCCGGCTACATGTTGGGAATTGGAATGGGGACGGCGGCAACCGGACTATCGACAGAGGGACTGGCGTCAGGGAAGGTTCAGGTGGTATGACCGGCACCAGTTCGGATCCATCTGTAGATCCAAGGGCATCGAGGGAGACCCGCTGGTGGAGAATCAGTAGGGGCACCATCTGAAGCCATTGGGCCCAAATGCACTCCAACAGGAACACGCCGCCCAAATAGGAGGTGCATTTCCTCATAGAATTCTTGGAGATGGACAGGGGTCACTCCGGGAAACTCAGGGACGCGCAGATCAGCCCAGGTGCAGGTCAAACCATGGAGCCGGCCCTCGGGTGATGACACTCCATCGTCTCGTCAGATGACTTTGATGGACGGGGTGAAGTCAAAGAACTCTTTGAGTTCATGCTCTTTTTCTTTTTGTGGAACTTATCGGAGTGGGACGACTTTGACTGCGATGAAGATCTATGGCCGTGCGACTGATCCCAGAACCTTCCACTCGAACGGGAGCAAGACTATTGTGGCATCACATGTCGAGTACCAAGGAGCTTGAGGGATCGCTCCCTCAAGTCCTTGGGGTGCATGGTGCGGCAGTAGACCCATATCTTGGCATTGTAGTTGCTCTCAAGGCACCAGAGCAGGGACGAATGATACCACCTACCGGCGCGCAGGGTTACTGCTCACAAAAAGTTTCTGGATCCAGTCTGATGCCCGGGGATAATTCTAAGGTAAGGATTCTGTGGCTAGAAGTCTCTATCAGTTATCAAAGATTCTTTAATGAATAAACAAGTATTGGCAAATCCAATAGGTCTTGCCTTTAGAACCCATTGGCTTAGCCAATGGTCTTTAGCCATGATGCACAGCACCCCAAAAGGTTATGTACTTTAAATTAACTTTATGACATCTGGATAAGGTTATATGGGAAACAGCTGTCCATTATGATAACTGCTATTAAAATAGAGTATACAAAATTCCCCCAAAACATATTCAGATATAGTATTAGGGAAATGGAAAATGAGAGGACTGATGATGGTTGAGATATATTATTCTGCACCAGAAGTGCAGTTTTGTTGAAGGACTATGCTCCTGTTCTCCTACCACTTCACAGAGGTTTCTCCTAGACTAGATTTTCTAACTATTGGCTCATATACACTAGTAATAGATAGACTATGCATCCCTACGGTTTAGAAGTCACATATATCTGAGCTATTTTCATAATTTCCACTGATAAACACGTTTCCTCTCACATACATAGCCTAAACATACGTAAACGTCATACTTTGCACCTAGTTTTGTGAATCAGGCCATATTCATATTAAGCAACAGTACAAATATATCAGTTGGAGCAGATATAATTAGTGGTGTATTTGGCAATTTCTGATTTTGTTTGATACTGTTGCTCTTTTATAGTCTCCACATTTAGTGTGGATTACGATTTACAGAGAAGCACCCCTGGAATGATCTCATAATTCTGTCCCCTGCAATCAGTCCTGCCTCCCCCGCTCCACAAATCTTTGCCAAAAAGTATTTAGGGGTCGGAAACTTGCTTGGCGCGGGCGGGGGAGTTAGTGCAAATGAGTTTGAAGATCTTTGGTCCACACAATGGTGTTGAGTTCTCTATGCAATGTTCCTACTCCTGTGACTGCTGCACACAATATCCTGGTCTGTATTATTATTTCAGAAGGGACATGAACTAGAGGTCCATACTGCAGTCTACATTTTGGAACTGCCCCAAGAGTGATTGTAAAAAAGGCCTCTTTTTACATGTTTACCCCCATTTTATTTTTTGACTGATGCTACTTGTTTTGACTCTGTGCAATGGGGCTCTGCTAACCAGATAGCTGTGCATGTGCTCGGATGCCTAAAACATGTGAATTGGCCAAATCCACATCTGGCACACTTGACTTACTTATAAATCCATAGTATATGTTACTCGTGTAGGCAAGGCTTGGAAGTTAACTGTCACTAGGGAACTGAGAAAAAAGGTAACTCTTCGGCCAAGACAAACCCAGTCTTTGTAACCAACTGGCAATCAACCACGGTTGGCCTTATATTTTATCTTTGCCCCGTTCTAGGGCGACCAGTCATGCACAGTTGGGATTTTTATTGTGTTGTGTATTTAAATTTGTAACTGTTTTGGAACTTCTAAATGCTTTACATTTTTTCTTAAGTTAACCCCGTCTGTTCTGTGCCATTGCTACCAGAGTATGAGCTTAGATTTAAATTGCTGAACCCTTTACTGGACCAAACAAGAATAGTGACATTATTACTTGTGGTGGTATACCATCCACCCCAACTAATAATCCACTGTGTGACACTTGATCCCTGTATTTAACGGCTCAAAGAGCAAATATGATGGAATAAAATGCACAGAGAGTAATTACCAGTGGTTACAATTAATTTAAACATCAAATGTATTGGCTTTGGTTTTCCTGGTAAAAACAAGTTTTCCCAAGGCAAAAAGCTGTCAAAAATGTGTCAGGATATGAGTATAGTGAGAATGTAATCAATACGTTGTGTTAGAAGTGGGTAAATAAGAGCAAAGGTGACTAACAGTGTAGCATACAGATGAAATAATATAAAGCATATCCCTGCACAGCCTCAACCTGGAGCCTTCAGCTGGGTCTTCACCCAGGAACAACAGGGAATATAGTAATATAACTATCAGTACAGGAACACTGACCATACGCTGCAAACATTGTTATTCACAGAGATGTGTTCTAAAGCCAGAATGGGTTTGTCGCTTTCCAATGCTTAGGTGTGAGAGGATGAAATGAGTTTGGTACAGCATGACGAAGAAATATGCATACTTGATGGTCACCTTTACCATGTTGTGTTCTTTATTCTAGACTTGCAAACAAGCAAGACAAGTCAAGCACTCTGCTCCCATCAGAGCTTATCGAGGCTCTATCCCTGGAGAAGCTGGTGAATGAGAACAAATCTTTCTGCCGTATTGTATGTATATGGAGCAACCCTCCTGCCCACTATAGAAACAAACTAATATGCACATGGGCTGCCCTGGACGTTTGCAAGGAGGTGGTGATGTTCACATAACTCATTGCGGCATATTCATAAGCCCCTTTCGCCAATACAACGATGGCACTAGAGGCCTTGCCTTATTTACAAGGCGGTGTTAAGCCACTTAACTTGGCTTAACGCTGCTTGTAAATAAGGCACCCTTTCACGCTGTGTTTTGCATGAAAGAGGAGGGCAATGGGGGCTGTGGTGGGTGTTCTACCGCAACATCCATCGATTTTGACACTGTCCCCTATTTTCAAGGGCAAGGGAAAACTTGTTCTTAAACAGGTGAAACAAGGAGAAGTGCTCTAGTTCTCTTTGTTTTTGCTGTTTCCATGTTTGCTGCCTTGTGCAGCACACATAGAAACAGCAAATTGCCTATGATTGTTTATGTGCAGCAAAAGTAATGGACTGCGAGATACTGAAACACTCATATGTACAATTCTTTTGATATTCACAAACTACGTGTAAGTAGTAAGTTTATGACTGCGGAAAATCCGCAATTGGGGCTGGGAACTCTGCACGCAAAAAGATGGGCTTATCCTATCTATTTATGTGCAGAGTCTCCCTCCCCCCTGACTGCGGAGTTCTCTACAGTCGTAAACAAGGCTTACAGTCTTGATTCCACATCATACCTCTTTGATCCACCACTGTAGACTCCTTCCTAGAGAAAACAAGTGTGAAAAGAGCAGGTTTTTTTCATATTTGTTTTCTCTCTTTCTCTTCCACTTTCCCCTTTTTCTGTCTTTCTCTCTCTTGTTCTCGGTCAAACTCAAAGATTAAATCTAAATTCTGGGTCCCAAAAATGAGTGCTGGTGTGCCTTACCTGCAACCACCTTCTCATATTAAGCACTAGAAACACTATTCGAAAGTCTCTATGTATATTGTTCTTCCAATAAGACATCAGTGTACAAACCAATTGCCAAAACACATTGTATTCTTCCATCTGTAGTGATGATAACCTTCAGGTTATCTCACATAAACAAGGCAACATAAAACATCGTAGGGCATGTTAATTGAAAAGAGTTTGACAGTCATCCACCCCCGCTACATATTGTCACTTGTAAAATGCTGCTTAACCTCGTACTTGTATCAGTTGTATGGATTGGTGTGTTCTGCTGTTACAGTATACACGCACTACTTTCTTTCATTCGGCCTGAAGTCATAGTTTCTGAAAGTAGGTGTGTGGATGGTGCTGAAGCACTCCCAAAATAACCATGCTGGAGTTCAAAGATAAATGAGCATTAGAGAGGACTTAAACATTTTTTTTTTCATATCACATTTTCAGTATGTTTTAAGACATAGGTCAAATGTCAGCCTAGTCTTCTGATAAATTGCTGCTTATTCTTTTAACATGGAGATTGATGTCTCATTTCATTTTGTTTCTCTTACTGGTAACCATGAGGATTTTGTAAAGTGTATGTGACAATCTTGCTGGTGTGACAGGAAAGGCTGTAGGATGTGGTTTTCTTCTAAAACACAACAAATGTGAAATACCTATAAATAAACTGTACACATTTAAAAAAAATATATAAACAGGAGAGTGTGAAGTGTGATGAAACAAAGATTTTAATAAGAACAAAACAGACCAGGACACTTTACTTGGTGATGTGCAAATGATAAATATTCACTGAAGCCTGACTTCCACACATTATCATTTGTGTGTTACATACTTTTATTAGTAAAACGGTATGTCTGTTCAAACTTAATGGCCATTTAAATGGAAAATGTGCCTTTTTACATGATAGTGCTCTGCTACACAATGCTTTAGTTATATATTTGTGACAGTGTGCTCCTAAATGCAACACCAGCTGTACACAACAATCTACAGCAGTCACACATAGGTCATGCATGACCTATTTGCCTGTAGTAGGGGGGAGTTAGACTTTGAGGTATTGTCACGCACAAGACAAGGCACGAAGACAAGAGGGGTTGCCATATTAGCAAAGAAAGGGGGAGGTCAGAGTCATGAGGAAAAAAGAGAATCAATGGGGAAGATGGGTGATGGTGGAGGGGGAAACGGATGCGGGGAGGTGTACAATAGTTTCAATTTATGGTTCTACAGATGACGAACCAGATATTTTTGAATTTCTAGATGCAGAATTGTCACTGTGGCCAGAACCAATAATTTGCTGTGGGGACTTCAATATTAATGGTATGGATGGGCTAGGTATATCAGGGGGGAGTGTATATAGGGGAAGAAAGAAGAAGACTTGTCATTCTATTGGAAATCTAGCACGAAATAATGCACTTGTGGATTTATGGGCCCAGAATAACCCACCGGGTACAGGGAGCACGTATTATTTAGCACCCCATAGGGTTGTGGCTAGGCTAGATTATTTTCTTATCTCAAGCTCCTTGGCAAGCTGTAGTCAGTTGGTAAGGATACCAAGGATACTATCAGATCACAACCCGCTCATTTTAATGCTAGCTCTCAGTAATAAAATGAGGAAGCAACACACGTGGACCTTTGAGAGAGGGCTTCTTAGGGAGGAAGGCTATGTCGAGCATATGCAGGACTGGATTGCAATTTTCTGGGAGATAAATAGAGGAACGGCTCCTGCAGGTATAACTTGGGACGCGTTCAAGGCTGCAGTAAGGGGGGAAATGCTGAGCTACACTTTGCATAGGGACAGGCTGGAAAGGAATAAGATGGATAAAAGGATTAAAAAACTGGCGGATCTGGAAGAACTACTTATTGGCGCTATAATCAAGCAGGATCCGTTAGAGGACATCTTATTAAAGATGGAGATATCTAAGGCAGAAGCAAGCGAAAGCATAGCGAGGAAGGCTGCGGGGAATTATCTCTCTAAGAAAGAAAAATGCTATGAATATAGCGAGCGGATTGGACATTTGCTAGCAATTAGAGCAAGGCAAAGCTCGGCAATGGGAGAAATAAAAGAAATTAAGGATGGGCTAGGTGGGGTTGTAAATAAGGTGGAATAAGTTAGAGAGGTCTTCAGGAACTTCTATGCAACACTATATGATCAGGGTCCCTCTGTCACTGATGCAGAGACTTTGGAATATCTATCCGAAATGCCACATCCAGGACTGTCAGGTGAGGGGAAAGAGGAGCTAGACCTGCAGCTAACTATGCAAGAAATTCAAGCTGCTATGAAGAAACTTCCCCCTGGAAAAGCTACAGGCCCGGATCAAATCCCAGGAGAATTTTATAGAACTTTCTGGGAGGTGTTGGGGAAGGATATGCATGAGACCTTTGGGAAGGCACAGTTAGGGCTCTCTGTTCTACACTCCTGGGCTGGGGCAGACATTATAGTCATACTTAAAAAAGATAAGCCGCCACTAGACCGGGGGTCCTATAGGCCAATTACGCTCATGAAAGCGAATGCCAAAATTGTTTCTAAATCACTGGCACAAAGATTAGGTAGGGTTATTGAGAGTATGGTCACTAGTACACAGCATGGGTTTATCCCAGGGAAGGGGACCACTCAACATACAAGGCAAATGATTACCATCTTGGATGCCGCCGGGGTTGCAGGGGACCCTGTCGCGGCTATTTTTCTCGATGCAGAGAAGGCTTTCGACAGTGTCTCCTGGAACTACCTGTGGAGGGTGATGGCCTGATTTGGCATTGGCCAGGGGTTTATCAAAGCAATTCCCGCCCTATATATTGAACCAACGGCTAGGGTTAGGATCAACAAAGGCTATACTGAGGTAGTACGAATAAGGCGTGGGACGCGACAGGGTTGCCCTGCCTCTCCCCTTCTGTTTGCCTTATACCTGGACCCTTTACTACGTAGGCTGGTAGGCAACAATAATATCCTCCCTGTTAAGCTGCACCGTATGGAATACAAGGTATTTGCCTACGTGGATGACGTGGCAATTATTACACCGGACCCAGGGAGGGCTATTATGGAAAATGAGCAGGAGGCAATGCACTTTGGGGCAATTTCAGGGTATTCAATTAATAAGGGGAAGACACAGATAGTGCAAAATAACATCACAGTACATCAGGATGCTAGGGTGGTCCCAGAGGCAACTTATTTAGGGATAAAGGTGACTGCGAATCGAGACAGGCTGATCGAGATAAATATGGAGCCTTTAATAGCAAAAGTGAAGAAAAACACTGAAAGAATACACAACCTGCATCTAACTCTAATGGGCCATATAAACGTCATTAAAATAGTCACATTTCCCAAACTCCTATACATTTTTAGAGCTATTCTCCTTTTCTTTGATCACTCATGGTTTTCCAAAATAGAATTAATCCTTAACAGACTTATATGGGCACAAGGAAAAACGAGGAGAGCGTATCGGTACATCACACTCCCGAGAGGGAAAGGGGGCTGTGGTGCCCCAGATTTAAGACTTTACTACTGGGCGGCAGCCCTACAGTACTTTCAGGGGATGATAGGGGGAGGAGGGGTAGAGCATGGGGGTAACGGACCTATTTTCAAAAATGTATATAGTGCACTGTTGGGGGGAGATGCTGCGAACGGCTTTTTAAACACAATTGATTTCAGCTACTTTAAGCATACAAGATTTTAGACTTTGATGGCAGCGTATAAGGCGTGGATGGCAGTCTCAAAAAAATTAGAGTTGGGAAGGTACAATAGGTATACACGTCTATATACAAATCAGTCACTTCCTGGGGATATTTGTAGGGATTCAGTTATGAGAGAATGGGAGGAAAAGGGTATTAAGAAAATAGGAGACCTGTGTGATCAGGAAGGTATCCTCCAGTTTCAGGAGTTACAAACAAAGCATAAGTTATCTGGTAGGAGTGTTTTCAAGTATTTACAGCTGAGAAGCTACTTTATGAACAAACAGGGAGGCACACTTGGGTTTTGGCAATGCCAGATAATTGAATATATAGAGCGTAGCCAGCATTGTATGATTCGGCAGCTGTATACAGAACTATATTCACTTAAAAAAGACGATAGGGAAAAATTTGCTATAAAATGGGGGCAGAAAAAGGCTCCTCGCAAGAGAATTTCAAGATTCCTTAGATCTAGGATGTACTGTGTTATGCTCAGCAACACTACAAGCACAGCACTACAAAACGCTGTTCTCGTTATATCATACTCCTGCTAGAATAGCACAATGGGGGGCACCTCTGGAATAATTTGCCCGCGCTGTGATTCAACCAATGCTGATATAGTTCACATGTTTGTGGAATGTCCGCCATTGTACTCATTAAGTATTGAAGTACCGATATCACCGGAACTAATATTGCTTGGGCTGATGGAGGAGGGAGAGGGTCAATCCATAGAGTTTCTGTTTGTTGCTATGGCAGTGTATCGAATCTGTATTGCAAAAGCTTGGCTTGATAGAGCTCCTCCAACTTTTCAAATCTGGTTTTCTACGCTACTTTCTATGTATAATCTGGAGAAGGCAATATATGACAGGAAAGGGTGGAGAGCTAGAGCGCTGGGGGAGAAGATATGGCACCCTATAGAGCGATGGAAGCGGGGAATGGTTAGCACTGATATAGCGGAGGTTTTAGATGTACATACTGCTTAGAAGTTATGGATAGAGATAATGTAATAAGAAGCCCAAATGCTTATGAATATGTTTATGTTTACGCCCATAACTATGGCTCAGTAATCTTAAAGGTCGTAAGGAATTGAAGGTGCATGTATAAAGATTTGATTACAGAATGTCTAATGTAGGAACAGGATATGTTATAAACCATATAAGTGTGCTGTAACATTTGGTGGTATATGTTGAAAATATAAAAACTTTAATTAAAAAAATAAATTTAACAAACAGCTGTATTCTACGTCCTACCACTCTTCTTCTGAATAGACGTGGCTCATTTGCAACCCTTATTATTTGTGTGGCACTTGGATTTTTCACAACCTCTGAGTTCTTTGATGTTAAATTGATGTCAGCACCACCACTCTAAAACTTTTTCGACAGTAGCAGCTGCTATGGAGCAGTAGTGGTGGGCGGAAAGGGAGGGGTTGAAAAAAAGAAAAGGAAAAAAAGAAAAATCCACCTACCTGCCGGCTACCGCCTCTCCTCTGTCCTTTTCAGTCGACGAAGGACACAAGAAGCACCCGGCTCCCAGACTCCTCTAAGTCAATCACGACGCTGCTGTCACCAGCATGACAGCAGCGTCCTGATTGTTCTGAGCGGCCTGGTTCAGTGCTCAGACAGCAAGTGGAAGGCTGTGCATGTTCCGTGGAGAAATGCTAAGTGGAAAAATACTAAATGAGCATGACTATTTGGCCACCCAAGAAGGCCGGCCAAACCGTCATGTGCACTTAGAAAGTGACCACCACTCATCCCCCTGCTCTGTGGGCAGCCCAGCCCAACACCTAAACAGAGCCTCTACGGAAAAATAAAATAATAATAACATGGTGTTATTATCATTTTATTTTTCCTGTGGGGCGACGTTTCCCAGTCTTTGCAGAGGAGCCGCTGCTGATGTTCGAGCACCACTGCCTGCAGTCTAAACAGATATCATCACAGAGCTAGGGTTATTTAGCATAAGAGAGGAGGAAATCACATGCTGCTGCTGCTTTCATCTGCTTACTAAACCAACCAGAGCTGTTGTCTTCCAAAACTGTCCAACGGCCATGTTAGCTGCATCTAGAAGAGTGCACCCCTGGAGAAATAAATACCTGATGGGATAAATGACCAGTAGGGCCCTGGACCAAACCAAGACCTGCTCCCCCTTTTGTGATCTTACGTCACCCTGTCATAAGTAGGTTCATATTAACATTGTCTGTGGTTGATGTCGCACTGTCTGTGTCATTCATGATCCCTTCACTGTTTACCACCTTCCTCGAGTTCGAACAGTAACCTGAAAAACAAGCATTGGCATAGCCAATAGTGCTCGCCTTTGGGGCCTTATAAGTGTTTAGCCATGCAACAGTTGATGTTGTTGCACTAAGGCTATTGTGCTGCATAACTAAATACTTATAAGGTCCCAAAAGCGAGACCTATTGGCTATGCCAATGCTTGTTTACATTACTACTGGCAACCCTGTCTAATGTACTGATGTGACCATAGCTGGTAACCTCACATACAGTGGCCACTAATGTAATCTAGTCTAGTGTGGTCACTACTACAACACTAATAATATTAGTAGCTTGCCCTGATTTTCATGTAAAGTAAGCAGCCCTTGTTATAGAAAAGATTGGAGATCCCCGGATTAGCCAGTGCCATCCAGACCCAGCTGCTTTTGTTCATTCCAGGCTGGCTTGGATGGTATTTCACCACTTCAAAGCTGTAAGTAATGCTGTGCCTGGGGTGGTAAAAACTTTAGTAATTTGTCAGCCCGGGGGCACTAGCCTGCAACTTCCTTTGACAGCCCCTCAGGTGTCAATTTCAGACTCATAGTGGGTAGCCTAGCATTGGAAGAGGGTCAGATTTGGCATCAGGCTTAAGGTTAGCACATATAACGTAAGACTTGCGGAGAACTCCATAGCCAAGGGATATGAATTTCACCTGTTTTCCGATGGGTGGTTCTCAATAACCGATCCTATGCCTCTGAAACTTGCCATGGGGAGCGTGATCACATCCATATTATTTATGTAAATTAGCCACACCAGTCGCTTTGGTGGGTAACTCGCAGTGCCTGCCTTGCCAATGGCGGGGAAGTTAGAACAGCTCTCGAAGACATGACACCACTGAAGGCAAGCATAATACCAACTAACAAACCAGCAAAGCTAGAGTCTGATAAGCATATTTGAGTATATGGAGAGCCCTCTATGGGACGTTGGAGATAAACAGGCTGTCGCTGTAGGTCTTTGAAGCATACAATACATCCAACAACTGGACTTTATTGAAGAAAGTTGCTTTCTTTATACAGCGCATAATCTGGCATACCGGGGTAGTGGGCTGACTGGGCACAATCAATACCATTGCAGCGTTTCGTTAACAGACTTTAGTCTGTATTTTACGAGATGTAGCCTGGGGTATGTGAATAAGAAATAGCCATTTTTGCCGCAAAAAGTCCTGGAAAATCATTTGACAGTGGCTTATGTGAGAAATGAAAACAAGGGTACATCCCACATTCAAATTCATCCATGCCTACTTCAAAGCCTAAACATGACTATTTGGTCACATGGTGTGATCCTGGCCACACCTGGTTTCCATGTAATGCCAAAAAACAAAGCCTCGAGCCATCAAATCAAGTGTTATACGCTTTCCCTCGCATTCACAGCTGCACATTTCGCAACATCAGGGGCGGCCTTAGACATGTGCAAGCTGTGCACCTGCACAGGACCACCAAGCCCCAGGGGCCACCACGACAATATATATCCTTAATATAATAATCCTCTGAAGGTGGTTAGATATTTGCGTGGTGGCCCCTGGCAGGGTTTTGGCAGCCTCCGGCTCTGTTCCGCTTCCAAACACCCTGACCACCCCCCCCCCCCTCTTCACTGGCCTCCGCACACTTCCCCACCCGGACCCCATATTCCGGGGCCCCCTACCTACGCTCCCTGCCCAGGGCCGCCATGAGCCTAGAGCCGCCCCGGGCAACATACACCTGGCCGCATTAAAGTAATTAATATCTAAACGTGTAATATATATTTTTTCATAAACTGGCTCCTGCTATCACCCACGTAATGCAAAGCATTGCAAAACTGGCGCATGCACTTAAAACCCATTTTAGTTTTGGCACCAACCGCGCGAACGTGAAAAAGGCAGCTGCGTGTGGTTCCCACGAGCAGAAGGCTGCCAGGGGGTCACGCGCTGAAACCTCCGAGCCAAATGACATGCAGGAACCCACAGCATTTCCGCAGCTGTCGCGCGAGCCAGCATTGTTACAGAGCGTGATGTGAGGGAAGGGGGGAGCGAGTGCGCTCTGTGAATTCTACCCCCTCCAGGCTGGAAGAATGCACCCCGAGCCTGCGTTATTGGAGAACGGAGAACCCCCCCTACATCCACTGCAGGCCTCCTGGAGACCGGACAGGGGGCACTACAGGAACAAAACACCAGCTGCCTCTGTCCACAGAGTACACAGCACATGTGTCTATGTTGGGAGCTAACTAAGGTCACTTTTATGTTTGATCTCCATCAAAACACTACACACTGACTGGTATTTACGGTGCAGTTAACAGTGGCATGTTTGCCTGGTGTCGTTTTGCTTTTTATGGCTGTTTGCTGTTGGTGCTTCTGTTTTTCCAATATAACAAGTACAAGCGCGCACACCTCGCGCGGCAGCAAGGGGAGGGTTAGAGAGGGGGGCCTGCACGATTCCCTTACGGGAGCGAGCAGCAAGGCATTATAATTGATAACATAGGGAATCGCCAAACGTGCACGCGTTGCCATTAAAGGCAATGGAACGTGTGCACG
The DNA here is from genome assembly GCF_964263255.1 of Lissotriton vulgaris. Classification (NCBI taxonomy): domain Eukaryota; kingdom Metazoa; phylum Chordata; class Amphibia; order Caudata; family Salamandridae; genus Lissotriton; species Lissotriton vulgaris. The sequence goes on along the minus strand of NW_028254317.1, from coordinate 67,226 downwards.
TTTTTGGGGCGAAAAAGGGAACCGATAGCTGCGTAGGCGAGACCTAAAAAAAGAAAAAAACTGGTGGTAAACACAACACAGATTTTTGCTCCCAAGTTCCTTACAGTCCTGACTGCTGCCTGGGAAGGGGACATGTCTTGGGGCCACCAATGTAACACCATGCTGTATCTGTATCATGTGTACATTGGAGCATATTTCGAGTATATAAGGAAACCCTCCTGATTTAGGCAGAAGATTTACACTTTTGTAAGCTACACATAAAACAATGTTGCCTTTTACCTGCGTAAACTTCCTCTACCCATAGTGCAAAAAAAGAAAAAATGGTGGTACTCAAATTATTTTAACGCCTCCTCCGGGGTAGTAAGCACTATATAAATTACATTTATTTTGTGTAAATATAGGGGGAGACCAACACATCTGACATTCTTACAGTGCATGCAAATGTCCTAAACAGAGCCTCAACAAAGTGAAAAGCTGCCTCACTTAAGTATGTGTGAAGTCCGAACAAAGTTTGAGCCTTTGTTTCCCCTCCGCTTCATTTCCATCAGGTGTGAGGCTCTTGACTGCTCCCAGCCAAGAGATTTGAACAAAAGGGGGCCTGATGACCCCTCAAATTTGGCCTTTGTTTTGGGCCCAGCAGGAATCTTAAATATGAAAGCCCTGTCCCTGCCTGCACATTGTTGCTTGTTGCTGATGGAAAGCAGACAACGTGCAGGCGCTGCTGAATGTGTCCCTGTGTTTGGAAAGTACACCGGGACGAGTTCAGCATATTATTAAGTGGGGCCCAACTTCTTGGCAGGGTGGACAGCGTCCACCCTGTGAAAATAGTGGGTGGACGTCGTCCACCGTTGTGTACCCCCAATTCGTGCCCTGACCATACCTACCTCTGGGTTTAAATAGGCATACTGGTATAGTAAGAAGTGCAGTTATCCGCAATGTCTGTATGTTCCTGTCTGTCCGATAGCTAGTGGAAATGCTTAATTTAGACACAAAACAACAAGAATGAATTCTGTTCTTTTGTCAATGAAATGTAGGTACCCCCTGGAGTCCCACATTGTCTGTCACCTGAGTGACAGCCTGGCCTAGTCTTGCATTCGAGTATCTTCCGGTTAAATCATGCAAAGTCTGTCAGGTTTTGCGTTAGTGTTAGCTTTCTATGTTGTCATAAATTTCTGATAGCCACAATCTGTTTCTCCATTACAGGAGCCCTGTGCAGCTGCAACGGATTACTGCAACAACTATGATTGGGTTGTCCTGAAGGCTGTCCGCTGGCTCCTGTTCACCATAGCCATTAACTACACTACCCTGAACCTGCGTGTGCAGCATGATGCCTCAGAGCAGCAAACACTTCCATCTCAGGAACAGCACAAGAAGAAAGATCTCCCGCGCAGCAGGGTTCGAGCAGAAAAGTGAGTAGCTGCTCCAGAGTTGACAGAGGTAGCTATGTAGTATCGCGTCCATCAATTTTGGAAGCTGGGAACCCTGCTGTTAAGAAATTGGACTATTGGTTGAGGGGAATGAAACCCTACTCGACCAGCAGACACAATCCTTCTCTGGGTGAAGTCAGAAGCAAACCCCAAATAGACCTGTGCTTAAACCTCTGGTAGCTTGGCACAAAAGCTGTCAGTATTAATTTAGAGGCAATGTGCAAACTATTTATGCAGCCCTTCAATTAGTAATAAAATAAAACACAACACAAGAAAAATCCCTCACCAATTTCGAAAGAAAGATGAATATTTAATAAACATTTTAAGACCAAACTGACAGAAGTCCAATCAGTAGAACCAGAGTTATGTGATTTTGAAGGTTGAAGTGAAAATAGCGCCAAAAAGCACAAAACGGCAAATGTGGAAATCTGCTCGCACCTGACAGTCACAAGTTCAGGCCAACCGTGATGGAGAAATGAGAAGTCCTGCATCGGATACGAACCACGTGGTGGTCCTGATGCAGAAAGGGGAGGTGATGCGTTGTGCAGCAGCTCTGTTACAAAGTTTCTGGTCGGCGATGCCTTGTGCTGTGGCTTTGATGCATCGATTCTTCTGGGACCACAGCTGGGGCTGGAAGAGCACCTTCAGATGCACTTCCAAGGGTCCAGAACTGGGGTGGAACCACTTGGGAGGGCAGGGGTCACACCTGGCAAATCTAGGTTCTGATGGAAGATGGAGGAAGCCTGTTCTCCCCCTTAGGCTTCTTATCAGGAGACCAGCCAACTAGAGCTTCGAGTCACTCTGGTGGTCCAAGGTTCAAGTCGAAAGTCAAGTCCTTCACTCAGGCAGGAGGGTAGCAGGGCAGCACAGCAGGGCAGCAGAGTGGCAATCCTTCTTGCAGCTGAGCAGCACAACAGTCATTCTTCTGAGTCTTCCGTAAGTCCAGATGTGTACGGAAGAGTTGGGGGTCTGAGGTCCAATAGTTATATCTGGTGCCCACTTTGAAGAAGGAGAAGCGTCTAGAGGTTCCCACCCTTTGGAGGTACCTGGGGTTCCCTACCTCCCTGCCCTGTCCCCAGATTGTCTGGGATCACAGTAGACTTGTGCCAAACCCTTTTGTGAGAGTGGCCAAGCAGAGCCTATGTGATGTGTAAGTGTGCTAGGTGACAGCTCCTACCCCTCATTATTTCGGAGTGGCCCATCCTGCCAACACATACCTTCTCTTTGTCTCACTGTGTGGGAGCAATACACAAAGATCAACTGCCAAATACACCTAGTCATATGACCCAGGATACAGGCAGCAGGTACCAAATGGTTGGCATAAGAAAATGTTAACTTTCTAAAGTGGCATTTTTAAAATTGTGATCCAACTTTACCATTAAAGGGGGATTTTTATTACAATTCCTTTGACACCAAACTCAACCTGTCTACCTGCTCCCAATTGAAAATTATCACTTATTAAATGTAATAAGCTAAACCACTGTTATCCTATGGGAGAGGTAGGCCTTGCCATAGTGAAAAACGAACTTAGGAGTTTTTCACTACTAGGACATATAAATCTTAAGCATACATGTTCCACTTTTTAAATACACTGCACCTTGTCCTCTGGGCTTCTCAGGGCATACCGTAGGGGTTACTTATAAGTATAAATAAAGAAGATTTGAGACTGGCAAAAGTTATTTTTTTACTAGTTGAAATGGTAGTTTAAAATGGCTTTCAGGCTGAATGGCAGATCAGGGACATGTTTAAAGAGCTACTTAAGTGGGTGGCACAATACGTGCTGCAGGTCCACCAATAAGATGTAATATTAGTACCACTTTTCTAGCAACATACAAGTAAATTAAATATGCCAATTGGGTATAAGCTAATTCTATCATGTTTAGGGGAGAAGGCACACACTTTAACACTGATTAGCAGTGGTAGAGTGTACAGAGTCCAAAGACCAGCAAAACTGAGGTTAGCGTGGCGTGGCTTGGGAACCGAACATGGCGGTCGCATTTCCTTAGCGCTCGCAGTTCGTTCCTTAACAGGGCCTAAATCCTACATCATCCTGACGCCAGCCATGAGTCCCGAGAGATTCGTGCTGAGGCCCCTGCTGTGCAGCGAAGGGCCTGGTTTTGCAGCGGCGGTGGTTCGGAATCACCGAGTGCGAGGTCCCGGCTCCCCGAGTCCTGTTCTGAGTCTGCGGGCCACGCTGTTGGGCTAGCCGTAGCGGTGTAACCCCCTCGTCTGAAAGAGTGGGTTGGAGGCTTTGAAGAGCTCCGGAGTCACCCTGGACCGGCGCTGCTAAGGCACTGCTGATCCCGATTGTTCAGAGGTGCTGAGACCCGGGGGAAGAGAGCACAACGCCATTGAGGCGCTCATCCCCCCACCTTTATCGCCCCGTGTCCTGGAGGGCCTGAGTGGTGCCGCAGACTGGCGGGCCCTGCCTGGGTCTTCCCTCCGGTGGCTGTGAGTCTACTGTAGTGCCGTGGGCTGGTCACTGTCACTGCTGGTCCTGTGAGGCCATCCCTGACCCGGTGGGCTGCATCCACGGCCGGAGCAACTACCCCCATCCGAGGGGTGGTAGCAGTGAAGGAGGAGATCTCAGGTGCCATTCTAGACCCCGAAGCTGTGGCACGCTGAACACGGCAAGACCGAGGTTTGGTGTACCGGGGGTGGTGTGCGCGAGGCCTCTGGAGCCCCCCTCCCCCTTCCACATTGCTGCGAGCGCCTGTGGGTCTGAACGGCACGGCGGAGGTGGCGGGGCTCGCCTGGTGTGCCCTGCAGATGCCATGGGCCTGCTGGAGCCCTGGGCCTAGGATTTCTGTCCTGTTGAGGTGCGGTGGGCCATTCTCCACCTCCTCTCGTTCCTGCATGGTCACCCCCGGCTGGTGATTGCTGAGCTGAGGAGAGGGGTCTGTTGAGCATCTTGGGGGGCCAGTGGGGCCCGCTGCGCCTGTTGCCCTTGCTGGGCAGAACTTAGATTATCCGCCGTGGGAAGTGGGTTTGCCCGAGAACAGGTAGATCCAGTGGGGGCTGGGTACCACGCGTGGGCGAGCGGTCGGCTCTGTCCCGGGTCCTTGGTCCCCTTCCCTGCGCCCAGAACTGCCTTCGACTCCCGACTGGATCAGGCACGGCCAAGCACACCCAGGAGCTGCTGCGGAGGAGGCCGGGCGGGGTTGCGCTACACTAGTCACTGGGTGGGTGATTCCCTTAGGTTCAGCCCAGTGGAGAGTCCGCGCTGCGTGGCATGCAGCCTTCGGTGTCGACCCCTGGAGAGCAAGATCAGGTTGGTGGCCCCGCTGGGAGATCCAGACCACCATGGGCAAGGATCGGGAGGGGGCGTCAGCCCCCAAGCAGCACACTATGGACCGCTACACCACCACAAACCCTCCCGGGGGAGACTCTCAGGAGGGCATGTCCTCAGACACGGGGATGCTGCTGGAAGCAATCAATCAATCAAGGACTGCTCTGGAGGCCCGGATTGGCACTGTGAGATCAGAAGTATCGTTTTTCCGCCAAGATTTGCGGAAGGCAGTTGACCGTATCACCGAGGCCGAGATCAGGATCTTTACAGTGGAAGACTCCATATCGGTGCTCCAGCAAAAAGTGGACAAGCTGACTAAGCACACGCAAGACCTGGCGGCCCAGGTTGAAGACGCAGAAGGGCGGGCCTGCCGCAATAATATACGCTTGGTGGGCTTTCCGGAGGGCTGCAAGGGCTCTTCCATGGACACGTTCATCTCGGAGTGGTTCAAGGCGTTGTTGCCCCCGGAGGACATGTCCCCTTGTTTCGTGGTGGAGAGGGCTCACCTCATCTTAACCAAGAAGCCACATCCGGGGGAGCGCCCGAGGCCCGTGATCACCCGACTCCTTAACTATGCAGACCGTGATGCCATTATCCGCTACGCCCGTCTACATAAAGACAACATGGTTTTTCAGTCACATCCCATCATGGTTTTTCCCGATTACACTAAGCTGGTGCAGCAACAACACCAATCATTTGTGGTAGCCAAAAGGCGGCTACGGGAACTTAACCTTTCCTATGCATTGCTGTTTCTGGCCTGGATGAAGGTGATCTACAGTGCTAAAACTTTCTTCTTCGATACTCCGACAAAAATCCACAATACTATACTTAAGATGGTAGTTTTAGCTTAGTTCAGTTTAGTTCTTAAGATGCAACACTTTGCGTCAATGTACCTTACGATGAGTTGCGCTTCCACAACAAGTAATGTTGCAGCAATGGAAATGCAGCAAAGTTCCGGTGCAAAGAAATAAAGACGTGAAGAGCTTCCAGTTGCGACATGCTTCTGCGAGGATGCGAGAAGTCTCATTACGATGCGTCGACTGCATCGGCTACACCCTTGTTCAGCGATGCGACGGCAACAGCCTTGGCTGCAGCACTCTTCTCCGACGTTGCGAGAGGCTTCCGCACAATGCGACAACTACAGTGGCAACACCCAAGATGTGAAGGCAGCAGCTCCGATGGCGGCGTGCTTCTCCATGGATGTGAGGCGCTTTTCTTGATGCGGTGCAATAAGACAGTTACAGCAGCGACATCCACGATGCGACGGTAGCAGCAGCAGCGATGGCAACACGCTTCTTCCTCATAGCGAGACACTTGCCTCGATGCGGTGCAATATGACAGCTACAGCGGTGACACCCTCCTTCGGAATTGCGATGGCAGCAGCAGCGATGGCGACACGCTTCTTCTTCGTTGCAAGATGCTCCTCTCGATGCGGTGCAATACAACCGCTACAGCGATGACATTCACGATGCGACGGCAGCAGCAGCGACGGCGACATGCTTCTTCCTCGTTGAGTCGAGCTTCCAGCTCCTTGCATCACGCAGTCCCTCAGAAGGCCCAAAAACAGCAGCAGGCTTTTCCAAAGAACTCTGATGAGCTGGGGTTTGAAGTCTGTTGTCCCTGAGACTTCAGCAGGAGGCAAGCTCTGTTCCAAGCCCTTAGAGATCCATCACAAGTTGAAAATAAAGCACACAAAGTTCTTTCTCCTTTCTTTGGCAGTCAGGCAACCACTGCAGGTCAAACCCCCCAAGCAGCACTTCAGATTAGGGATAGTCTCTCCTCAGTTTCTTCAGTTTCCTCTCCTCAGCAAAGGTTTCTTCTTGCAGTCCAAAAGTGATCTAATTTCTTGGGATCAGGGTCCCAATATTTATACCCCAAAATCCTTTGTCCAGTCCAAACCAGTTCTGGGGCACTCTGTTTACATGACTCCTTCTTTCCTTTCACAGTGCAGTGCAGAAATGTCAGACGCCCCACAGGAGGCGGATCCAGCATTGTGGAGGGAAAGCACAGCCCTGGAGCACTTTGTTGACATGATTCCTTCTCTCCTTTGACAGTGCAGGGCAGAGACATTAGACGCACCACAGTGGGTGGATCCAGCACTGTGGGGGGCAGGCACTGTCCTATTCAGGTTCCAGGTGCAACTCCCCCCTCCCATCTAGATGTAGATCTCTCTATTCACCACTGGGCAGACTCATTCTGTCTCCTGGAATCCCCCAGCCCTGTCACTCAAACTCCAGACAAGGAATACACAACCTAGCAGAGGCAGGTTTTGGATAGTTAATCAAGAAAATACCTACTTTCTAAAAGTGGTATTTTCAAACACAGAATGTTAAAACCAACTTTACTAAAAGATGTATTTTATCATTCTGAGTTCAGGCCTACTAAACTCGAATTTCTACCATGTTCCCTGAGTCAGTTAGGATTATAAAATGTAATAACCTAACTGCCCATTCTGATGGAGAACAGGTAGCCTTGCAATAGTGAACAACAAAAATGGCTGTAATTCACTATTAGGACATGCCACACACATCAGGGCTTGTCCTACCTTATACTTACAATGCACCCTGCCCTTGGGCCTACCATAGGGGTGTCTGATATGAAGAGCACTTGCCCAGTCAACATGGCAGTACCAGACTGCAGACAGGCTCTGCAATGGCAGACCACAGACACACTTTTACAGGCTGCTTCTGTGGGTGGCACAACCAGTGCTGCAAGCCCACCAGCAGCATTTGGAGTACCATGCTTGGGTACTCCTGGTGCACTGTACTAGGGTCTGACAGGTAAACCAAACCAGCCAATCATGGAATCACTAATCCATACATTAATTTACAATAGGGAGAGCATATGCACTTTAGCACTGATCAACAGTGGTAAAGTGCCCAGAGTCATAAAACCAACAAAAACAGGTCAGACAAAATACAGGAGGAAGGCAAAAGGTTCGGGGATGACCCTGCAAAAAGGGACAAGTCCAACAGAACACCCTTGCAGCCAAAACGCAGGGTAGACCAATCACTAGCTTGATGGGCTTCTCTGCTTTGGGTGATAGAACCTGGCCCGCAACAGTATGGGTATATTCCAGTTCTATGCCAATCTGAACCAATTTCAAATCCTCTGTCCATACTCTCAGGGTCCACGAAGCTAATCCATGGGGAATCCTTCTCTTCACCTGTGGACAACACCTGTGAAGCATCTAACCTTAACTTGCTCACAGGTGTGTACCAACAGACAGACAGCAAGTCACAGGGGCCACTGACAGTAGTCAGGGATGAGACTCAGACCTTATGCCTCTCAGGGCTCTCAAACCTCTGTGGCGTCTTAGAGCTGGGGCAGTAGCCCCAGGTGCTTGGCACCCTTTGTCTAATCTCCCTCCTGTCGGGTCTGGTATGACATCCTGACACTGACCCACCAACCCCAGGCCAGTACCCGGCGGCTGGACAAGAGACTGGGGTGGGCTCTCCCACACCCGGTCCTCCTTCTTGGGGCTCTGTACCCTCCCACCTGGAGCGGTACCCCCTTCCAGAATTGTCAGGGCACCTAAGGCAGGTGTCCTGCACAATTCGCCTACCAGTTCAGGGGTGCTATCCTGCAACTGGGCTTCCAGGTCTGGGGGGACACCCTGAACCTGGCCCTTCAACCTAGAGTCTAAAGCCTCCAGATGCACCGGGGTCAGAGGCGAGGTCTCCCTCCCTCTGCACCCCCTTCCAGAGCACTGCACTCTCCCAACTGGAGTGGTACCCATAGAAGCTACATCAGTCAGGACACTGATTGCAGTTGCTCCTTCCTCTAGGTCAGACAACACCTGAACCTGGCTTCCCAACCCAGGGACCAACCCCTGTGGTTGAACACTTGCCTGGCAAACCAGGACTTCCTGGGGAGTGCATATACCCTCCCAGAGGGTGACACATAACTTATGTGTTATGTGACAGTCTGCCTGGTACAGATATCCTGACTCCTGTCCATCTGGCAGTGCGTGAAGATCCCCCAGGACAGAAGTTGTGTCACCATGGTCACTCACCCATGACTCAGCCCTTCTGGTTGGCTCCTGACCCACTGGTTCTTCCACTGGGGACTCTTTCCCCCTCTCACTCCTCAATCTGAACCTCTGTACCCTCCCACCTGGAGCGGCGCTGCCAGACACCCGAACTGATGGAGGACTGCTTACAGACACTCCCAGTTCACCAGACACTAGGGGATCCCCCTCAATGCATGACCCATCAGGACAGCCTAGGCTCCCCTCCTGGTGTTCCCTTAAAAAATATCCAGGCTCTGAGACTGGGTTTCGGGCACCTTGTGACACGCAGCCCCACGCTCACTCCTTCTCCACTGAGACAGGACGGGAGCCCCTACACCCCTCCCACTACAATGGGACCTAGCTGGGCTACTCTGCACCACTTCCACCTCTCTGGGTTGGAAGATACCTGAGCCACTCCCCAGAGAGTCATTCCCCAGTGCCTCTCCAGACCCTCTGGAATCCAACAAAAGGTCTACCCTCAATGTGAGCTCCCTGGGGTCAGAGAACTCACTCTCCAACAGGTGTTGGCCTAGCTCTGGAAAACAGGGACTTACAATATGCTCTCCCACAATTGGATCACACAGCCCCCTACAGGGGTTAACCAAACTATCCTTCACCTCACCATCCAGTGCCTCGCACAAGTACTCCACGCCACTCTCCTGAGATTGGCAAGACAGTATCTGACTGTCTCTGTCACTCAACCCACACTCTTCTGGGCAGTCTTCACACTCACATACCAGGACTTCAACCTTGGGGGAACCCCTCTCCCTGCACCTCTCATCTAGAGACAGTAGAGTGTCCCTCCCACCACTAGGACCATGTACCCCTGTGCCATTTTCCCCATTCTCCTCAGGGACACTGCGCACCACTGGAGCTACCTCATGTCCTTGAACCTCCTGGTGTATCTTAACCCCCTCCTTCAAATCGGGTGTCTCTGGGTGTATGTACTGCTCCCTAAGCACTAGAAAATTAAATTTTTCTGCCACCATCTGCGCTGGACTCCATCTCCAACTCAGAAAAGTTCAATCTCTGAGCTACACACATTTATTGTTGCTGGGCTGAGACACTCATGGCCTCAAGCCTCTCGAGCTCCTAATCAAGCTCCCTCATTATCAATTCATGCTCCATTGCCTTCTCTTTTCCTCTAGGGGCAATTTCCTATTCTCTAACTCAAGTTGTCCACTCAACTTGAGCTTGGCCAGCTCCATTTCATGCATCCTACATCTCTCTCTGTCTTCCCAATAAATATCAACAGATGGTATGGATGCTGCTTTACTCATGGTGGTTAAACTTGGCAGTTCTTGGCAAAAATAGAAAATCCCAAAAAGAAATCTACCAAAAAGTATGTGGTTGCGTTTTGGCCTGCACTCACTATGAGTGTTCACCAATCACTGTACATGAGTCACAAACGCAAGTCCAGAATCCTCACCCCTGACCACCAATGTTAGATTAGGAGGTCTCTAGTTGGCACAGATAGGTACTTGTGACAAATAAGGACCCTTTCCTCTAGTCAAGGTAAGGGGGTACACACCTAAAATAACCCCTGCTCACCCCCTTGGTAGCTTGGCACGAGCAGATAGCCTTATCTCAGAGGCAGTGTGTAAAGCATTTGTGACCACATACAGTAACCAAGTGACAACACTACAGAGGGACACCACACAGTTGTATATTAAAAATAAGTATTCTTTATATAGACTTAACACAAGACCACAACCGACAAAAATCCACAATACTATACTTAAGATGGTAGTTTTAGCTTAGTTCAGTTCAGTTCTTAAGATGCAACACTTTGCGTCAATGTACCTTACGATGCATTGCACTTCCACAACAAGTAAAATCGCAGCGATGAAAATATGGCAAAGTTCCGGTGCAAAGAATAAAGACGTGAAGATCTTCCAGATGCGGCACGCTTCTCTGAGGATGCGAGAAGTCTCAGTTTGATGTGTCGACTGCAGCGGCGACACCCTTGTTCAGCAATGCGACGGCAACAGCCTTGGATGCAGCACTCTTCTCCGCCGTTGCGAGAAGCTTCCGCACAATGCGCCAGCTACAGCGGTGACATCCAAGATGCGACGGCAGCAGCTCCGACGAAGGCTTGCTTCTCTGGGGATCCGAGGCGCTTTTCTTGATGCGGTGCAATACGACAGCTACAGCGGCAACATCCACGATGCGACGGCAGCAGAAGCGACGGCGACTGGCTTTTTCTTCGTTGCGAGACACTTCCCTCGATGCGGTGCAATACGACAGCTACAGCGGCGACACCCTCCTTCGGAGTTGCGACGACAGCAGCAGCGACTGCGACACGCTTCTTCCTCGTTGCGAGACGCTCCTCTAGATGCGGTGCAATACGACAGCTGCAGCGCTGACATTCACGATGCGACGGCAGCAGCAGCGACACGCTTCTTCCTTGTTGAGTCCCGCTTCCAGCTCCTTGCGTCACGCAGTCCCTCAAACGGCCCAAAATCAGCAGCAGGCACTTCCAAAGAATTCTCCAGAGCTGTTGTTTGAAGTCTGTTGTCCCTGACACTTCAGCAGGAGGCAAGCTCTGTTCCAAGCCCTTGGAGATCCTTCACAAGTTGAAAATAAAGCACACAAAGTTCTTTCTCCTTTCTTTGGCAGTCAGGCAACCACTGCAGCTCAATCCCCCATGCAGCACTTCAGTATAGGGATAGTCTCTCCTCAGTTTCTTCAGGTTCCTCTCCTCAGCAAGGGTTTCTTCTTGTAGTCCAAAAGTGATCTAATTTCTTGCGATCAGGATCCTAATATTTATACCTCAAAATCCTTTGTCTTCTGAGGGCAGAGGGGCCTTTGCCCAGTCCAAATCAGTTCTGGAGCACTCTGTTTACATGACTCCTTCTTTCCTTTCACAGTGCAGAGCAAAAACATCAGACGCCCTACAGGAGGTGGAGCCAGCATTGTGGAGGGAAAGCACAGCCCTGGAGCACTTTGATGACATGATTCCTTGTCTCCTTTCACAGTGCAGGAGAGAGACATCAGACGCACCACAGGGCGTGGAGCCAGCACTGTGGGGGACAGGCACTGTCCTATTCAGGTCCCAGGTGCAACTCCTCCCTCCCATCTAGATGCAGATCTCTCTATTCACCACTAGGCGGACTCATTCTGTCTCCTGGAATCCCCAGCCCTGTCACTCAAACTCCAGGCAATGAATACACAACCTAGCAAAGGCAGGTTTTAGATAGTTAGACAAGAAAATACCTACTTTCTAAAAGTGGTATTTTCAAACATAGAATATTAAAACCAACTTCACTAAAAGATGTATTTTATCATTCTGAGTTCAGGCATACTAAACTCAAATTTCTACCATGTTCCCTGAGTCAGTTAGGATTATAAAATGTAATAATCTAACTGCCCATTCTGGCCCATGGAGAACAGTTAGCCTTGCAATAGTGAAAAACAAAAATGGCTGTAATTCACTATTAGGACATGCCACACACATCAGGGCTTGTCCTACCTTATACTTACAATGCACCCTGCCCTTGGGCCTACCATAGGGGTGTCTGATATGAAGGTTCAGGGACTGGAAAGTGGGTGCACTTGCCCAGTCAACATGGCAGTATCAGACTGCACACAGGCTCTGCAATGGCAGACCTCAGACACATTTACAGACTGTCTGTGGGTGGCACAACCAGTGCTGCAAGCCCACCAGCAGCATTTGGATTACCAGCCCTGGGTACTCCTGGTGCACTGTCCTAGGGTCTGACAGGTAATCCAAACCCAAACCAGCCAATCATGAAATCACTAATCCATACATTATTTTACAATAGGGAGAGCATATGCACTTTAGCACTGATCAGCAGTGGTAAAGTGCCCAGGGTCATAAAACCAACAAAAACAGGTCAGATAAAATACAGGAGGAAGGCAAAAAGTTTGGGGATGACCCTGCAAAAAGGGCCAAGTCCAACACATGTCCAACAGCAGCTCCACCAAACCCACATGGACGTTGTAAATGTAAATGTAAATGTACAGGAATTTATATAGCGCAAATCACCGAGCGGTTTCTAAGCGCTTGCTTAGGGAACCCGTCCTGGTATTCCCCTGTGAGATAACCCCGGCAGGGTATCCGCAAGGTGAAAGCCAGGCATCCCACCGCGAGGGGCCGTTGTGGAGATTAAGCACGCTATTGCCCAGAGTCGCAGAGTGTGAACCCGTGAATTGAGTAGGCACCGGAGCGAGAATTGTCGAGTCCATTGACATTTTTAGGACTCAAGACCCCGCCGAGCCGGGAATTGAACCCTGGTCCCGGGCTGACCTCTGCTTCCGGGTCTGCCTCCTCTAACCAGTGAGCCACACTTCTCCACGTTGCCAGAGAGGCCTGGCTGGCTATCCAGCATAGGATTTACCACAGGGTTGACAAGTCTAGCCAGATGTTGCATAGGCTCTGCCAGGCTAGGGCGGCCCTACGCAGGTCCCTCTTCTGCGGTCCCCCGCATGGGACATATGTGCCTCCCCGGAGGCAGTTGTACAAGCCTTTGCAGATTTTTATGCTGAGTTGTATGAGGAACGGGAGGTTATTGCTGAAACTCTTATTGACGCCTTTCTTGTGGATATCCCTCCCTGTCGCCTTTCAGACGAGCAACGAGCCGTCATGGAGTAACCCATCACCTTGGACGAGCTGCGGGCAGCTCTATCCAATATACAGCCGGGACGTGCGCCCGGCCCTAACGGGTTCCCCTGTGACTTCCTACGGCCCCACCTGGAGATGCTGGAACCCCACTTATTGGATGCACTCAGCGATGCCTCAGAGAGACGCGTATTGCCCCCGGTCTAAAGGCAGGCGGAGATAGTTGTCTTTCTTAAGCCGGGTCGCCCACCGGAGGAGCCGGGTTCGTACCGCCCCATTTCTCTTCAGAATTTTGAGCTCAAGTTGCTGGGTAAGGTTCTGGCTGACCGACTCCGCTCGTGCATACAAGAGTTGGATCCAGATCAGGCCGGCTTCATGCCCCACCGTACCAAAAGACACAATATTAGACGGGTCCACAATGCAGTGGCTGAGGCCCATCGTTTGGAGCGCCTTTCGGCTTTCTTGCTTGCCGATATTGACAAGGCATTCGACTCTTTGAGCTGGAAGTACCTCTATCACCGGTGATCAACATTCTCTAGCCTGGGCCTTTCAGTTAATTGTCGCGGATGAGGGCTTTCGATATCTGGGGGTGTTTATTGTGCGATGCCCAACAGTGGCGTGTTCGCATAACATTGCGCCGCTGCTCTCGGTGGTACGAGATGAGACAACGGGGTTTTCTCAACTGCCTTTTTCGTTATATGGCAGATCTGCCACTTTTAAAATGGTGTCTCTGCTTGGTTTTTTATATCGCCCCCCGTCTTGGTTCCGCCAAATCAAAGCTCTTCTGAACAGGTTCCTCTGGGGGGGGTGCGATCCGGGTGGCAATCGCGACATGTGTGCAATCCACGTATTGTGGGGGGATTGCGGCGGCGGACGTCCGGGCATATTATTGGGCTTCACACCTGCTTGTGATTAACGATTGGTGGTACTGCTCTCAGGCATATACGACTTATGCGGTTAGAGAGACTTTTCATGGCGGAAACCCTGTTACTCCACCTCCTTTACAGCTCCTCGCCTTTGTCGGGGTTCCCCCCGGCCTGCCGGACTGTCATTCAAATATGGAGGTGTGTGGTTCGCCAGATGGGCTGGTGGGGTATGCTGACGTGCGCGACTCCTCTTTGGAAGGATTCCCATCTCCGGCCGGCCTCGTCCCTGGTGGGGGTTCACCAGTGGGATGGCGTAGGTATCTCCACGTTGGGGGACATAATGCAGGGGTCTACACTCAAATCATCCCAGAAGCTACAAGACGACTTCCTGGTCCACAAAACACAATTTCATAGATATCCGCAGCTCTGTCACACCGTATCTCCCCTCATTAGGGATCTCACAACTGTGCCTGAGTTTCACCCGCTCGAGGGCCGCCTCCATATGGGGGATATGGGGGCCCACAAAATTAGACAGGTATACCAAACAATCACTACACACTCCACTACCACTATCCACAAGACTCGGGCGGCGTGGGAGGAGGATGTGCCCACATTGACCGATGATGACTGGGCCGACGCATTGGGAGCCCTCGGTACTCCGCCGTCTCCACTTGGTATCGGTTGATCCAATTCAAGTACCTCCTCAGGGCCTATTTCACACCCTTATGCCTCTACAGGATGAGGGCTATCCAGTGGCCCATGTGCCTATGATGTGGCACAAAGGAGGGGTCGTTTATGCACACGGTCCGGAGCTGTGGCGCGTTGCAACATTTCTGGACTGGCATTAGGTCCTGCCGGGGGCGAGTTCTTGGGTGGGACATCTCTGCAGATCTGTGACTGATTCTTCTCCATGGGACGTAGGACATTG
Source organism: Lissotriton vulgaris (assembly GCF_964263255.1). NCBI lineage: Eukaryota > Metazoa > Chordata > Amphibia > Caudata > Salamandridae > Lissotriton > Lissotriton vulgaris. Next base: position 52,122 of record NW_028254317.1, on the reverse strand, counting down.
GGGGGAACATATACAAAAGGCACCTGCTGTTCTTGGGTCTCACACTAGCCAAGCGGGACATTGCACAACACTGTAAGGCGGAGTCCCCACCAAACATAGGTAACTGGAAGAAAGCGATGGATAGATGTCTGTTGGCTGAAGTGGCAGTGTTCCAGGCACGGGGCTGTCTGCAAAAACACGGGAGAATCGGGTCGGGATGGGCTGTATAGAGGAATAGACCTGTCGCTCTTGGGGCCCCAGGGTTCCGGTGGATAGACTTAGTAGTAAGCAACTCACCTGTTTAATGCCACAGGGTGGCGCGTGTGCACAGAGCATGATTATGTAATATCACTTTCTGACGATGGCTAAGTGTGTGGTGCGGGGTTGGGGGGTCTGGTCTGATGTTCTGCAGACCTTGGGGGTGTTATAAGGTGCTGAAAATGTCTATGATATCCCTGTATCGCGTATAATGCTTGCTGGTTTCGCTTCTTTGGTACCTCTGAAAACTTATAAAATGTGTTGTTTATAAAAACGAGGTTAGCAAAAATAGTAGAAGTGGGAGTGAAGAAAAAAAGTTTGGGGAAGGACACTTTAAGGCTAACAGCTCTAACACCAGGTTTTAATTCTTGCTTGGCACTTGAGTGACAAAACATTTACTTTTTCTGTACCATAAATTGTGAAAAGCAATTTGAATTTGTTAATACCAACTTGATGTCCACCGCCTCAGCATCTCTCAACACCTTCATTAATTAACTGAGTTTTGTTGCTCCCCTAAACGTTTTTGAGGATTTTTTGGAGAATGTTTCAGATATATGTTGTGTAAGAGGAAAGGCAGAACATATAAAGAAGAAAAACATATTTGTCTTATGTGAACCACTCCAGACTGCATTGTCGCCTGCCTTGTTTGTACCCTGAAGCGCCATCCTCTTTCTTAGGCAATTTGGACTTGTAGATCCCATCTTTCTGTGAGTGTACAATACCAAATCTCCACTCTTATAGCTATCTAAGCATCCTAAACGTCACTGGAGCCCAATGTGGCAGTGGCCTTGCCACATCATCCACTACTCTGCAAACTAGGGCCACTATTTGGCACTCTTATCAATCTTCATTCACAAGGTTAGTGGCATCTCCCATGTTGTACTGCCACCTGCATGGTCCATTACCTACTGTCTCATCCCCTTTCTCAATCTGGGCCCATGGATCAGTTCCTACCTATCCGCAAGCATAAAATAGCAAATACCTGCTCGCAAGGCTAGCAAAGCGCCCCAGAGTGCATTACAACCCTTGTGGTCAATGCCCTCCAACATTACCTCTTTTCTCAGCCAATCTGGAACTGTTGACCAGTTTGGCCATCCTATAACTCTAAAATACCTAAAACCTGTTCACAAGACACTCCAGACTACAACCTAACTCATCCATGTCCTGGCATGTCACTCCCTTTATCAGGCAATACGGACTCGTGGATCAGTTCTTACTAGAATGCAAGGTGAAAACAGCCAAGCTCTGCTAGCGAAGAGCCCAAGACTGCACCTCTGCCTGATTGGTTCATGCTCTGTCTTGTCTTCCCTCCCCTCAGCCAGTCGGTGTGCGTGGATCAGTTCCCATCATCCCATAATCTTAAAATTCCACTCTCGGAGGAGCTACGCCAGCATCCGAGATGGCCGCACAGAGCTCCCGGGACCCTCGCCACTCCTCGCAACTTATCCTGACGAGTTCCTGAAAATCAGATGGGTTATTGAAGGGGAACTTCAGCTGATCTCTTAGCTCTTTCAAAACTTTGATTTGGACTTTGGGAACCGAAGCTACGTCGATCCGAACTTTTGAGGCCCACCCTGCGGTAAGTCGGGGACTTGTCTAATTGGCACGCCGGGGCGAAGTTTAACAACAACGGCTGAGGGGTCTTCCCCCAGTAGCCCTGCATCAACTTTCGGTTTCACTTTTGGGTCCTGGCATTGTCTGACTGCGGGACAGTTCCGTTCTGTCGGAGATCTGTCCAGTCTCTGTTTTGTCAGAGTGTGCCTCTATCTTCTACGCAGTTGTGTCGAACTGTGTCTTTACCTCGGCCACACAAGCCTGTTTTTGTGGACTTTTAGTGACTTGCTCGCAGGCAGCCATTTTTACTAGGTCTCACGGGTCCCTCCGGGGCGTATCTTCTAGTATGGCGGCTAGGGCCGAAGCCGAGAAACGGAAAACTAAGGCGCCTCTTCGCGGGGGACCGGTCCAAACCAACATTATGGATCGGTATACTCAATCTAAAGGATCCCCTGGTGGTGCCAGCCGTACCCCGGAGGACGCCAAGGAAGATTCAACCGCGCCTACTGATCCGTCTCTTCAAGACGTCATGAGCGCCATCGCTAACATCAAGGAGACCATCGGCCAGCAGTATGAGGCTCTTGCTCATAAAATCGACACGGTTGCCATCGATGTCACCTTGATCAGAGCCGACCTGTCTAAAACCAACGAGAAGGTGAAATCGTTGGATTTGAAGGCTTCTAGCCTTACGGACGATGTGTCGGAACTTCAAATTGAAATTGGCAACCTGAAATCAACTAACGATCTCATGTCTCATCGGCTGGAGGATTTCGAAAATAGGGCAAGACGCAACAACATCCGCGTCATAGGTGTCCCGGAAAACCCCGTTTTCCGGGACACCTATGGTGGGGGACCTTGTCCTGAACCATCTTGCCCCTACAGGACTGAGCAAGTTCTTTGCAGTGGAGCGTGCCATCGTGTTCCGGCTGAGAAGCCGAAACCGGGCGCCCCTCCGAGGCCTATCATCGCCAAGCTCTTTCACTTCAGAGACCATGATGCTATCCTGCAGGCTTCGAGGGTGAGCGGCCCGGTGAAATTCGAAAACTCTACAGTCAACTTTTACCCGGACTTCACTCAGCTCGTCCAGAGGCAAAGGATGGGTTTTCAGGGTGTGAAGCGACGTCTCTGTGACTTGGGCCTGAAATACGCGATGCTGTTTCCTACCAGACTTCGTGTGGAGTACGAGGACCGGACATTTTTCTTTAACCGGCCAGAGAATGTGAGTGACTGGCTTGATTCTCTGCCTGCCCGGAACGACCAAACTGAGCACCCTGGTGGTGCCGAGGGTGGTGAGCCGGAACAGAAATGATGACTCGGCCCCTGATCTCCGAACACTTGACTTTGTGCAGCTGGGTTCTATAATTCTTTTACAGTCGTATTTTACTGTTGTTTTCCCGAGGGTGGCGGGGGGGATGGGTCTCTTTCCTCCTCTCAGGGTCTTTTTGTAGCTTGGGAAATGGTAGGGCGACAGGCACACTGCACGTTGGGGTGGCTTTCTAGTCTAATGTAGGGGTGCAGGGAGGGGGGAGTTGTAACGGGAGTTGGTTGGGGGGTGGGAAGGGGTGTTTGTGAGTTCATTTTTCTTTTTCAAGGCAACGTATTGTTCTTCTCCATGATTCGAATGTTGTGTTCTTTGTGGGGTGAGTTCTGCATCACTTGTTGGGATGGGGGGTAGTGGGTTGAGGTTAATATCTTGGAATGTCAATGGGTTGGGTGATCGAATAAAGCGGGGAGTGGTGCTGCAATTCTTGCGTCGCCTGTCCCCCGATGTGGTTCTTTTACAGGAGACACATCTGGTGGGAAATATGTGCCATGCCATGAATAGGTGAGGTTATCGCCTTGTTGCGCACTCTGGGTTCACCACTGGTTCTAGGGGGGTGGGTATTCTGGTTCGGTCCTCTCTCCCCCTGGAGATAGACGATGTAATCCTTGACGACAGGGGGTGCTATGCCGCCCTCACTGGTAGATGGTAGGGTAGGACTCTTTCGTTGCTCACTGTATATGTTCCTCCGGGTCTCCAGACCTCCACTTTTTCTGATATTGGGCTAGTGATGCTGGAACTCCCTGATGGCACTCTGGTTATGGGCGAGGATTTTAATTCTGTTTTTTCTGGTACCGTAGACCGTCAACCCCCCAGGGATCTTCCTAAGTCCCAGTCATGGCTTGGTGGGTTTTTGGACACTTTTGGTTTGGTAGACTGCTGGAGGTTGATGCATCCAACGCAGAGTCAGTACACCTTTCACTCTGGGGCCCATGGAAGTCTCTCCAGACTCGATTACGTTCTCATGCCTGCCGCCCAGTCCCCTTCTGTTAGAGAGATTAGACAACTTGCCCGGGGCATTTCAGACCATTCCCCATTGTGGCTTTGTATGGATACTGGGGTGAGTAGTGCGGGGCGAGTCGCTTCCATAAACCCCTGGTATTTGCGTAATCCCAAGACCCGTACCAGTCTGATAAAGTCCCTAGACCACTACTTCCTTGAAAACGAGGGGTCTGTGTCCTCTTCTGTGTCCCTATGGGAAGCCTTCAAGACTGTCATTCGTGGGCATGCCTTGTCCTTGATTTCTGAAGCCAAGAAAACTAAGAATCAAAAGGTTGTGCGTCTTGAGGCAGAAATAGTCGAACTGGAGAATGACTTAGAATCAGGCGTTACCCATGATAGACTCCACACCCTTGGTTTGAAGCAGCTGGACTATAAGTCCCTTGTCACGGATGCTGCCAAAACAATGCACAGGGAGCAACAGGGCAGATTGTATGATGTCGGGGACAAGGCGGGTAAATTGATTGCGTGGCTTGATAAGAAAGAAAGGGCGAATCGTGTGGTCCCCGTGATTCAGACTTTGAATGAAGAGTGTGTGACTGACCCGAGCGAGATTGTGGAGTGTTTTGCGGATTACTTTCGTACTGTGTATTCCCCGGTGTCTGATAGAGATGAGGAAGACTCCCATTTGTTGCTACGCGATATTGCGCTGCCCTGCCTATCGGAGGAGGACCGAGATTTAATGGATGCTCCATTGTCCGCGGATGAGATTGCGATCGCTATTCGTTCCGTTCGTTCAGGCAAGTCTATGGGCCTGAACGGTCTACCCATCGAATTATACAAACTGCGCCCGATAAGTCGCACCACATCTCCACGATATGTTCCTGGAGTCACGAGACCTTGGCGCCCTCCCTTGTGATCAGCGTTTTGCTACAATTGTGGTAATTCCCAAGGAGGGCAAGCCTCGGGATCGCTGCTCCTCGTACAGGCCCATCTCCCTGTTGAACGCTGAACCTAAAGTCCTAGCTAAAGTTCTGGCCAATCGTTTGATTACGGTGATTGGTGACCTGATCCATCCGGACCAATCTGGTTTTATCCCACATCGTAACACCGCACTCAACTTGCGGCGCTTGCATGGTGTTCCCGCGAGGGCGGGGTCTCTTCAAGAGCCGGCCATCTTGGCTTTTCTTGGACGCCACGATGGCCTTTGATACGATAGAATGACCTTATCTCGGGGCCGCCCTCGCGAAATTTGGTTTCGGTTCTGAGTTTATCGGGTGGGTGAAACTTCTGTACAGGGAACCGCTGGCTCAGGTGGTCGTTAACGGCCGAGTATCCAATTCCTTCACTCTTGGGAGGGGTACGAGACAGGGGTGCCCGCTGTCTCCCCTGCTTTTTGCGCTTGCCTTAGAGCCCCTCGCAGCCTGGCTCCGATGGGAGCCATCGATAAAGGGCATTCAGTGGACTCCCGATTTTGAAGACCGGATCTCGCTTTATGCTGACGATATCCTCTTATACCTTACCTCCCCCCGAAAAACGTCTTGTTCGATGTTCTCACATCGTTTGGCAAGAATTCAGGTCTGGTTATAAATTGGACTAAATCTTGTGTATATGTAATTTCGGGTGGTCTCCCTCCCTTGCCACGTAGATTTCCTATACAGGTTTCCCAGAAGGGATTCAAATATTTGGGGATCTTTATATCATTAGACCCTGTTGCTCATTATGAGCGCAATTTGCTCCCCCCTCTTCAGAGGTTGAAGCTGGATGTGGTTCGTTGGCGTAGATTGCCGCTGTCACCGCTCGGTCGTGCCGCGCTCTTTAAAATGATGTCCCTGCCACGCTTTTTATACGCACTTCAGAATTCACTCGACATCATCCCGGCAAGTTACTTTCGGGAGGTGGAAAGCCTACAAAGGCGGCTCATTTGGGACGGACGTGCAAGAATTGCTCTCGCTAAGCTAACCCTCCCCTGGTATGACGGGGGCATGGCGCTCCCAGATATCAGGCGGTACTATTGGGCCGCTCAGTTGAGCGCGATTAATCACGCAATGTATGCACCCAGCCCAAACCCGGCATTTGAGATGGACAAGTATCAGTTGCCGGGTGGGAATTACAACAGGGCGCTCTACTCTAGAGTAGCAGGGAGAAATTTCACAGGGCCCACTAAAATTGCTGTGCGCGTCTGGTGTGATGCAAATGCTGCCCTGGGTTGGAAGGATTGATTGACACGTGTGACTCCTTTGTATGCGTCGGAGAGATTGGTATGCCTCTGGACAACGAAAGGTTTTAAGAAATGGGATATGATTGGTATTAGTAGAGTGGGTGACCTTTGGGTTAAGGGTGCTGTTAAGACTTTTGAGATATTACAGAATGAATATGAGCTGAGTGAAAGGGAGTTTTTTAGATATGCACAGGTCCGTCATGCCTTGACATCGGTCTTCGCCGCCGATGCCAATATTCCTGAGTCCTCCCCACTGGAAGACCGTGTGCTCGATGGTCATCTGCCTGATAGTACGATTTCACTAATATATAAAAAGTTGATCAACAATCGGGCAGATCTCCTCGTGCGTCTCAGGGAGGCCTGGACTGGGGGCGGGTTGGAACTGGATGATGAGGACTGGCAGTCTGCACTGTCTTCCCCGAAGGAAGTAGCCATTCCCGCCCGTCTCCGTCTCGTCCAGCTTAAGATTCTTCATCGTGTGTATGTTACTGGTCCTCGTCTGGTCTCCATGGGTTTCTCTGTGGATGGGTTATGTAAGCGTGGATGTGGTTTGAGTACTACTTTCCTTCATATCATCTGGGAATGCCAGGAGGTGGCCGTGTTTTGGACTCGGGTGCATGCTGTGATGGAGTGTGTCACCGGGGTTGCTCTGCTGCCTGAGGCCCGGAGATGTCTGTTGAATGTGTGGGAGCCGAATGATTACAACGTCGCCCAGACTCGGTGGGCGGCCCTTGGGAATATGATCGCAAAGAGAGATATTGCGCAGTTGTGGGGTTCCCGACGGCCGCCCACCGTGTCAGTATGGAAGGAGAATATGGATTGGTGTATGTTTAGAGAGAAGACTGTGTATTTGGCTAGGGGCAAGCCTGGGGCATGGACTAGAATCTGGGGCCAGTGGAACGCCTATCGAGGGAACATATGTACACCCCCGTTTGAGGATAATTCAGACATCTCCCTATCCCCCTGATCCGACATTCCATGTGTAGTCTACTCTTCTTCCTAATTTTTGACTTCCCCACTGACCCCCTCCCTGACCACCTCTACCGCTTACTAATTTGTTCATCTTGCAATTGAGGGTCCCCCCCGTATGAGCACAACTTCATATACAATGACTTAGGCCCTGAGACTTGTTCGTTTCTTTTCTTTGTTCCTTTTTATAAAACACAAAATACTATTATATCCTGATTTCATCCTGTGTTGCTACGAATCTTATCCTGTATTACTGCCGGATGTCGGCGACAGATCTGTGCTGAACACTGATTGCTTCTACTTGTTCTAGCGGACGGCCCCTGTGGTTGTAGGCCCGTGAGTGTAATCGTATTTAAATGCACAATAAAGTTAAAAAAAAAAATACCACTCTCCACTCCCAAGGCTGGCAAAATGACCGAGATTGCACTTTTCACGCTGGTATCTCTCTCTAGCACTTTGGGCATCGCACAACCCGGGTATTCACAGATAAGGGCAAACAAGGACAAGACAGTCACTTGCTTGAGCAGGGAGGGCTGTAGGCCATAACCCTGTTGATCTGCAATAGTAACAATAGCCACTTGTTTATACCCACACTCAACATTTCCCACATTTATGTCCAGACACCACAAACACATTCAACACGCAGCATCACCCAAACCCACATCTGTAGGCAGGGATAGGTGTTTTGGGGGGCGTGGCCTTTAAAGCCTAATGGTAGAAAGGGATGGAGACCCCCACCATATCCTTTCTTTTTTTTTTAAAAGGCATAATACCGTAGAGATTTTAAAAAGCGCAACACATTTGCCAGTATTTTTTAAACAAGTCTACATTGACAGCTATTTGTGAGCACAGTGAGAAAAGAATACTTGGAATTTTTCAGGAAATGTGTGTCAAATGGAGGGTTAAAAGACTTCAGGACAATAACCTTAATGAAAATAGCATAGAATATAAGTGAAATTGCACATAGGGTTGTGCATTCACCATCAGGCACCTTTGGGGACATTTGTAGCAAATTCTGCATTTCCATGCACATTTTAGCGACAACCATTGATATTAATTGAATCAGTTTAAAGGCTTTTCTAAAGACATTGGTATAGTTGTGAGTACAGAGACATGATGCATAGAAAGTGCGCTGACTCCCTGGCTCCTATGGGCGAGGTAGTTCAATAGAACAGCCAGCAGGTCAGGAGGACAAAGGTGTGAGAACAGTTCAGGGAGTGGCTGTGGCAATTCAAACTATTCAAAGGAGCTAGAACTAGCTAGGCAGCCCTACATTCATGATTTGAGTGATTAATTTGTGCAGGTGGTTGGAAGTGGTGGGCAACAGCACCAGTAGTGGCTGACATTGCTCGTGGGTGGGGGTCGCACAGGGAGAGGGGAGGCGCGTGTACAGTGCAATAAAAAACATTTAAAAAAGTAAAACCTACCTATCTGCCGGCCCAGGTCCCGCATTTTCACTGCTCCTGCTCTCCTGCCTCCGTCAGGAACAGGAAGCAGACAGCCTCCCTCCTCTCCCCTAAGCCAATCACAACGCTTGATTGGTCAGAACGCCGCCCAGCCAGGGGCTGTATGGGGTGGCATGTTCTCCATGTAGGCTGCAATGCAGCCTACATGGAGAAGTGCAGAGTGTGCATGACTGGTTTGGGCGGCCTGAGTGGGCCGACTAAACCAGTCATGACACTCAGGAGTGGGCAAACCATTCCTGCCCTGCCCAGGCAGCTCTGGCCACCATCCTGCCCGCAATGCGGAAAGAAACATTAAATGGTAATAACCAAAAGTTATTACCATTTTATGTTTTGGCTGTCTCGCACTGCGAGAAAACAGTGGGGCTACGCTCCTCCGCCCTAGTGGAAGAGCTGCCCCTGAGCAGCACTCATTTTTGGGGACCCACACTTTTAATTTTAATTATCAGAGTTTTACCCAGGTCAAAAGATAGGAATAGATACCGTTCGTGGAAAAGATACAGAAATAGTGACTAAGGAGGATAACAGAAATTAAAAAATAATTTTTAAGAGGATGAAAAAAATAGGCAATAAGTGTAGTGTAGTAGAAGAAAGAGACACAAGGTTGAATATTTGACAGGCTTAGCATTCAGTAATGTTGTGTCGGCCTCCTTTAGAAATAACTTCGTGCCCTGCACTAGTGTTTTATTTAACACACTATGCACTGCTGCGACCCCAAACCAATGAAACGATGTGGGTGTGATCCATTTTGGGTCCAGATTCTCACCATGTATTGGTCTTTTTACAAGGCTCCTCCATAGTGCTTCCAAATGGACTGGGCAGGCGGCAGGCAATTTAAATGATGAATTCGGTTCCAACAAGAAGGGCAAGAAATGTCTCTCTTCCTCTTCAAATGCAGCATGCCTTGCATGATTGAAACCCACTTTCCTTTACTCTAAGAGCAGAAAGAGTGTGGCCTTCTCACAATGCTGGAAACCAACAAAAAGTTAATTCTGGGAACCTATATTAGCTGAGACAGGGTTCCAGTTATTTTGGCAGGGCTGAGGCGTCATTTTGTTTGGAAGCTGATAGGCTGCCTTATTGTCTCAAGAATTAATATTAGGAAGTACTGTTGATTAACAGCATATGCAAATACAATGCCCTCTTAGAGCTAAGGGCTGTAATAGAGCAGTGTTGTTTAGTTTGACCATAAGACTTGTTTGTTCTTTGTTATGCTCATTCATGGTCCAAGTGTCCAGGGTCCCCAGTCTCTCACAGGCCTAGTCCTAGTATCCATGTCCTAGTGTCCCTATGTCCTAATGTCCGACTGCCAGTGGACTTGTGTAACATTCAATGCCACTGTCAGTGACACAGTGAGACTGTATGCCCATGACCCAATGTCAGTGTCATAGTGTGTCTCCCAATGTCAGAGTCTAACAGTATCAGGGGCTGGTTGCCAGTGACAACAGCTTACTTCTCCATGTACACACTAGTGTCCCAGTGTCAATATCAATACTCTATGTTCTTATGTCAATGTATCTATTTCACTGCTTTTCTGCCAGTGCCCCAATATCAGTATACCTATGTCAGTGTCCCTTCCATCAGTATTCATGTGCAACTGTTGGTGCCCCAAAGTATGTCTTCACTGGTAGTTTTGGTGTTTTAACACCAGCAACAGCGTCATCGCCTCCATGTTCGTGCTCACTGTTGTGTCACTGTTGTGTCACTTCCGAGTGTTACTATCCACATGTTGTAGAATTCTTCATCTGTGCCCCAATGCTGCTGCCCTTGTGGCAGTGCCTCCGTGTTAGTATGTGTCTACTTGTCAGTGTTACTGCATCAGTGTCCCCACGTCAATCTTAGTGCATATCTGTGAGTGTCTCTGTTTCCCACTGTCCAGTTGTCCAGCATCATGGTCAGTGCCTCTATTTCTGAATCTGTCCACTGTCAGTGCTTTGTTGTCAGTGTCTCTTTTTTTCTCTGTCATTGTCCATGTGCGTTTTTCAGCATCCCGCTTTCAGTGTCTCCGTGGGTTGTATGTCAGTACAACGCATGCTTTTACCCCGCATGCCATTGCAACGCGGGAATTACAACGCAAGTCGTTACAACGACTTGCGTTGGGGGATGCTGGATAGTGAAATAGTTTAATTTTCTATTCCAACTCCAGTCCCCGTGGATAGTAGGGAAGGTTTTGGATAGAAAATTAAACTATTCCCTATCCAACAGCGCCCTCCAGCGAAAGTCGTTGTAACGACTATCGTTGTAATCCCCGCTTTGGAATGGTAGTGCGGTGTAATAGCTGCGTCGTAAAGGATGTTCCCCGTCTCCGTATTAGTGTCTTCTTGTCCCAATGTCTGTGTTTCCAAGCAGTGTCACTGTGGCTGTAGACCCTTGCAGGGCTGTAGTGCCCTTTGTCCATGCTAATATCCCAGTGTCTGTATCAATGCCTGTGGCCCTATGTCGGTGGCCCCATGTCAGGGCCCTTGTATCAGAATCCCAGTGTCAGTGACCCATGTCAGCAACCAGATGTACTGAGTCCCTTCAATCAGTGCACTTGTGTTAGTGTCCGTGTGCCATTTCACTATTCGTCAGTTGTGTTCAAGCATAAATACTTCAGAGTGAATTTCCTACTATGCCTGTTACAATCTCCCAGAGTCACTGTCATATGCCATTTCACAGCATCGATGCTTGTGTCTCCTCTCAGCATTCCAGTATCAGTTTCCAGATCAATATTCAGATGTCAGTATTTGTTCTCCTAGGTGTGTGTCCTGGTGTCTGTGTTCTGATATCAGTGTTGTTTTGTGATTGATGGTGCCCCTGTCTCAGTGTTCCAGTGCCCTTGTTACCACCCCTGGGTCAGTGTCCTAGTGTTGTCTGTGATACGTGTCAATGCTCCAATTTAATTCTAAAATGTCAAACTCCCCATGTCAGTAGTGATGTCCCTGTGTGATTGTGCTAGTGTCCATGTGGCAGGATCCAAGTGCCACTGTCTCCATGTTAGTGTTTGTGTGTCAGTATCAACATATCAGGATACTAATGTCTATTCCCTCAATTCAATGTTCCTATTTCGTGTCAGTTTTCTAGTATTTTGCACTTGTGTCAATATCCTGGTGTCCTAACATCCATGTGTTAGTGTTTCAGTGAAACTGAAAAATACTGAGGGGGTCGCTCTGCTGGTGATACTTCCGACCCGGAAGGGCCCTAGACCAACGTGTTTGAAGTCCACATATATATATATATATGTTTATATAGTAGGTCACCTCCTGTCGTGTGACGTACAAGAGAGAATAATGTATCAGGGACTGGGATGTCGCAGGCACTCAAAATCGATCAATATACCGAGTTCGTGGGTCAGCTAATCAGTGCAGCACACCAAAATGACCCGGGATATTTTGGTGTGCTGCGCACTTCGCTGTACAACCTTTTGGCGTGTGAATTACAATTTCGAGATAATACCAGGCACTGATTAGCTGACCCACGAACATGGTATATTGATCGATTTTGAGTGCCTGCGACATCCCAGTCCCTGATACATTATTCTCTCTTGTACGTCACGCAACAGGAGGTGACCTACTATATAAACATATATATATATATATGTGGACTTCAAACACGTTGGTCTAGGGCCCTTCCGGGTCGGAAGTATCACCGGCAGAGCGACCCCCTCAGTATTTTTCAGTAGCAACAGAGCCCTGAAGAATCGCGTGAGCGATGAAACACGTGTCGGCTGGCTGCTGTATCTCTATCATGAAAATAAAGAATTGAAGACCTCCACATACACAAGACTTCTTCGTCTTTCTGCTACTTTACCTTGTTGTTACTTCGCGTGGATCCTACGATATACTGCCACTTGTACTTTACATGTGTGCATAGGGTTGCTGTTTTATGTTTAGGGTCTTACCACCTTGCTGGATCGACTAAAGAATGGTTTCACAGGTTTTCTATTCACCCAGTTGCACCACCTAATACCTTTATTTGTTTGTATTCACATGCGCTTAAACCCATAGCAGTGCGCCCATTCTTCTGACACCCTAAAAACCTCCTGCTTATCCCTACATCTAATTAAGTCACTTGGTAAATGGATCAACTGATGGTAACTAGTCTAAGAATAAACAAGACTAGCTAGTCATTTCAAATCTAATTTATTAATTTAATTATCAAACAAAGAGCATTTTTAGAATTTAGAAGTCTTTACATTTGCAAATGATATTTTCATGTATTCAAAGTAAAGGCATATTAGACTGACATTTCAAAACAGATAAGCTTGCAAAGAATTAAAGCAGTAAAAGTCTCAACCCCTAATTTCTATTTCCCTGACTAAACTCATTTAAACCTAAAGAAAAAGTCATTAAATTAGCTATCCTTACGTGTGTGTCAAAAGTCCGACAGCACTTCACGCCCTTCAGGAATCAGGAACGAGCCAGCCGACCTCCTCTCATGAGGTCAGGTTTTTTACCTTTTCTCTATCTAAAACTTACTAATTCTGCATTCCTTCAACAAAATCCATGCTTCTAATTGGCTGTTTCACGTCACCTGGTAGGTCATTTATTTCTGACCAAGTCTGGGGCACATCATAAGCCCTTATTGTTCTTAGATTTACCTTCCTTCTAGCTTCCTCAAAGAGCAACATTCGTCCGAACGCAAAGTTCACTTCCTACTCTTGGCAGGCTTTCCAGGCTTTTTGCCCTTGGTCCTTACAACAAGAACACATTCGTCTTGACCATAACGCTTCTGATTTATTCTTTGTTTAATCAGCAAAAGAGAATTCCTCTTCCTGCACGTGAGTGAAGACTTCACTCTGGTCAAGTTTCATATTTTCCTTCAGCACTGCCAGCCATTTTCTTTCAGGCCCGTTCGAGAACTAATATTTAAACAAACACAAAACTTTAATTAATTAGAGTAATGAAAATTATTCTGTTACCCACCCCCTTTGCTAAAGTTAACCCATTAGTTTATGTTATCTAGCTTTAAGCACATATAAGCAGCATTTTTATTTACCATCTTCTTTTTAGACCTACAGGATTCTCCACGAGCCTTTGCCACATATAAGACACGATATAGACAAAAGCACATTTAAAATAGGCACATGCCATTAATTAAACAGCCGCAATTAATGTTGACAGAATCAATAAACAAGGTTAGTTCATTATTTTTCAACGTACTTGCAAATGCAACATAGAGCATATAAATTAGTCCCGTGTGTCATGAATGTATTGTAATCTAGGTTGATTAGTACATTTTCGTGCATAAACTCATTAATACGATTATTTATTATGGAAGTTTAACTTTGCAAGTCAAAATATAATTCATTTCTGAACCTCGCTTCATCAACTCCCTCATCTAGTGATTTCAAAATCACCAAACAATACCCAAAATTTTACCAACATTTTTAACTTTTGAAGACAACATGTTTTGAACACCCTCTGTGTTAGTTTTTCTAAACTCCTGACTCAGCAGTTTGTCTACAACTCTCATATTGTGCATTCCGAAACTCTTCCAATTCTATCTCCTTCCCCGTTCCTTTCTGAGTTTATAAATCCTTCTCTTTTCCCTCACATACTTCTTTCTCTTGTGTATCATGCAACTAATTTTTAACAAAAGTGTCACTATGACTATGATTATTACAGGATAAAGTATTTTGCCAATGATTGAACTGCCCATCTCTCGAAACCAGTTTCCACTTGCTGCAAATCTTTTGCTCAAACGTTCTGAAAAATTGTCATCTTCTATGAAATGAAATTCAGTGATGTTTTTAATAAGCATTTCTATATTCTGGCTCTTATCTGGGATATAAGTACAGCAATACTGGACATGTAAAATCCCACAAACTCCTCCTTCTTTTGCTAGCAGAATGCCTAATGCAAGACAGTTCTGCATTACCATACTTCTCAAAGCAACAATTTCTGTGTTAACTAATTGGAAACCACTTGCGGTGTCCGTGGACAATCTATCTACAATTGTGGAAACTTTTCTGATTTTGTTTGCATTCAGGGTTATTCCTACCATAGGAATGATTGCACCAAATATGTCACCCATGATTTCTGAAAAACTTTCCCTCCTGTACCTGTTCAGATGTTTGCCAATTTCGAATGAACCATCTGCATTTCTGTCCACATGAAAATTTTGGGGAAAAACCAAACCAAAATAGCACGTCCCATACCAATGGTCTGGGAGGCTAAAGTAAGCTTTGTTCCCACAGACAAAATAAATTCCAGGAAAAATTGGGTCTTTGCCACCTTTAAATCCCCATCCCCCTATGATACGATAGGTATCCTCACATTGACTTGCACCCACAAAGAAATTATCATACAAAGTATTGTCTCTCCTAATACAACATTTTCCACTAACAGGTTCATCTATGTGAATAGCAGCGTACCCATTTCCACCATTGAGCTTTTTATCCTCAAGTTGCCAAAACTTTGATTTAGTTTGTTTCAGCATCTCATTTTTCTTGTAAATCGCCCTTCTCTCCTCAACCAAATTTAGAAATGATTTTTCTTCAGCTCTCATTTTGCATGTTAAATTGTTTTTAAAAGCGTACTCATAGGTAAGTTCATTAGTCACTAAAAAGAATTCCCTCATCTGTTTAGCAGGTCTTACTTTGTTCAAGCTATTTACAACTTTCAAATTTGCAAACATTTCGTCATAATCTGAGTAATAGTACTCCAGACGACCTGACCAGTTTGATAGGACAAACTAGCTGTAACACTGCATGTAATGCCATAAGTAAGAGGAAGCATGTTATAAGTAACCCCCTCTGAAACAGAAGCAGGAAGCTTCACACAGACGTAACAGTCCTTCACATCCATAACTTTTACATATTCTGAAAAAAGTCTTGAAAAAGAATTACTAGAAAAATCACCAACAGATCTTTCTTGGTGGATCTCTGGTTTGTGCTCAATAACTTTGTTAGTTTGCCATTATGTTTAACTTGTTTAGTTACTACTTTACTTGTCATGTTAGCTTTGTATTTTTCTTTATCTATCCCAAAAGGAAAGATAACTGCCAAAATCAACCAAGCCAAAATTATTAGGATCACACAAATAGAAGACATTTTACAGCATCTTCTAAAAATAGTACACCTTGAATTGTCAGTATTAGGCATCTTTTTCTTTTATTAAAAACAAGGGTTTTTTACTTAAATCAAAAACAAAAATTCTAAAACAAAAATTTAAAGTACTTTTTATATATACGCCTCCCCTTTTAATTTTTTTTTTTACTTAGTAACCCTCTAACAGCTTTTCTTCGAGCTTGCGTCTTACATCAATGTGTTTTTCCAGCTAACACAATTTCTTCAGCCTTATGCCAATAATAAACCTCAACCTGATAAGAAAACAACTTCAATCATTGTCACTGGTTTCATCTAAATCCTCCTGACTACTGCTACTAATTTCCACTACAGGTGGAATTATTATATAGGTCCACTCAGGGGATTTGTACTTTTGGTTGGGCTTCAACACTCTTTTTGCTCTACTGCTAATCACTTCTATTTTCT
Organism: Lissotriton vulgaris; assembly: GCF_964263255.1. NCBI lineage: Eukaryota > Metazoa > Chordata > Amphibia > Caudata > Salamandridae > Lissotriton > Lissotriton vulgaris. The sequence continues at coordinate 35,944 of NW_028254317.1, read as the reverse complement.
TTCCTATCTGATTTTTCTTATCAGGGTCACCCTTTTGACTTGATATCTCATTAATTTGCTCTTTTGACTTGTTCACAAATTTGAATTTTAAATTTTCTTTTGGCCAATTATCTCCTTTTCTTATACATTTCTTCTTTGGCTCAGTTTCATTACATTCAGCTCTCCAAGCTCTTTTTCTGAATTTTCTTATTTCAGAATCTTCATCACTTTCATCTGAATCAGTCTCTGAGACTTCGAATTTATATCTAGGATCTTCTTTACTCGGCAGTTTCACTCCGTTAGGAACATCATCCTTATAGCTGGTACTCGGTAATTCGTCTTCTTTTTCTTCTGGAATTACTTCCAACTTCAAAACAGTCAACGTTACGTTTCGATCCCTATTTCCGACAATAAACTGAGATCCTCTTCAGGACTACTATTGATGCTTTTGCCTGAATGAATTAAAAAAGCCTTTGGGTTTATTTGAATACCATCTGGTGGCTTTCTTAGGGTGGTTAGCGGCGAGACAAGTCTTCCTTTTGGCTTTCACGTCGACTGTTTTAACAGTACTGCACTTGTCAATTGTATAACATGTGTTGCAGTTACTGTTGGTTTGAGCTTATGCAAGATTACATTGTACTGTAAGCCACCCTTTGCTCCACTTTGTTTGCCTGTTAATTTCTTCCCCTTGTATTGTCCATCTGGTTGACTTGGTACAGGCTTGTGCCTTGTTATTTGTTTTTTCTACGTATTTGTAAATTCTTGATAATTCTTGGTATTAAATATTCCTTTGTCCGGCTGGACATAGGACACAAAGAGACATAGTTCTTATTTAAGCCTATGTTTATCAACTATAACTGTATCAAAAAAGTTTAGAACCTGTGTTCTTTGCAAATTCAGACTCTTTTTCTGCTTCTTTTTCTAGCAAATCTTCATCATTTTTTGAATCTAGAATCACAATCTCTAGATCTTTTTCATTCAATGCCTGATTCACATCTGAATCTTCCAGATGTCGACCCTCTTGTCGATTTTCAGAATCTGGATTCTCTTCAGGTTCTTCTTCAGAGTCTTAATCAGTTGTCGTGTCACTATCCTCATCAGGATTATCAGGAGGTGGCACACGAATGGTGTGACTCGCGTGAACTCACCTTTTCAAACCTTTGCATTTAACTGCATTTGTTGTGACTAATATCACCTGTCTTGCTTTTTGCCATCTGGGTACTAAACAGTTTCTTCTCCGGTGTACTTTTGTTCTTACCCAGTCTCCTGATAACAGATCATGAGCTTGCTCCTTTTCTTTTGAAATCACATCAGTTCCCACCTGATGGAATACAGAAGTCACCACATCAGACAAGTTCTTGCAATATTCCATAATTGCACTTTCATTAATACTTAATAGCTTATTAACTGGAACAAATGCTTGTCTCATGACTCTGCCCATTAGGATCTCATGAGGGCTTAGACCTGTCTTTTTATCTGGTGTACTTCTCAAAGTCATTAGAACAAGTGGAAGTGCATCTGTCCACTTCATTCCTGTAGCCAGGCACATCTTGGCAATTCTATTTTTTATTGTCCCATTAATTTGTTCAACAACACCTGATGCTTCTGGTCTGTATGCACAGTGTAGCTTTTGTTTTATATTCAGGGCTTCACAAATCATTTGTAGCAATCTGTTTTCAAAATGTGTGCCACGATCACTTTCAACTGTAACTGGAAATCCATACCTAGGTTTTTTGCTACAGTAACTGAGTCATCGTGACGTGTTGGGAATGCTTCCACCCATCTTGAAAACAGACAGACAATCACTAGGACATATCTTAATCTGTTGTGGGGTGGCATGTCAATGAAATCCATTTGCAACCTGGCAAAAGGACCACCCTCCCGTCCTATGGTTCCCATGCTTCCTGTTTGGATTAATTTGTTGGCAGATCAAACATCTCTGGCAAAGTGATTCTGCAATAATCCTAAATTTTGGATTAAACCATGTTTGTCTAAACAACCTGATCATAGAGTCTCTTCCTAAATGTCCTGGACCATGGTACATCCGTGCCATGTCAGCAATCATGCAATTTTGCATTACTGGTCTGTCATCTTTATAAACCCAAACCTCATCTTCTTCCCGCTGTCTGCAACCTGCTTTTAGCCATGTGTCTTTTTCTTCATCATCTGCCTCATCTTGTAGATATTTTACTCCTTGCCATGTCTCAACTACAGATGTTAGCATAAGTGAGTTCAAAACATGTTCATTGTCTTTTTCCCGATTAATTGAAAAATTGTTTATCGCACAGTACCTTGCAATTTCATCAGCATAGGAATTACCTTTAGTAATATAGTCCTCGCCCTTTTTATGTGCTGCACATTTTACAACAGCAATTTCCTCTGGTAACTGAATGCCATCAATCAATCTCTTGATCAATTTTGCATTCCTGATCGGTGTTCCCGCAAAAGTCAAATAACCTCTTTGAGACCAAAGCTGGCCATAGTCATGGACTACGCCATATCCATACTGACTATCAGTCCCTATGGTAATCTTTTTTTCCTTTTGTTCTTTCACATGCACAAATTAAAGCAATTAATTCTGCCACTTGAGCTGAACGAATTCCCTCAAGAGAGGAACCCTCAACTACTTCTGCAACAGTACAGACAGAATATGCTGCTCTCAAAATGCCCTCATCTGTTCTTAGGCAGGAGCCATCAACAAAGTAAACAAAGTCTGATTCTGGCAAGGGTACATCTTTTATGTCTTGCCTGGGTTTACTGCAGTAATCTAAAACATCCAAGCACTCATGGTCAACATCAGTCTCGTTTTTAATATCAGTAATAGTACCATCAGGCAACAATGTGGAAGGATTTAAATTCACACATCTTGCTATTGAGACATTATCTGATTCCAAAATAATCTTTTCATATTTGGTTAACCTATTACTTGTTAAATGTTGTGTTTTGCTTCTGGTAAGAAGAATTTCAACCAAATGAGGTACATACACTTTTAAAGGAAACCCCATTATGATTCCTTCACTCTGCTCAAGGCTTACACTTGTTGCAGCTAATGCTTTTAAGCAACCTGGTAATGCTTTTGCAACAGGATCAAAAACAGCTGAGAAATAAGCTATTGGCTTTCTCAGTTTTCCATGTCTCTGAATCAGAACTGATAATGCACATCCTTCCCTTTCACTGCAGTACAACTCAAATTCTTTTGTCGTAGTCTGGCATCCCCAATGCTGGGGCTTCACACAAACTTCTTTTTAGCTGCTCAAAAGCCTCTAACTCAGTTTTTGTTAGGGTAATCGGGTCTTTTATGTCTGCTTTTGTCAGTCTCTGCAGTGGTTTTGCAATTACTGAAAATCCACTAATCCATTGACGACAATAGCCTAGAAACATTCTGACTTGTCTCTGTGTTGTTGGAGATTGTATTGCTCGAATCATTTTTATTCTCTCAACTGTCACTTGTCTGATTGATTTTGCAATCCTGTGACCAAGATATTTTACTTCTTGTTTGCAAAACTGTAATTTTGCAGGTGACACTTTTTGTATCTCATCTGTTGAACGATTCAAAAGCGTAATTGTGCCTTTTAGCCACCAGAAGATCATCAATGTACTGCACCAATGTTGACTTACCAGGTAAATCTAGGTCTTCCAAAGATTTCTTTAGCAACTGATTAAAAATAGATGGACTCTCAGTATACCCTTGAGGGATACAACACCATGCTAAGATGCGATCTTGGAACCTGAATGCAAAAATTTGTTGGCTCTCTGGATGCAGTGGAACTGTAAAGAAAGCATTACATAGGTCTATGACCGTGTACCATTCTGCATCATGCGGAATCTGATATAGAATTACCGCTGGGTTTGGTACAATTGGACAACATGGAACAACTATCTGGTTAACCTTTCTCAGGTCCTGAACAATCCTGTAAGTTCCATTTGGCTTTTTGATCCCCATAATCGGTGAATTACATGGGCTGCTCTCAATTTCTTTTAAAACACCTTGTTTTATACATTTCTCAATCACAGGAATGACACCTTCAATAGTTTCAGCTTTCATTTTATACAGAGGAATGTTTGGGAAATCTACTCCTTGTTTTACAGTAATTTGTACTGGGTCCACATGTTTCATTAAACCCATTTCATCTCCAGTTAAATCCCAATTTTTTGCATTAACTGTCTCTTTCAGTTCTTCAGGTAAATTATTTTTATCAAAAGCAGGAAATAGTTTATTTTCTTCTTCAACCATTAGCATTGTTAGCTTTTACAGACCATCTTCTTCCAAAGTTTGGAGCTCAACACCATCCGGTGAGCAGTATATTTTGCAATTCATTTTACATAAACTGTCCCTCCCTAATAGGTTTACAGGACTGCTAATGCAGACTACAAATCTATATTTATCTTTAAATTTTCCAATTTCGACATTAACTGGATCAATTAAATCTGTTGAATTGCTACTCCAACTACTTGGATGATCTCACCAGAGAGAGGAAGGTTTTCTATTTCCACTGATCTAACAGTAGAACGGGTAGCACCTGTACCCACTAGAAAAGTGATTTCTACATCATTCACTTTACCATTTACAAATGGACCATCCTGATCTACCTCAAGAGTGGCTCCAAGCACACACTCTTCCTCCTCTCTCAGGCACCGTCATGAGTAATCCTCTGAATCACTCCCTTCATTTTCTTTTAACCAAAATTGTTGAGAAACATTTGACACATTCACTCTTGGCGATCTGTTTACCTGTTCACCTCCGCAGAATCCTGTTTCAGGACTGTATCTCTGCCCATTCACACAGTTTGGAAGTGGCGGTTGTGGAATTTAGCTCTGCTGATTCACTAACTGTCGCTGTAGCTGTTGCTGCTGACTTATTTCATTTAACTGTCGCTGTAGCTGTTGCTGCTAATTTATCTCACTCTACATCTGTGGATTTAATGATGTATTTTTTAAATTTCTGGGCGGATTCTTACATTCACGCTTCCAGTGTCCAATTTCGCCGCAATTAAAACATGGGAGCTTCTGCTTGAGCGCTTCAATATTCACATTAAATTTTGGTTTATTGAAGTTTCCTTTAAATTTGCCTTGATTCTGGTGAACATTTTTATTTTCTAAGGTCGCTATTTGCTGTTCAGCTACCTTCACCTGTGCCCACATTGCTTTTTCCTTAAGCTTCTTTTGCTTGGCATCTATCTCATCACTGCAGTATTTTGCTTTTCTCAGAATGTCGTCAACTGTGAGTGATTGCCAGCCGACAATTCCATTTCTAATCATTTCACCAACTTCAGGTCTCAAGCCATAAACAAACCTGTATATGAAGTGGCTCATGTCTTTCTCATTTAATTTTTCGTAGCCACTGTATTGTTTAAATACCAGCAGTAATCTTTCATAAAATGAATGTACTGACTCTTTTGGTTCTTGATTTGTTCTGTCAATTTTAACCCAATCTACTTCTTTTGGGGCAATTTTGTTTTTCAACCACACAATTACTTTGTCATATAAATCCATGACATCTGCTGAAGGAACACCTGTTATTTTATCTCGAGCTGGTTCTTCTTTGGGCCAAATTACAGAAATTTTACATTCTGTCCAAAGATCTGATGGGACAATAATGTCAAAGAATCCATCAAGATCAATCCACAGAACTTTTGAAACTTTAATGAATCTGTCTACCTGGTGATTCCATTCTACTGGCTTTTCTCTCAGCCGAGGAAAATCATTTGTAAACAGTAGAATGTCTTGTCTTGTCCAAGAGACATGGACGTACCCTCCACCAGCTATTTCTCTCATAGGAAACTCATTTGCAACTTCCCCTCTTTCTCTTTTTTCTTCTTCTCTTTTCTTTGTCCATTTCACTCTCCATTTGCTTAACCCCTTCGCTGCTCATGACGAGCTCAGCTCGTCATGAGGCACACTGGAGCTGTGCTTATGACGAGCTGAGCTCGTCATGAACAATGGGGTTCGATGAGGATCCAGCACAGGAGGGGAAAAGTCATAGCAGCCAAGGTGTTAATTCACCTAATCTTTTCAGAAACACAATTAATTCTTTTACATGAGTTATCCTACCTGTGGTGTTCAAATTTTCAATATCTTTTTCAGAAAAATCCACTCTGTAATGTTTTTGCAATTGTTTCTGTCTACTCAAATCTATTTCTAATTCAGCAGCCATTTCCTCTAATTGATCATACTTGTTTTTTGTTTTCCATTGTATGCTTTTGCAAATAAACAATAATTCATCATCCTGATATAGCTTTAAATTGTCAGTTCCAATTGTGCCAATAACTAATTCTTCCAAATCTGCTTTCAATTTTGCAACATCAAGTAGTTTAAATTCAGGGGTCTGTAGGGTCTGTGGAGTCTGTGTTAAATCTATTTTATTCATGCTCTTTTCTGGATATCCAGAATCAGATCCTGCAGCAGATGGTGTCTGATTATTTGACAAACTTCGATTTAAAGTTAAATCTGGCATTGTTTTTTCTTGATGTATTTCTGATAAATCTGAATAAAATTTTTCAGCCACTTTCTGAATTTCCGGATTTAATGGAACAGTCAGAGCTGAGTGTCTATTTTCTCTTTGGTCAAAAACCGGTACAACAGGACCAATTGTTACTGGTACTGTCACTGCTTCCATCCCTTTAGTTAATTGCTGAATTAATTCCTCTTTTGCTCTTAAATATTCCGAAACTTCTGGTATATTCCCAAGTCTCTCTGTTCTTATTACATTCCTTGGAAATTCATTTCTCTGTTCTGGAATCTCAGGATAATTTCTGTTCTCTCCTGATGAACTAGAATTACTTCTTGTCCCTACTCTTTCAGGTAATTTTTCGTTATTCTGATTTAAACTGGATGAATTTTCATCAATTTCTCTAGGAGGTGCACTTGGAGAGGTTCCTGAAGAAATTCTCGGGGTAGACCATGACCAATCTGGTTGATAAGGTGGCGGTTTGCGTTTTGTAATATAAATTTCTTCTAAAACCGCATCATCTAATTCTTCATCAATATTACTTTTCTTTTGGGTATTCTTTTCACCTGGTGTTTCAGTAATCATCACTCTTACTGGGTACAAACCATCACACATGTCTGCACGTCTCCTTTGACGCATTCTATCCTCATGAGTTTCCCTATTTATGTATAATTTAGGACCTCTTGTTATACCTCTAGTTTCTCTCTCGAGTTCAATCATCTCATCCTCCCATTCAAATAAAGCCTCAAATTGAGTAGGTCTAGGCTTTGGCACAAGAGCCGTCATTTTTTCCCTCAAGTTTTTCAAAACTTTAATATTAAATGACCCATCTTCCGGCCATTCTAATACACCATCATCTTTGGTATATTGCATCCAATTGTCAAACCAAAGGACAGTATGATAACCATATTCACCTTCCATATATGCTGCGGGTGTTTTGTACTTATGAAGTAATTTTCCACCACACGTTTTAATTTTCTTATCGGGGCTGAATATATTTTTCAATTTCTGAAACCATTTAGGCTTCTTTTCCTCTTTTCTGTACCAATAACTCATGTCTTAAAACTATTCCGCTTTATTTGGAAAAGATCGTAAGTATTTCTTTGTCGTTCCGCTACTATAGCCAATCCGTGCGCGAAACTCACCAACAAGCCAATCAGGTTAAGCCACGTCACTACCTTGCTCAACCAATGGAAGTTCTGTTTTCAGAAAGGACCAATCAGCTATCAGCTCGTTTTGGTCACATGAACCAATCAGTGCGCTTGCTGTGACATATGTTAACCAATCACAGTGCGAACCTTGTGACGTATGCTGCCACTGCAGCTTCACTGTCTCCGCTCCGTAAACTCACCCCTCCTTTACAAAATATTTTCACAGCGCCATTTTGACAATTCTTTCAATGAAATTCAATTAGTAACTACAGAAAAACAAACCATTTGTCTGTTTCGCTAAATAAAGCAATAGTTTTCCCAATCATCCGAGTATTCTTTCTCGTGGAATAGACAACGCTATTCTCACAAAATCATTTATACGCTTTCAAACAGAAAATCCTAACCATGCATACATGAAATCTCTGGTAGGACTTTAACCTGCCAATAGAAAATCCTCATTCGCCAGTAAGAATAGACGACGCTTCCTTACCCAGTTACCCTTCACTCAAGCTTGGATAAATCCTATTACTATTTTCACAGCGAGTTTTAAAACAGGCTCCTAGTCCCTATACTCAAAGCTACAATTTCATAGAGAATCCTCACTATACATTCAACCTATCACACCTAAAATCCCTAAACTTGTGCTGTACGTCCACAACACTAGCGATATGTCAATACCGCAGTTTTTTTTAAACAGAACAAATGCTCTGTGCAACTTCACCTGTTACACTACTCTTTTGCCGGCAACCAGGAATTTTCACACTGCTGGAAAAAACCTTTCGACTACATGTAACAAGTAAACGAACTTACCATGTTTTAGACATATATCCTATGTCATTCATTTCTGACCAAGTCCGGGGCACATCATAAGCCCCTATTGTTCTTAGATTTACCATCCTTCTAGCTTCCTCAAAGAGCAACATTCGTCCGAACGCAAAGTTCACTTCCTACTCTTGGCAGGCTTTCCAGGCTTTTTGTCCTTGGTCTTTACAACAAGAACACATTCGTCTTGACCATAACGCTTCTGATTTATTATTTGTTTAATCAGCAAAAGAGAATTCCTCTTCCTGCACGTGAGTGAAGACTTCACTCTGGTCAAGTTTCATATTTTCCTTCAGCACTGCCAGACATTTTCTTTCAGGCTCGTTCGAGAACTAATATTTAAACAAACACAAAACTTTAATAAATTTGAGTAATGAAAATTATTCTGTTACCCACCCCCTTTGCTAAAGTTAATCCATTAGTTTATGTTATCTAGCTTTAAGCACATATAAGCAGCATTTTTATTTACCATCTTCTTTTTAGACCTACAGGATTCTCCATGAGCCTTTGCCACATATAAGACAAGATATAGACAAAAGCACATTTAAAATAGGCATATGCCATTAATTAAACAGCCGCAATTAATGTTGACTGAATCAATAAACAAGGTTAGTTCATTATTTTTCAACTTACCTGCAAATGCAACATAGAGCATATAAATTAGTCCCGTGTGTCATGAATGTATTTTAATCTAGGTTGATTAGTACATTTTCATGCATAAACTCATTAATACGATTATTTATCATGGAAGTTTAACTTTGCGAGTCAAAATATAATTCATTTCTGAACCTCGCTTCATCACACTGTAACACCCAACTACCACTCATGTATTGCCCTCTTGACGCAAGGTTTTGCGAAGCAGTACAAAGCACAATATGCACCAAGAAAAGGGCACCTTTCTAGCACAAAATCCATTTGATGCTGCAAAGTAAACCCACTTGCCAGACTTGCATCATTTTGCATGGCTTTGTGGTGGACCAAAGTCTAACGAAATCAATGCTTTTCTAGAAGGACAGAAAAAAGACACCCTTCAAATGCGGGAGGTTTGACAAGTGAAACATTCATTTTATTAATGCTTACATTACAGTAAATCAGGCAGCATTATAACTATCCCCTGTATCACATTCATTTATATAGATGACCATGCAGGATCTGGTTCAATTATCATTTGAAAATTAAGGAACAGGGTGAGGAGTCTGCTTTAAAATATAGTGCATTTCTTTAAATTCAGCTTGCACGCTGAACATATTCTCAGGTGAAGTAAGTGTTTTAAAATGAGCTAAGCGTTTTCTCTTGACCTTGGCTATTGACTTTCACCTGTGGACTCTGCTAAGCATTATTATGAGGTTCCCTGTCGCAACTAGGCGCCCCATGTCTGTGGCCCTGAACAAATCCCATTGATCACCTCAAACCCATTAACACTTAAATACACTCACTCTATCCACATGCCCCTCAAACAAATTCTATAGTGTTCCTCACCCCTTACACTGCAGACCTCATAACTCATTACAACCTCACACTCCCTGCCTCACACCTCCCAGACACCTGCCTATCCATAAGATATCGCATTCTGCCTGTATACCGAGCAAACAAGACAAGAGGAGGACACATCATTATACACAAATCCTACTGACCCTGCACTCCAAGTGAGCAAGCAAAACCAAAATCCTTCATTCACATGAAATGCCTCGTTCCACTCTGTGATGTGACAACCACATTTAATCTAATCTACAGGTTCCCTTGACTCAACAAGAGCATCAGTAATTAAATCTCAGACCTTATCGCCATCTCACCCATCCAACACAACCATAACACCCTACTCAGAAATGTCAAACACCCCAGCATTACAAGCCCTAGGAAGATGAGTCTCCTTTGTTGAGCCCACCATGATAAACATGAAACATCCCATTACCTAAACAACCCATGTCACAGGCTACATTGTTAAGCTCTCACCCACTTCATCATCCTCATCACCTTGCTATATGCTCAGTCAACACAAACAGGCCAATTGAAGCAACAACAAAAAACGTTTCACTCCTTCAAGAAGTTCTCAGTTGACGTCATGCAACATAAACTCAGGTTCCTCCTTGACATGATTGCCCAGCAACTAATGGCAACTCTCTTCTCAACAACTTTAAATACACCCACTAAGAATCATGTTAACTGCAGTGCCCCTCAGAACAAAACAAAAAAACACTCACATAACCATTTGCACCCAAAAACGTATCAACAAGAAGTGCACCTTATGCAAACAAGAAAATGCGAGAAAAGGAAATCCTTAGATTACCCCACACTTTCTAAATCTCTCTGCTCTACATGCAAGAACATTATTAATTCAGACACAACCCTGTAACACACCAAAACCATCACCATTCATAAGTCTTTTGAGAGTATATAGGATGGTTCCTAATTCTATACCTGAACAATATCTTCTCTATTCCCTGTCGTTAGGAGGCAATTGATTTCAACAAGAAAAATACCTCGGAATGTTCTCTTAAGGACTGCTCCTCTAACCCGACTAACCAAGAAAACCAAACATTCGCATGGACTGAGGAAGTAGATTTTCATGATATCAAAAATGCCTTCACTCAAGTATCTATACCAGCACTTGTATGGGAAAAGTAACCCTACACTGTAGAGGCTGATAGTTCCAATACCTTAGAGGGAGTCATATTGTTACACTGATGAAAGAACAGTTCAGAGTAATTACTATTTATTTATTGATAGTATTTATAAAGTGCATCATCATCCCCTAAAGGATATCCCAGTGCTAGACCTAAATTACACAAACTCCATGCACTATGAGGCCATTAAAGTGGAAACAGCAAGGTCGTCAACATCTGCTGAAAAGTTAGCAGGTCTGAAGTCAAACAAACTAGCAAAAGAAGGGTTGGAGCAAGATACCTGCACCTGTTGTGGCCAGTGACTTTTGAGTAGTATGATGGTGCTTGGGAAACCTAGGAACACAACCCTATCTGTTCCTTCAAGGACAAAGTCCTAAACAAACAACATAAGCTGTGGAATCAGCACCCATCAACAAAATATTTCTTTGTAATAACAATCAATGTCCTTTAGATCAATGGTTAGAGTCCATATCAAATGAACAGGTCCGAACTTGATGATCGTATATTTTCAATTCTTTATTTTGTTTTCACAGTAGAAAAAATGTTCAAGTTCGGACCTGTTCATTTGATATGGACTCTAACCATTGATCTAAAGGACATTGATTGTTATTACAAAGAAATATTTTGTTGATGGGTGCTGATGCCACAGCTTATGAGGTCTGAAGTCAAGCAAAGATTAAGAGGGAAGGTATTCCAGTAAGAGGCCGCTCAGGAATCAAAAGCATGGACACCCATTCTGGATTTCTTTATCCTACTACTATATAAAAGGGCCTGATAAGAAGAGGGGAGAGTGCACCCTGGTTTGTAAAAGGAACTTGTCACGCAAAGGTGCAGGAACAGTGTAGATTGGTAATGGCTCTCTTGCACACAGGAGACCAGTGGTGAGAATTCAGGCAGGCCCTAGTCGGACTCCTCTTGGTATTATTACAAATCAATCTTGCCGCTGCATTTTGAATAGATTGGAGGTGGGTGAACTAGTAGGCAGCCATTCCTAGATACAGCTCGTTGCCATAGTCACGCCTACTCATAATCAATGCTTGTACTGCACTCTTCCGTCCCACTACTGGGATCCACCAAAATATCCTGTGCAGCACCCGCAGGAGTCCAAAACAACTCCTGCACACAGCATTTGCCTGATCATGCATACAGAGAGAGTCGTTGATTAGAAAGTCCAAATTCCTGACCACCCTCTTTGACCTTAGAGCAGGACCTTAAAGCAAAGGCCACCAGGAGTTGTTGCAAACTCTGCAATACCACAGGGGGTGCCATAATGTTACAAAGATGAAAGTACAGTTCAGAGTTGTTATTACATTCAGCTACCAAAAATTCTGCGACTGTGATCAATTATATGATTTGTGAGATGGAACTCTTTGCCTTTCGCTCAGCTTTTACTGAGTGGGGACAGTATTTGGAAGGTTCTTCTGCTGTTGCTATTTTAACACATTACAATGATTTACAACTTCTTAAGAGAGCTCATTGCATAAATCACTTGGCTGGATGGTCTATTGCTGTCAGCTTTAAATATAAGCGCACCCAAATTGTGGGAAAGATACATTTTGATTAGATACATCATCAAGCAGTTTAGTTGAGTCTAAGGTGACTATAACAGTGCTCCCCCATTCTTCACAACGCCCCAATGTCTACCTGTAATACAGGCAGACTATCAGAACATATCACAAGGGGTATTGAAGAAAGATCTGGACATAGAAAACCTCCAAAAGACTCATACACATCTCTTTAAAGAAATAAAAGGGTATCAATTGCTTCACCAACAGTTGGTTATTCCCCAAGACTCCATAAATAAATACATAAAAAAATAGTTCTATGATAACCCTGGTGGTAGACATTTTGATGAACAATTGCACACCTTGTACAATGTCAATTTTGGTGGCCAAGTATAAAGAAGGAGATGCATGTATATGTAAATACATGCTCTGCATGTGCTTTGTCCAAGACCGACAAGAATAAAGCCGTACTACTTCATCCTCTTCTTTACACCTGACTAATCATAGTCCTAGCTTTCAGTTGATTTTGTCACAGATTTACCTCCCTCTCAAACGATGACAGTTGTAATAGTTTTTGTGGATTATCCAACAAAATGATCTAACTTCATACCATAAAAGGGATTGTCCACAATTATGAATGTGCTTTAATCTCACTGACTCACATCTATCGTTCATATAGACTACCAGTTAATCTGCTATCCGACAGAGGAACACAGTTCACATCCAATTTTTGGCAATAGTTTATTAGAATATTATAAATTCAACCCAATCTTTCAATGGAACACCACCCCTAAATTGATGGTCAGACAGAGCAGCTCAATCAAAAGCTGGAACAATATATGGATTGTTACACTCATGCTCAACAGGAACAATTAGGAGGCTATCTTGCTGTGGCAAACTTCACCTATTAAGGAGCATGCATCTCTGGATTCCAGCCTTTTTGTGCCTTGTTTGCCTTTCATCCAAAAACAATGCCTCTCCGAACTGTCTTTCGCTAAATTCATGTTGTCTCTACCTAGGAAGAAACAAGGACAGTTTGTTGCAACTGGTTCCCCTATAAGAAGATATGCACTCTCTGCCTGTGAAGGCTGCCGTACATCTGTCTTGTATCCTGACGCTTTATCTTAAATTTTTTATTTTGACAGAGATCTCTGTAAGAGAATGGAAAGATCTGGATATAGCTGCTGCTATCCCTGCTAATTGTAGAGGGTTTGATTGGGAGAGTCCAAATTGAGGGGTTATTGCCATCATTGTTAAGAATAAGCGTTCTACTTCTTCTATCACAAACACTTCTCTCAAATAAGCAGAGCTAATAGCACTCTAGCCCATTTCTAGCAATTATATGAACATATACTGCCTCAACGATCTTATAGATTGGTTTGAGCGGGTTAAGCGGGCTGTAGTGGCTCCAACTCATGTGGTAGAGCATAAGCTGGATGGGAGTTTCGCCTCCCTATCCTGCCCATAAGAACACATGGCTTCTGATAAAGAAGGATATACTCTTCAAATCATTTGTCTTGGTCCACAGAGCACTGCACCATTATGATGCAGCCTATCTTAGGGCCAGAATTAGTTTCTATGCCCCCTCTAGAAACCTGCGATTAGCCTTCAGCCTTCTTACTAGGATTCCTAATATTTGCCACAAGATAATGGGTGGACAGACCTTCTCCTACCTTGGGCCAGTGGCATGGAAAATACTGCATTTTAAGCTACGGTCTGTAGCTGTTACCGCTGTGTTCAAGAAAAGTTTAAAGATCTGGCTCTTACAACAAAAGTAGATGATCTGACCTGGATGGCTGAAAGGCTCAGCACCTGGACACTCAATGGAGAAGCTGTGCGCTTTATAAGTCACATTTCCTTCATTCATTTAACAAAATCAGTGCCAAGCAACACATCAAAATGTATTACTTCAAATTTAAAGTATGACTCTGGGAAAAAATAACATGGGGAGTTATGCATAAGCATTATACAATGCCAAAGCAGGTCTGAATACAACCTCAGAAGTAAGTATTAAGGCGAAAAAGTTATCAATGGAGAACTGGCGTGTTAGATCAAGTTGTGCCTATGAAAGCTATTGTAACTCATTGATCAAACTCAAAAGAGCTCGATGTTCAGACACACTAGTTTCTGTAGAAAGGCATATAAAGCTGCTGTAAGATAATGATGAGAAGACTTCAATCCTAATAATAAAGTGATCTGTAGAGCTGCTTTATAAGCATACAACCAAGTGATTAAGAACCGCCCTCAGTGTTGCCTTCCAAATACATCTTGAATGCAGCCACCCTCACTCGGAAAGGGCTAGTCACTTACATGAGCATTCATACCATATTTACTGTTCTCCCTCCCTACTTATCACAGAGAATGTCTGCCAAAAATGTATCTGAAACTTACCAACAAAAAAGTTATAAAATCCTTTCTAACTTTACTAAGCAGAATTACAGGCTGACGTGTATGGCAGTGGCATGCACAATGTCCCATTCACAAGGTACAAATCAAACTTGGCAAGATTAGATCAAGCTCCCACTTGGACCTTTGTAATGTGAAGGTGATATGATGAGGGAAATATGTTATGGCAACCTAAACCCAGAGCTGCACAGCCTCTTTTTAATTGCTAGTGGGACCGCTGAAAGACGAGAACAAAGCAGTTTTTATAATACTACTTAAGAAAGAAGATAGAGCCAGTTGATTGATGCTACTACTTGCCCATCCCAGAGCTACTTTTTCTGACAAGATGGTTAAAATGACAATACAAACAGTCAGCTGATCATCAGAAGAATAACCAAATTGCCATCTCTTGATACATGTGGGATTCAGGTTGGCACATGGTACTGATACTTTTGATTGCAATGCTAGACAATCTGCAGACCACTCTAGATTGGGGTAAAATAGCAGTTATGGTCCTTTTAGTCCAATCTGCCACAGCTGACACAATTTTCCATCATTTTCTTATCTTGAAACTGCAAGAGGTATAAGTGGGGAGCAGGATCCCAAAGCTGGGGATTTGTATTTTGTTCTGTTTTCAGCTTTTTAACTGTTTTTTATTACTTATATTTGTTTTATATATAGTTTTTACGTTAAGCCTGTCTGCTCTGTGCCATAGCTACCAGGGGTTGAGCTCATATTTAAATTACTGAAAGGTTTACTGGGCCTAACAAGAATAGTGATATTGTTACTTGTGGTGGAGCACCAATCACCCCAAATAATAATCCACTTTCTCATAAGACACATTAAAGAGAACAGGTTTTCAAGATGGCAGAATGTTCTCATTTAGTCTTAAAAATATGGCAGTGTTATCTCACATCTTTTGATTCTCCCTCAGCAGAGAGCTGCAGGTCAGTCGCGATGAGCTCATTGAAGGACGAGCCAAACTTGTGGAACATAAACCATTAAGAAGTGTTAAGATGAGTCCTTTGCAACCGATCCACAACATTCTCTCACAGGTAAATTGCTGAGTTTGATCATGTAATTGCCTCTGAAATCCCACAGACCTACACACCTCCAAACTAGCTCCTTATACTGTTGAGCCACATGGACCCAGCCTTCTTTTCTCACTATGGTGCAATGATCTGCAGGCATCAAAATAAAATACAAGTCTGTACTCTGTGAAAGACAGATGCCACTGGACAACATTATTTCAAGGAAATACCTTACAGATGGAGGTTATTCAGGTCTGTGGTAATGTAAGTCTTTTTTCTTTGTATAGGTAGTAGTAGTAGTAGTAGTACAAAGCTTTATTTCGATATGAAATATCTTAAAAAGCACATTGGCAGATAAAAATACAATTCATTTTTAAAAGACATTAGATAAACACTTGAACAAAGTACAACAGGTAATGTTGCCGTATCGTTTGGAACCTCCTGGGGCTGCTGCAGTTTGTTTGTAAAGGTGCCACAGAAAACAACATTGCAGTAGTCTAGTAGGGGACAATTGTGGCTCTTGTGATTTAAAGTTGATGGTCCTATTGGAGCAGTGAAGTCATGAAGGGATGTAATCACCATCACCGAGGGTAGTGTCTAAAACCTGCAGTTGAAGAGAGGATTATGATTGATGTGTCAGGTTTCCAGGCACTTGTGGCTTGATATCGGAATACCTTGAACTTGGTAAATGAAGACCATCTCCCTTTATTTCACGATTGCAGAAGTAAAGAGGTCCTTGATGAAACAATGGAATATATCATCCTGATACTGTTTTCCTGGCACTTCCCATTCCTATGCAATACAATGGTGTTTACTTTGAGATTAAGGTTTATGAAACATGCTAAATCATTGAAAATAAAATGCAAACATATTCACCATGGTTTATTCATAGGGAACAGTGGCATTTTTTCTTGAGTTTTTTTTATAACTGATGTGTGGATGTTAGAATTCTCAAGGAAGGTGGGTGACCCAAGATCCCAAGGGTTGGCAATGAGTTTTATTTGTAAACACATTTGTGTACTGCTTCACTCCTGGTAGTTGATGGGTGAGCAGGCTAGAGCTTTGCTTCACCATTCCTTCATGCAGTCTTGGCAGTCATGACCATGCCTCTTCTGGTGTCGAAAGCACTGCTGCATGCACTTTTTGGAGTATGAAAGGGGAGTCTCTGGAGGACTATATTGTAGCATTGCGAGAGACCTATTGGAAATTGAGGGGTATATTATCAACAACTAGCGATATTTATCGCTAAATAGGCCGGATTTTATCGCAGAGATAACGTGCTATTAGCAACGTTTATCTCTAAAGCGATAAAAATTCCGGCGATAGTGACGAAATGCGTGAATATCGCTGGAAATCCAGCGGTATTCAGGCATTATCGCTAATAGGGACGTAGCCTGAATATCCACCTCCCATTGGACATACAGGCTGAGAACTGGTCTGAGCAGGCGCTAGGTTTTGGAGATATTCGCGCTTAACGCGAATATTTCCATCGCTACGCAAGCGTTGATAATAGGCGATAGCTGTGTTAGCGACTGCTTTCAGCCGCTAACAGGTTGGGTACGCCCACTTTGCATGTAATTAGCGATAAATATCACTGACATGCAAAGAGGGCCCCAAAACGCTCGCTATCGCCTACAAGCTGTCGCTTGCTGCTGTTAGTGACAGCTTGCTAATAGGGCGATAAAATTATCGCCGCTTAGCGACCGAAAACGGACGCTAAAGCGGCGATAATCTCATATTGCCCGCCTTGGTAATATGCCCCTGAGTCACTCCTTGCTGCTGGACTACTCCAGGGTGGAGGTGCACTGGATATTTACGGTTGGGCCAAATGTAGGTGAGGATGTAGATTTCGATGCAGCACAAACAACTCTTATGGTCTCCTTTAGGCCGCTCTGCATCAAATATTTTGAAACCTTTAACCACATCGCTGCTGCGGTTATTTTTGCGCTGTGCGGCTGTTTTCGATTAACCGCGTTACATGACGAGCTCAGCTCGTCATCCGCACACGTCACCTGTGGCTGATGACGAGCTGAGCTCGTCATCAGCATCGAAGGGGTTAAGCACTGGAGAGTGAGAAAGGAGCAGGATGAGCCAATTGACTGACTCCCTTCATGTTTGTGGCACATTTCAAGCATGTCTGCTTTTCTGAACCGTATTGGTGAAATTCAGGATTTTAATATGTAAGGCACTCATCTGCAAGTGTCTGCCAACACATACCGCATGGAACTCGAAGTTGCCTCAGAATACATGTCATCGCTGCATGTGGCAATGACTAATATAAGCCAGTTAATGTTGCTTATCTTTGATGCCCAGAAAAGGCTAATGAGAATGACTGATGTCATGGTCAAGAGACGAGAGAACTGCAGCACAAATGTATCTGTTCTGCAAAGAGTTTATCATGCATTAGGTGCAGCATAGCAGACCATTTCACAAGAGTGTGAAGGGCACTATCGAACCTATAAAGGAGGCTGCCTTCAAAGAAGACCTACTCAGAGTGGGTACTGACTACATGCAGAACCAGAAACTCCTGAGGCGGAAGCCGGGAGACAAAGACCTTGCTTTTAAAATTGATTGATGCACGTGTGTTATTGTGTGTCATTGTGAAATACTTGTGTTTTTAAAACCAATCCCCTACCTGGCTGCACAGGACTCGACCTTGGAAACCTACCGCTCAGCTGACCAGCGCTGACAGCGGCTCCCCCCAAACAAACACGGCGCCATTGCCGCCGTGTAACGAAACCACGCCCCCTTGGAGGCCACGCCCTGCATCTACATAAAAACATGTGTCACTTCTGTACGCGCAGCGGATGGGCGCAGCGGGCGCGCCAGCAGCGCGCCGAAGGCGCGCCAAAGGCAAGCCCGTCTAGGCCCGTCCGGGCCCAGCCGGCCCCAGGCCCTACCACTATGCCCATTTTCGCCGGGAATAATCTGACATACTCCAGGGACAAGCTTCTAGCCCTGAAAACCCAGAAACACCCAGCCTGCACGCGCACCTTGACAGGCGACAACCCATTCAGTAGATGCAATCTCTGCAACCCTGTCGGCTTGGATCCCGCTCCCAGTGGACTTCAACTAGGCCTACTTAATTGCAGGTCGCTTGTGAAGCACGCGCACGAAATCAACCTCCTAATTACGAACCACGCCACAGACATCCTGTTCCTAACTGAAACTTGGCTCACTGCCAGTAACGGTCCCGACATAGTCCTCGCACTCCCTCCCGGGTACCTTATTTACTCGCTGAACAGACCAGAGGGCAGAGGAGGTGGACTTGCCATAATCTATAAAGACGCCTTTACCTGTAGATCCTCCGACGGCAACATCAAGGGATGCGAAAGCTGTCACTTCGCCATACAAATTTCCCCAGTTACCTCGCTAACGGGAATGTTGGTATACCGCCCTCCGGGCCACCTGGCGGAATTTCCTAGCAAAATCATCGATCAGATCTCCAGTGAGTGTACATCCGCCTCCAACTACCTATTACTGGGGGACCTCAATGTCCACTTCTTGGACCAGGTCGATAAGCAGGCAACAGAACTGCTACAGGACATTACCTCCACTGGCCTCGATCTGAAAAATCCACAGGCCACTCATGTAAGAGGGCAATTGCTCGACCCCATATTTACTAATATTTTAGACCTGAAAACCCAAGATCACGTCCCCCTTCCTTGGACCGACCACTTCCTGGTCCCCTTTGTATGGCCTATCAACATTCCGCCCCCTCCTCCCCCCAAAATCAGAACCCTTACCAGACAATGGCATGAATTGGATCCAGACGAATGGGCAGCCAAACTAGGGGAAAACGTTCCCCTCCCCTCTCAAGACCCCATAGCCGCGGATAAGGAATTCAACACCTGGCTCACCCATTCCCTTGATGCCATCCTGCCAAAAACCAGCTCTCTGAAAAGCATCAAGGGAGTCAACCCATCCCCCTGGTACACCCCCGAACTCAACCTTCTGCGGAAGGCCTGTAAGAGGAACGAACGCCTCTGGAGGAAGGACAAAACAGCAGAGAAAAAAGACATATTCCGTACCTCCGTAAATACCTACAAAAAGGAGTTACGTAACACCAAAATCGCATTCTACGAGAGCAGAATCAAAAACGCTGCATGCTCGGCCCACGAAACCTACGCCGTTCTTAAAGAACTCCTTCACCCCCCTGATCCCCCTCTCAAACCACTCGACCCCAAAGAAGCGGAAAGCAAATATACCAATCTTGCTACCTTCTTTGACGAGAAAATACAAAAAATTCTCGCGGCCATTCCCCCCTCCGAACCGTGTAAACTGGGTCACAAGGATTGGGACTCCTCCAGGCCCTCTCCCTCCCTGGACGCCTTCGGTCCAGTCACCACGGAACAGGTCACGGCAACACTGGCCTCAATCAAAAGTGGGTCCCCTCTTGACCCCGCACCCCTCCGCTTCCTGAAAAAAGTGACCAACTCCATCACCCCCCCCCCTTACGGCACTGATTAACTCCTCCCTCTCGCAGGGTATAGTTCCCCCCAGCTGGAAAGCGGCGGCAGTCAAAGGTCTTCTAAAAAAACCCTCTTTGGACCCATCTCCCTTCTCCCAGGAAATAGTAAGATCACGGAAAAGCTAGTGAATAAACAACTATCACCTTTCCTGGAGAGCAACAACCTACTAGAGGTCTCCCAGACAGGGTTTCGTCCAGGCCAGGGCACGGACATCGCCCTCCTGGCAGCAGTGGAAAAGGCCAGATGCATTCTGGACACAGGAGGATCAGTGGCAGTGATCCTCCTAGACCTCAGTGCGGCCTTCGACACTGTGGACCATCTTACCCTAATCCAACGTCTGGGAGAAATCGGAGTAAGAGGTACGGCCCTGACGTGGCTAAAGTCCTTTCTAGCAGGCCGTTCCTTCCAAGTCTGGGAGAACGACAGCCACTCACCCGATATCCCCCTCCGCTGTGGAGTACCGCAGGGCTCATCCTTGAGCCCTACGTTATTCAACGTATACATGGCCCCTCTGGAGAAACTGGTCAGTCCGTTCGGCGTATCAATCATCAATTACGCCGACGACACCCAGCTGGTGGTAACCCTCTCACACCCCCATCACTCCCCCTCTGATCTTCACAGTTGTCTCACCGAAGTCCACCGCTGGATGAACCTCTCCTCACTAAAGTTAAACGGCTCAAAGACCGAGATACTGATGCTTGGCCACAGACTACCCTCCCTGCCGCCTCACCTCTGGCCCAACTGTCTGGGTGATCCCCCTGATCCCAAGGAAGAGGTCAAAAGCCTGGGTGTGTGGATCAAAAAAGACCTGAGCTTCAGAACACAGGCAAAAAAGACGGCAGGAACATGCTTCGGACTTCTCAGAGCCTGTAGAAAGATCTTCCCTTTACTCCCTGCGAACGCCAAGAAACTCCTGATTCAGGGCCTCATCCTGGCGAGACTGGACTACTGCAACGCAATCTACCTGGGAGCCCCCGAAGCTACCCTCAACACCTTGCAGAAAGTCCAAAACGCCGCAGCTCGCCTACTTACTGGCACACCTGCAAGATCCTCGGCTAAGCCAGCTCTCAAGTCTCTCCACTGGCTCCCAGTCAGAGAAAGGGTTGCCTTCAAGGCTCTATGTCTTGCCCACAAAACCCTTAACAACAACGGCCCCCCTCTCCTTAAGGATTTCATTATTCCCTACAAGGCGGAAAGGGCCCTCCGGTCCAGCGGAGAAAATTTCATCACAGTCCCCAGAGTTAAAAAAGCCAGGACCGGTGGCCGCCGCTTCTCGGTCCACACGGCCAAACACTGGAACAACCTCCCACGTAGACTGAGGACAGAACTCAATCTCCTTCAGTTTAGGAAATCACTAAAAACCTTCCTTTTTCTTCATCCATAACTCCCTCCTCTGCGGAAACCACAGGAGATTCAGGTTTAGCGCTGGGATGCTTTAGGGTTACTACGCGCTCTACAAAACCTTTAAATAAATAAATAAATAAATAAATAAATAAATGCAGGTGATAATTTGACCAGCATCGTCATTAACTAGCTGCAGGACAATGTTGAAATGTTAAAGATATCACTGAATATTTCAGTATCTGGACCCAGTGACAGGCCAATCCAAACGCTTTAGTGAGTGGAAGAAAAAGTTGCTGCTACTAGCCTACTTAAAGCTATTATTGTGTAAAAACTAGAAAAAACAGTAATAATGCAGCCAAGAGAAGGAATGGGGAAACAAAACATCAAATCCCTATACAATTGACAGGGCCGTTTCTACCATCAGGCAGGATTATGCGGCCGCCTAGGGCGGCAGAATGGCTAGGGTGGCAAAAGGGGGAGAAATTGTGTAGGCCTTCTACAATTCCACATCGCGTGATGTCACGTTTGGGCCGTGTGCGCCGCGATCTTTGCTGTGCCAGCATGGCTGCGCTGCGCGTGTCATCACGGGTCACAGTACAGACAGAGAAACAGTCAGGTACGGAGGTATGCACCAGGCGGCGGTGCGCCAGGGGGTGACAAGTGGAGCGAAGCACAGCTGGCAACTAATAGCTCTCCTGAGAGTAAAAAGCGAGTGTGTGATCCGGTGACTCCATCTCTGGACAGGCCTCGCTTTGCCCCTCTTCTCCCCCTCTCAGCCGTGGGTGTTTCTGTTCTCAAAACTGTGTACAAAAGGACTGCAGGGACCGCCCTGCCCGATAAATATACACGTAGGGTTTTTCACGATGCCTATCTACTCACGAAAGCACAGAGGAGAGTAAAACATTGAGGCACATGGCCTCGTGTAGACAGAGGAACAAAAAGCTGAAACATTCAGTGGAGCGGAAGGACATGGAGGGCCTGACAGGGACACAGCGGTCCAGGAGACATATAGAGATGAGAACAAGAGCAGATGCACATTGAGGTGGGTGGTGGTGGGGGGGGGAGGGGAGAGTGGTAAGGTGCAGATGGTAGCTGAGTGTGAGAGGAGGGTTGAAAGTAGGGTGGGGGTGAGGAGAGGATGAGAGAGGAGAGGTGACATGACAGGCCTGTGGACTGCACTTACCATCTGACCTTTAAGAACTTACAGGTGATGAGGAGACCTGGCAGACCCAAGGACACCACCGGAAGGGGGAGCTGCAGAAGTACGAAGGCATTGGGAGGGAGGGGGGCTGGGGTACAGAGACAGGGAAATATACAGGGGGCTGTGTGAAGAGGGATGAGGTGAGGGGTGAGGAGAGAATTGCTTAAGGGGATGAGGTAGAAAGAAAAGAGAGAACAGAGGAGAGAACAGATCAAGGAGAGAGGGGCAGGCAGTCAAAGACCAGCGCTTCTTTATCTGTGTCCTTCCAGGCCTTCGTGCATGAGACGGCCTATCTGGAAGTGTGTATGTTAAAGAATTAAGGTTATAGAAACATAATGGGGTGATTAAGGGTTATCGGTAATTCGAGAAAAAAATATCCCTGCTATTGTTTGAGACAATTTGGCATTCTAAGATATAATTAAGGCCTGAGTGAAAGTTTCATAATAGCTGGAAAATCGCAAGTAATGAGAATATCGGCATTGCATGAATTTTATAAATTAAGTTTTGTTATTTTGCTATTGTAAAATGTTGCTTACTTTTCAACCAGAGGGCACTAGTTCAAAGAGAAAAGTCCTCGCAAGAACGTTAGAACTATGGTTGAGATGCATTTGTTCTCAAACCAGTCTCCTGCTGGTATCTTTTGTGACTTGTTTTATTACCTGGAGTAAGCCCTTGTGTGTAAATTTCATTTGAGATACTGGCCAAGAGCATTTTAGGAAATTTGCGTCATTTTGTGAAATATTTGTTAAAGAGATGTCATTTTGAAAACAAAAATCACAATTTCGTCGACCCCCAGTGTGGGGTGAACCTCCTAATTAGTGGTGAGAAAACTCTGCAATCTGGTTAAACTCCCTGTTGTTCTTCGTTGTTAATGGTGATGATAGGGAGTTGTGAATACTTTCGCTGTCAGTAAGGAGTGTACAACATGCAGCTATCCAGTCTTCATGCTACTAGCTCAAATACAAGCTATTTTATATCTAATGCTTTTTATATCTAATTCGTCTAGCCTGGACGACAGGGGGAGAGTGTGATGGTAGTGAAAGGGAGGGGCGGCATTTTTCAATTCTCGCCTAGGGCGGCAAAACACCTAGAAACGGCCCTGGCAATTGAGCATCAATTGTGTGCCTCTTCCCCAAATTTCATCACCATTTATAAATTGTTTCATACAGGCAATCAAGGGAAAGTACACATGACAGAAACTGAAACTTTAAATAATGGTTTTAATAGGTGCATAGCTTATTCAAGAGAAAAGTACATAGAGACCTTGAGAAAAGATACAATTTGCGAGCTTGATTGCAAATTCTCACTTCGCCTTGTCAGGGTTGGAAATGAGGCCTGTGGACATCGGAAGCGAGAGAGCCCAAGCATGCAAAATGGCTGCAGGCTGAACAACATGACGTTATTAATTTGCAATTTATTTAAATCATGCATGATTTAACAGGTGCATCAAAAATTCTCACTATTATTGACACTGGTGCATGGCTACATTCAACTTTCACCGACATCATCAACTGTGTGATGGTGAGCTTGCAAAAGAGAGAAAGTAAAACAAATATGCCAAACAACAAATTCTATCAATTAAACAAAGCTATCCTGAAGGTCTTGGGAAAGGTTGGTCAACGGTAATCAGAACTCAGCGCTAACATTGTTGACACCAGGTTGCAGTCAATGGAAATGACTTAAATTAATGGCATATGTAAGGCTATGTTAAGGAAGCAGATTTCCACTAATGCAAGAAGGTAACATTGAGAGTGATCTTAGAGGTACAAAGATAAGGTCGCTGGGGGGTTCTGGCAGAAAGCAAGGACCTCACCAAGGTTCCGTCAGTAAAGCTCTGTCATCTTCTGGACCGGCACACAGAACCACTCCCTGAAAATCGAAACATCAAACAAAATTATTACACCCAGAGGTAAAAGTAACCATAATAATGGTGGCCCAGCTATTTGGTTCTGGGACACAGAGAAGCCAAAAATGTGTTTATCTCTCTCCCAAGAAACAGCCAGCTCAGGAAGAGTTAGATGAAGGAGACAAGGACTAGCTTGCCTTGAAATTCAATGGTCAGTAAGGATTACAACTGATTTTACTCATTTCCTTTCATGCTACGCCTTCTATGGTGTGATTTATAATAAGGGTAGAATCCATTGCTAAGGGCGGTAAATAATTCAGATGAATATAACTGTTTCAGGTTCACCATCATGGAAGTTACATTCAAGATGTTTTTGTGGATAGTTTCTAAGCAGCTTTTTGTACATAGGAGCAAGTAACCTCTTAGCGATAGGCATGAACTTTGAAGACAGACTACAAATGTGTTGATATAAAGATGGTAACCAGAACTGTGGTTGCCATGTTTAGCCATGATCTTTTCCTGTTTGATTATTGTGGACTCCAAGGGCCATACGCAATATTGTTTGAAGTGCTCTCCTAATCATTTCCTCCAGGGTCTCTCATAGTTAAGATCATGATTCAGCCCTTCGATGTTGTTCATCGAGGAATATGAAACAACAATTAAAGGAAGACCGGTCTGAGACAGAGATGGGCAATGACCTCCATTGTCTGACTTAAAAAACATACTAAACACATGGAGA
The DNA here is from genome assembly GCF_964263255.1 of Lissotriton vulgaris. Lineage (NCBI taxonomy): Eukaryota > Metazoa > Chordata > Amphibia > Caudata > Salamandridae > Lissotriton > Lissotriton vulgaris. The sequence continues at coordinate 10,397 of NW_028254317.1, read as the reverse complement.
ATCTAGGAATGGCTTAAAACTGGAGAATATTGTCAATGGCGAACACATACTCAAACCTGAATGTGCTCATTTACACTTTTCTCCATTGGGAAGTAAAGCCCAAATCTAAGGGGGCTCCAAAAGTCGAAAAAGGGGACTAGATTATCTTTTTAGGGCTCAACAAATAATGACAATGACAAGCCCTCTGCTTGCAATACTTCAGGAGGAGTGTAAGAGAAGCAGTCCTGAGAATGGTGACACAAATGTAGGAGCAGCTCAAGGGCACAGCTCTTACTATTTTCTGACGTGTACTGCATTACAGTTGTGAGAATGAAGAAAATTGATCTGAGGATGGAGGTGGTGTGTAACCACAAAAACCAGACGGAATCTGGGATGAGGGAACTAGAGGCACGGGGTGCTAGGAGCTGGCAGCCTCCAACAGAAACTGTTTACCATAATAGAGCCGCTCCCAGTGAGGTGTTGCTAGTGCTAGTGCTAATCAATTCATGAGTGCAGGCATCTCACAAAAAGTGAAGGATTGGTCTCACACACCGCCCGGTGTCATGCTTCATCATTGACCAGTCCTCTCCCTCTAAAACGTGGTTTAATAGAGGGCAGTATTACACCTGACGACAGGGATCCACTTCTAAACTAAGTGCGGGCCCATAGAAAAAGATAGAGAGGTTAAAAAGCCATTATAGATGTAAAAATACATTTTAATATTGCTGGCATCTATATGGTAAGTAAAACTAAGTGATCGGTGTAATGGGGATATTATTGTCCCCCTACCGATATCAATGGGGTCGACATGTTTCTGCCAAATGGCCCAGTAGGGTCCATGGCATTCATCAGGACCTAAACAAATAAGTAAACTGCAGGCTCCACTCTAACCAGACTTTGGCGAGAGGATTTCCACTGAGTGGGCTGATGTAGATTACACTCCACCGTGAAATGGCCTGTATCTAAAGCCTGAAAGAAAAACAAGTCGGTTAAAAACTGTGATAGAGCACTAGAAACACAAATCATAATATAGTCAGCCACCCACACCGAAGGTCTATAGTGAGTGGCTATAAGTGCAGCAGTAGTGACAATCATCTGTGCACCACAGAGGAGAAAGTGTCTCCAAAATGCTTACCCTATAGTTGGGACACTGTGCCCCATAGGAGGGTGAGGGCAGGAGACCCCTTGGGGCAAGCGCAAAAATTGTAATGAGGAGAAAAAACATAATAAAAGATGTTTTAGCGAAGGTAAATACTACAAAGAACAAACACATGAGGTTCTGTAGTAAATCAGACTCAAAATACCTGAAAAGGAAACACATTATTCCGCCCATTAATACTCTTAATGATACGTGACGTGATCTCCACCTCTGCGCCTATATCTGTGCTCCTCCGCTCCTCGATGTTAAATGAGTGGAGCGGCATCCGGTTATTTATAGTGTCAGCGCCAGGTAGTTAATGCCAGTCAAGGTTTAATTGGGTGCCGGAGTGCAATATCTGGTGTCCCAACATCGCGCTTTGATGGAGATCCGGAGTTTTGCCTTCCGGAAGCCCAAATATGGGCTTCCGGAAATGTTTCCTGATGGTCAGTGGTCCGTGCAAGTGGACTTGTAGCGGCCGGGGTGGGGCCGGCACCCACTCCGTAAATAGATAGAACGATGGAGGTGGGTGCCTGATGGTGCAGACTGTGCTTTTGTATTCCCGCTGGCTGCAGATTGTCTTAGGGCAGGTTGCAGCAATGACTACCTAAGTCGAGAGTGGTAAGCAGAATGATGGTTAGAGGAGTATGGTCAGGTTAGAGAGAGGAGGGCATACATGGGTGTGGTTATGTTTTTGGCCCTCCCATATTATTCTGCTACAGTTCCTGGTGTGGGTGTGTGCACAATCTAATCTGCCTAATTTGAAGCAGGCTTCTGTTGTGAAGCTAAAGTTGGTTTGACTCACAGAAGAAAAAGGGTCCATGCTTTCCCCACCCCTTCTCACAGAGTTTGGTGTCTCATGTTGGGAGATATTAGGAGTTAAAATTGATGTTTTGTCGTTACATAGCAATATTAGCTTAAGTACTAGACGTGCAAAATTGTCTTTTGGTAAATGTATGGGAACCAAAAAGTACTGTAGATTTGCACGCATGGTCTTGTTTGACATTATTCGTAAATGCAAATAATACACGTTTAAAATAATGGAAGCCCTTCCAAGTCCTTCTTTGCTGGAGATTTGCACCCCAACCCTTCATAACCATCAGTAGGGAATCTGATGCCTACCTTGGACATTAAAGGCTTCTCATTGTTTACCATAATTACACGTTGGAGAGAAAGTCTTGCATATATATTCCTCTAGCGCAGTCCTTCTTCATTGTGGGGTCTTTAAGGCCCTTATCATTTTCCAATTTAGCAACTGGCCTCTCCATCCTCGTTAGTGATTTCTCCAACGTGTGAAGCATGTGACCTGACTCTTTTGTTTCGTATATATTCATACTTTGGTACCATTGATTATCAAATGCTGCTCGAATCCCTCTTGTCATGTACAGGCTTCATTGCCATCATTCTGGAGTGGCTTTTATCCACCAGCACCTTCAGGCCCACTCTTGTGGCAATGCCTTGCATAGTCCCCCAAAGATCCATTCTTTCCCAGTAATCATCAAGCTGTACATGGTATGACTGGAACTGTTCCAGAGGAGCAACAGCATTGTTTTCATTCAGCATGAGGACAACACGCATCTCTGAATAAAACAGGAAATTACATCTCTAGGCTCAGCAGATAATTACCCTGGGCCACATTCCAATATACCTTTTTTTTGTTCATTACAGACAGGGGCTAACCAATTACAAAATAAGAACTGCCGGCCACATCTCATCTAATTCCAGCCTTTTTGGGCCTCTTCAAGGAGATATAGCTTGCATCCTACACAACCGTCATCCTAGCACCCACAAATGGACATACTGTTTGCACTATCCTCCGCAATGCTAGCGGCTCTTCTTGATGTCTCTTGGCCAAGGGTTATTTTCAGGGGATGTCATACTTCTTTTTTAATATTTTTGTACACTGATATATTAGTTTTTAACTGATGCCTTTTAACATTTGTAGGAACTGTACTATATGAGATTTTTATATTTAAATCATCCATAATCAGTTTTTACTGTGTAATTCTGATGTTTGTATTGTTTGTATGGCCTTTTTATGGTATTTTACCGAAATAAAGCTCTTTTGACTGACTGACTGTTTGCACTTAAGGAGTCTCAGTGATACAAACAAAAAAATGCTATTGGTGAAATACTTAAAATAATCTCACCTATGAGTAATTACTCAGGGGCACATTCCATTCCAGCATGTTTTTGCACACAGTGCTACATTCAAATAGGGACCAATCATGTTCAAATTATCCCTGGTCTGGCTCCAGTAGGACCGCTCCAAGCAGAACTGTTTTTTTTCTCTTTTTCTAAGCCATACTTAAAGCTCAATCCCCTGAAAACAGAGCTCATGCTAATCACTCTAGATAACCAACATGTGTACTTGCAGAAATGCCTCTTAGTGTTGAACCTGGACGGTTTCACCACACAGACGGTCACAGATGCTAAATCTCTAGAATTTCACATTTACCCTACCATTAATTTTAAAGCACACATCTCAAATAAACTAAACACATTCTGGGACCTCTAGGTCTTTCAATAACAGAGGCTAACATTTCAACTTAATGGCGGCAAGACAGAGTCACTTATGTCCTCCTCTCTCGGGTGTTCTCCTTGGTGCCCTCAAAAATTGGGCTGCGTCCCAATTCCATCTAAAGTTGCTAGAAATCTGGAGGTGATTTTTGACAACTCCCTTTCTTTTCATGAACACCTAAATTCCTTCACCTCTTCTTGTCCTTTTTATGCGAGAATGCTTCATACGGTTCTACTACTTCTCCCTATGGACTCCCAGAAGACTGTGGTTCAAGTGATCGTTCTGTCTCACTCTGATTACGGGAACTCTCTCTATTTAGACCTTCCTAAATATCTAACATAACAAATCCATCTTTTACAAAATCTAGCTGCTCAACTTCTCTACTGGTCTAATTATGAGTTTGGCGGTCCCACAGTAGACGGTGTGATGCACCGTCAGCTGTGGGACCGCCAAACCCGTGGTGCAACCGCCCACCAGATCAGGAGATTTTTACTGACCTGTAAGGGTCATAAAAGAGCCAAACAGGCAGACCTCTGCTTTCAGAATGCCGACTGCACCTTCCTGCACAGTGTGGCAAACATTCCATACCATGCAGGAAAGAGGGGAGTGCAATTCCAGGGGGGGGGGCACTACCTGTGCCCCCCAGCATGCACCCCCAGGCCCAAATCCAGCAGGGGCTTTTGTTCCAATTCCACCAGCCTTTTCATGGCGGTTAACCATCATGAAAAGTGCAGTGAAATGGCAACTCGGAATATGCTCGGCGATGGGGGCTGCAGCATTGCCAGCATATTCCTGCCATTGAAAGATCACTGGTCCAGCGGGATCCTTGATCCTGGAGGCGCCGGCGGTCTTGTGGTGGTCCGACCGCCGCAATCGTAATGTTGCGGATGGTCCAGCAGTGTGGTGGTTGTTGGACTGCCACAACGGGTACGGCGGTCCTATGGACCACAGTACACGTAATTAGGGCCTGAGTTCTTCTCACAAGATGTTCTATCTCTGGCCACTTCAAAACCCTTCACTGGCTCACTGAGGGCAAACGATCTGTATACAAAACTTTGTGCAACTGCCATCGTACTCTTCAACACAACTGTCCCAATTTTGGGCCCTATTAGGATGGCGGACGGACTTGCGTCCGTCCGCCACCCCAGAGGAGGAGGGACTGTCCGCAGGGGCAGCGGTGGTCCCTCCGTGCAAATTAGGATGTGACCGCCACCCTGGCGGTCACATCCTGTATGTTTAACATTGCGGCGGGTGCTGCTTGAAGCAGCACCCACCGCAATGTTAAAAATTCATGCTTCGCATTTGCATGCACAAAGCGGCAGGCACCACGCGGTGCCTGCCGCTTTGTGCTTGCAAATGCAGGGGGGTACCTTAGGTACCCCCATGTGCACCCCCCACACCCCCATCACCCTGGGGGCCCGCAACGGGCCCCCAAAGAAATCACCGTATGCCTTTCCACGGCCGAGAAGCCGCCGCAGAAAGGCATCTGTTCACCCCCATCCTAATATGGCTGGCGGTGTCTGTTAGACACCGCCTCCATATTAGAGCTTTTCCCCCGCGGTTGTAAGGCGACCGCGGCGGAAAAGCGGCAGACGGTCTTCCTGACCCTCCAGCCATCCTAATCTGGTGGGGGGTCTTTGAAGGCTCCGCAGCGGTTTTTTCCGCATCCTCCGGGCCGGCGGACACTTCCGCCGGCCCGGAGGATGCGGAAAAACGGCAATCCTAATCGGCCCCTTTGTCTGGTGTTGGACATGCAGCTATGTGCCCAGTAGGAAACTCCTATCTGCTTCCACTTACTTCGTCAAAGCACCTTGTATAAAAAAGGCTTGACCGAGTGTTCATTCTTTCTTTTTAACAGCCTCCCATTGGAACACCCTCCCACGGCCTATTCATGCTGAACCCTATAATCCCTTATTTAGGAAGAATCTTAAAAAATAGTTGCTCTGTTAATGTTGTATCTTTTGGTCTTCCCAGTGCAAGGACACGAAGGGCATATTTACATGCATCTATTGCCAAGGGAAGGTCACTTTTTCCAACGTTCCAGTGGAGATACAGGCTTCACCTTATTTACAAGGCAGCTTTAAGCCACTTAACGTGGCTTAACGCTGCCTCGTAAATAAGGCACTCTTTCATGCTATACTTAGCGTGAAAGGGGGGGCAGTGGGTAATGTGATGGGCGTTCCGCTGCAACTCTCATTGATTTTGACACTGCCCCATATGTACAAGGGTGGCATAAATATGGGGAAGTGCCAAAATTAAGACAAAAAAACCTGGACTTAACATGGCGCAACAAGGAGCAATGCTTTATTTCTCCTCGTTTTTGCTCTTTCTATGTGTGCTGCATTGAGCAGCACAAATAGAAACTGCAAAACGCCATGCATGATTGTGTGCAGGCAGCCGTCCCTTCCTGCACATAAATAATAATTTTAAAAATGACGAATTGCAACTTCTATGTGTGTGTGCTGCACAAAGTAGCGCCCATAGAATTTACAAATCATCATTTAAGATTGTTTGGGGCTTATTTATGAGCCCCATGCTCTGCCGGTGCGTCACTTTCTGTGAATCTCCGGTGGCGTAGGAGCCATATTTACCGGCAGCACTAAACCACTTTTTTTGGCTTAATGCTTCCTTGTAAAAATAATTCCCTTTAACATAGTATTCTGCATTAAAGGGGCGTGCAATAGGTGTTGCTGGGGGCGTTCCCAGATTTACGAGAAATCGTAACTCTGAGGCAGTACCAAAAACGGGAGGCACAACGAGAAGAAATATCTTTATTTCTCCTAGTTTTTCCTTTTTCTATGTGTGCTACAGAATTCAGCACACATTCAAAAAGGAGAAAGCCTCTTGGTATCGTTTTTGTGCTGCACAATAATCATTATCCGCAATGCAGGCACCCTTGCACCAGAGCAGGAATAAAGGACAGGAATGCGACATATCTGATAGATACGGCGCATTCCTGCCATTTTCTTTTGCTGGAGGGCAGCGCTGCAGGAAGGCCTGCGGCACTGCCCTACGACAAAAACTCATAAATGAGGCTACTTATGTGCAGGAAGGGACTCCTTCCTGCACATAAACAATCATTACCCCCAACGCAGACACCCTTGCACTATGTTGCAAGGGTGCCTGCGTCGGTGCTAGGCATTTGTAATTGGCGCCAGTGCAGGGGGGAAATGCTGGGCTGCACTACATTGTTTTAAATACGGTGCAGCACTGCGTTTCAAAAGTTGCAGAGCGTGGCGTTAAGCCAAGGAGAATAACGCCACGCTCAGTCATTTTTTTGTAGATATGCCCCTGGGATAAGAGTGAGCTTAATAAATGACATTCATTCCTCATTTAGCTGCACTGCTTTTACTTCTAAAATTGAGAACTGACTCTCAAGCTTGATCCATTTATTGTAGCATTTCTTTAATTTCAAAGAAATAGGGATTTGGTTTTGTAAACATAATGACAATAACTCTGATATGATTTTTTTCTCTACACAGAATGATGATGGTCTAAAGGCCCCAAAGAGCAAGAAGAAGAAGAAAGTGAAGATGAAAACAAAAAGGCTCTGTAAACTTAGGGAGTGTTGTAGAAGCAGAGGAGAGAAAACTGGAAGCAGAAAACAAAATCACTTCAAATGTCAACATCCTCCACAGCAACAGGATTGCTCAGGAGCACCCCACCAGCCAAGAGGAACCGGCTCCTCTCCCAGGTAAAATAATTAATTCCCATTTAACCAGAATAGACTCCTTAGATAATTATTATGCAGTATGGAGCAATATTAAACAATAAGTGCTGTCAGCCTGTCTGTCAGGGTGAATGGGTCGGATGTTATTACTGCCCTGAGGAAAATCTCAATGGGATAAAGGCATCAGTCTTCACTTAGGTGGTGCAGCCAGTTTGACGTCCTTGTCAAGGCATCTGTTGGGCAGTGAGGGTCATTGGTGCCCGCTGCATGGAGGGGGCATGGGGTACCCAGGAACCTACACACACTGGTGGTTCTCAGGGAAACCTACCACCGACAGCATCGCAGATCGATCACATTCAGATGTTTATATACAAGCGCTGGTCTACGTCTGGGTGATGTCTACCATTCCACCACTCGTCCCTTAATACCAATTGGTATTCAGTACTTAAAGGGAAACAGGGCAGGACCAGACCTGCATGGGCTCCCTTCTTACACCCAGCTGGTGCAGCCAAGCTTTGTCCTCCACTCTCGCTGGCAGTCACTAAGGGCCAGATGTATCAAATTCGCAGAATTTCGGCCTTTGCGACTCGCAAACGGCCATTTTGCATTTTTTCAGATGTATGAAAAAATCGCAATTTAAGGAATCGCAATTATTTGCGATTCCTTATTTTGCCATAGCATTTAAGGAATCGCAAATTTTGCGATTCCTTAAATGATATGTATGATACATTTTCAAATTGCGATTTTAAGTTAAGGAATCGCAAATTACCACCAACTTGTACTTGGTGGTATTTTGCGATTTCTTTTAAAAATGCCCTATGTGGCATTTGTTAGGGTGGCATGTGACACACATACATGCCCATAGGGCATGTATGTGTGCCACATGCACACACATGTAGATTAGATTTCAGGGGTGCAGCAGGGTGTCTTTGAGACACGCCTGCACCCTTGAAATAATTCTCAAATTGCGATTAGCAAATTGCGAATTCGCAATTTGAGAATTATTGCACTTTCATTCCTATGGGCCTCCTGGTCCATAGGAATGCATTGGAAATTATTCTTTATTTGTGAATTCGCAAAATGCGAATTCGCAAATAAAGAATAATAAGGAATCACAAAAAATTTGCGATTTTGTACATACATACCGTTTCGCCAATTCTAAATAGCGATTCGCAAAAAATTGCTATTTAGGATTCGCAAAACGGATTCTTGATACATCTGGCCCTAAGTCTGCTGCCGTTCAGTTTCCGGGTCTTTTTGCATGAGCGAGTCTGAATGTCTTACTGCACTCAAAAGAGTGTATTATAGAACACACATGTATGTTTGACGATGTAGCAGAAGAGATCCAGTCCTGTTTATTTCTGAAACCTATGTTTCTTACTTCCGGTCTACGTGAGCGACTGTCTGTTTGCTTGCATTTATTTGTATTTCTGAATTTGTGCTGTGATTGTTTGGCTTGTGTATTTACAGAGACCTTGTGGTTCATATATGGACCTTACGTTTTATTTGATACTTGCCCATGACCTCTGCTTTTTATTCCATTTACCCCAGGGATCCCAGGCTGGTTGTATTTACCCCAGGGATCCCAGACTGGTTGTCCATGCAAAAGTTGAGTAAGGTTAAAGGTGGCTCTCTCCTTGCCATTAGCTTGTTTGGCTCTATTCTGGCCAGTAAGGCTGTACAGGGACTCTGCAGGAAGCATGCCAATCTAACACATAACAATTCAGTTTACAGTCATGTATCCTACATCCATGGTGCCATCTCACAAGTGAACAATTTATATGGCACATTTGTTTGCTCCTTTACTACTGATATTCACAGCTGATACTATCTGCTCCTTCTTGTAAGCTCCCTACATTAACTCTTTTGCCCCCTGTTATTGGCCTCAACCTGTATTTTTTTGTAATCTTTCTATATTTACATCTGAGGGATACTAACCCTCAGATGTAGGGTTACTAACCAGAGCTGTTGCGATGCATTCAGGGTGAATGTGTGTTGTCTCTTGGCAGATCGCGGAAGGCTGTGAGAAATGCCCCCCATCTCTGCGAAAGAATATGCGTTCTCGGGGGTGTGGTTAGCCTCCGAGGAAAATGGCTATTCACTAAAGTAGCTCCGATTCACCCAAGAGCAATCCCCTGAAATGCGTCCACAAATCCTTTACCACTAGCCCTGGTTCACAACGAACTGCAGGAATGGGACCCACGACTGGGAGACCACGGGCTCGCTGTGCCACTGAGAAGCACTGTTTGGACAAAGTGCAGCCATACAGTTGTCCATGTGATCAAGGAAGATGGCGGCTGAGGCCTCTCCCGGGCCTGGGAAAACTAGGCTCTACAGCTTTTCCCCTCTGCACAGAAAGTGCCCCTGAGGTTTGACGAAAGGATCGGAGGTGCACACCACCTACCTGGAGGCAGTGGAAACACAGGGGGTGATGATCTGAATCAGCTGGCCCCATCGGAGGGCCAGAGGTGAGGCAGGGATCCCTGTTGAGGCCAGACGCTGTTGGGGACCCGAAGCGGAGCGGAGGTGGGTCTGGAGCTGGGACGTTGTGCTGGGGCCTGATTTCATTCCAGTGAGGAGGTACGGGATTGCTGGACCCCGGAGCCTGCCTGAAGAGACCTGCGATTGGCTCTTGTGGCTGGGAGACCTGGGGGAGGCTGACAGAGGACCGTGGCTCATTCAGCCCCTGCCAGAGAAGATCCGAGACAGTTCAGGAGTTGGAGCCTGGGAATCAGCAGGGGGCCCTGACAAGGAAATTGGAGCGGGCATTGTGATGTTCCAGCACCGCCAGAGTAGCAGCATTGAAGAATGGGCTGGCCGGGGAGGTGTTAGAGTTATTGGAGGCCCCCTCCCTCCCCGGGCAGTATCGCAGCACTGCAGTGGGACCTGGAGTGCCTCGGCAGTCGGGTCTGGAGGCCTTGTCAAACACTGATAGCCCAAGAATTACACACTAAATAGATTGCATCGAGCTGTTCTGCTGCAAAGGGGTTTCCTGCACTGATTATAGGAAAGGCAGTTATCCTGGAGGCTGCATGGACCGAGTTGGTCTCCGAAGGGACCATTAATTGGCAGATTGATGGGAGGCCCTA